>NC_064624.1:139383820-139692272 GCF_023898315.1 Schistocerca nitens
CCTATCCTTAAGAGGTAACTTCACCTTCCGTAAAGAACCCAGAAATAACTTGTTCAGTTCATAACTAAAAGTGCCATTGTGATTTCTCAGAATTTTTGCAAAAAAAAAAAATAATAATAATTTTCGTTAGTTTCATGTTTTTCTTATACTAACTAGCACTACTCCAGTACCCAAGTAACCCACTAGTTACGTAAGAAATTTTGTGAATTTTTGTGTCATTTCCTTACAGCAGACGACTCCAGAAGATATTTATTGCTGAAAGTTTTTCAGGCATTTCTCTTTAGAACATTAGGAGCGTCTGTCTGACTTCTGTAGTAGTGTGGGGGTGGAAATTGCATCTTGCAGGAGCCACAGAGTGAAGGTTACATCTCAGATTAATCCGTTGCGCAGAATGACAGAATAGCACCCCCACATCGCTCACAATACTTACAACCACCATGTTTTCTGTTAAAACCAATATAGTTGAGTATACAATATTTGTTTACAATTATATACAAGGTGTTTGGGGAGGAAAGGTCAATATTTTAAACAGTGATAGTATAGGTCCACAGATGCTTTGTTAGGGACATGTAGGTATTGAAAGGAACTTTTAATTCTGCAAAATTGATGTGCACAACGTTAGCGTATACGCAATACAAGTGCACCGTAATGTTATTTTCTTGAAAACAATGTTACAGACAAGTACAGTTGTGTTACATTTTTTACATAATATTTATTTACTCTGCATTTAGTACATAATGCATTAATTACATCATGCATGTTACATGCCCTCAGTTGAAAAAGACATAACATGTCTTTCGCAAACAGCTTTAACACTTATCACACAGATGTTGTACAGTTCACAGAACAGGTTCCAATATCCCAACACGAACGTCAATGCACTTTTGCACTCTAGCGATAATATGTTGTGTCGCTTGTTCAATTGCCTGTGGTTGGTTCCTAGTCAATTCAGCAGTGTCCATGACGCGAAGAAGCAGTTCATCTTGTGTATTTACCTTTACTTTGTGCACCTCTGATTTCATCCAACCCCATAAACAGAAATCTAAAGATGTAAGGTCAGGTGATCTCGGAGGCCAGTTAATAGCACCGCGACGGCCAATCCAGCGATTAGCGTAGGTGCAGTTGAGATGGTCCTTCACATGTATGTGGAGGGGCCCCGTCATGTTGAAAATACATTCCAGTTTGCTTGACCAAAGGAACGTCCTCCAATAGTTCGACAAACAAACCTCTCTGGGGGACACCACCTTCACAAAGCACTGTCCGCACGGGTGGAGAGGCTTGCGTATCCGTGTGAAGCTGAGGGCTATGCCGAAGGTAGAGCACCTACGGCGGGAAAGGCCTTATCTGACGGATGAGACTAAGCATGTCCCACAATGCCCCATCTTCCCTATCCAGTCCTAGTCCTTACCCAATTCCCTTTCGCAATCCGAGGTGTGATGTGATCTGTGCCGAGGGTTGCGTGGCACACGGGAAAATGTGTAGCAAACGGAACGTCAGGGATACCCAGCAACCTCACTGAGTAAGTAGCCTTACACTGCGTGGGGTATTCGCGGTGTGAACCGTGTGGATCCCCAAACCTCGTGGGACCGAGATGGACACGACTAAAGAAAATAAATTAAAACAAACTGAGGGGCAAGCTGAGACCTCAGACACCCAAACATCGGGGTCAGGACCGATGGAATGCATTCCCACTACTGAATCAGGGTCTATACCTGAGCCAGAAGTGGGAACTGTAACCGAGAAGTTGGACCAGATGAAGATTACCGTATTTACTCAAATCTAAGCCACATCTGAAAAATGAGACCTGAAATAATTGGAAAAAAAAATTTCCCGGATCTAAGCCGCTCCTGAAATTTGAGACTCGAAATTCAAGGGGAGAGAAAAGTTTTAGACCGCCCCTCCAAATAGAAACAAAGTTGGTCCATTTTAACATGAGACACAATTGAGGTTGAATGGATGAAAATACAGCTACAGTAGTATGGTTTGAGTCGTAAGCTTAACAGTTAAGCTTTACCAAGCACCCATTGCTATGTGTCAAGCGCTCCATCCGTATTTATACGGGTACCCTTCTTTCTCACATGCTTCATCTGGTTTGAATCAATTGCTTATTTTGCTTTGACCTGTTAAGTGCCGTTCTCTTTGTTATAGGTGTTTACGTCACTCTCCTCCCCCCATGAACCATAGACCTTGGCGTTGGTGGGGAGACTTGCGTGCCTCAACGATACAGATAGCCGTACCGTAGGTGCAACCACGACGGAGGGATATCTGTTGAGAGGCCAGACAAACATATGGTTCCTGAAGAGGGGCAGCAGCCTTTTCAGTAGTTGCAGGGGCAACAGTCTGGATGATTGACTGATCTGGCCTTGTAGCACTAACCAAAACGGCCTTGCTGTGCTGGTACTGCGAACGGCTGAAAGCAAGGGGAAACTACAGCCGTAATTTTTTCCCGAGGGCATGCAGCTTTACTGTATGGATAAATTATGATGGCGTCCTCTTGGGTAAAATATTCCGGAGGTAAAATAGTCCCCCCCTTCGGATCTCCGGGCGGGGACTACTCAGGAGGACGTCGTTATCAGGAGTAAGAAAGATGGCGTTCTACGGATTGGAGCATGGAATGTCAGATCCCTTAATCGGGCAGGTAGGTTAGAAAATTTCAAAAGGGAAATGGATAGGTTAAAGTTGGATATAATGGGAATTAGTGAAGTTCGGTGGCAGGAGGTACAAGACTTTTGGTCAGGCGAATAAAGGGTTATAAATACAAAATCAAATAGGGGTAATGCAGGAGTAGGTTTAATAATGAATAAAGCAATAGGAATGCGGGTAAGCTACTACAAACAGCACAGCGAACGCATTGTTGTGGCCAAGATAGACACGAAGCCCACGCCTACGACAGTAGTACAAGTCTATATGCCAACTAGCTCTGAAGACGACGAAGAAATTGAAGAAATATATGATGAGATAAAAGAAATTATTCAGATAGTGAAGGGAGACGAAAATTTAATAGTCATGGGTGACAGGAATTCGATAGTAGGAAAAGGAAGAGAAGGAAACGTAGTAGGTAAATATGGATTGGGGCTAAGAAATGAAAGAGGAAGCTGCCTGGTGGAATTTTGCACAGAGCACAACTTAATCATAGCTAACACTTGGTTCAAGAATCATAAAAGAAGGTTGTATACATGGAAGAAGTCTGGAGATACTGACAGGTTTCAGATAGATTATATAATGGTAAGACAGAGATTTAGGAACCAGGTTTTAAACTGTAAGACATTTCCAGGGGCAGATGTGGACTCTGACCACAATCTATTGGTTATGAACTGCAGATTAAAACTGAAGAAACTGCAAAAAGGTGGGGATCTAAGGAGATGGGACCTGGATAAACTGACTAAACCAGAGGTTGTACAGAGTTTCAGGAAGAGCATACGGGAACAATTGACAAGAATGGAGGAAAGAAATACAGTAGAAGAAGAGTGGGTAGCTTTGAGGGATGAAGCAGTGAAGGCAGCAAGGGATCAAGTAGTTAAAAAGACGAGGGCTAGTAGAAATCCTTGGGCGACAGAAGAAATATTGAATTTAATTGACGAAAGGAGAAAATATAAAAATGCAGTAAATGAAACAGGCAAAAAGGAATACAAACGTCTCAAAAATGAGATCGACAGAAAGTGCAAAATGACTAAGCAGGCATGGTAGAAAACAAATGTAAGGATGTAGAGGGTTATCTCACTAGGGGTAAGATAGATACTGACTACAGGAAAATTAAAGAGACCGTTGGAGAAAAGAGAACCACTTGTATGAATATCAAGAGCTCAGATTGAAAACCCAGTTGTAAGCAAAGAAGGGAAAGCAGAAAGGTGGAAGGAGTATATAGAGGGTGTACACAAGGGCGATGTACTTGAGGGCAATGTTATAGAAATGGAAGAGGATGTAGATGAAGATGAAATGGGAGATATCATACTGCGTGAAGAGTTTGATAGAGCACTGAAAGACCTGAGTCGAAACAAGGCCCCGGGAGTAGACAACATTGCATTAGAACTACTGACAGCCTTAGGAGAGCCAGTCCTGACAAAACTCTACCATCGGGTGAGCAAAATGTATGAGACAGGCGAAATACCCACAGACTTCAAGAAGAATATAATAATTCCAATCCCAAAGAAAGCAGGCGTTGACAGATGTGAAAATTACTGAACTATCAGTTTAATAAGTCACGGCTGCAAAATACTAATGCGAATTCTTTACAGACGAATGGAAAAACTGGTAGAAGCCGACCTCGGGGAAGATCAGTTTGGATTCCGTAGAAATATTGGAACACGTGAGGCAATACTGACCCTACGACTTATTTTAGGAGCTAGATTAAGAAAAGGCAAACCTACGTTTCTAGCATTTGTAGACTTAGAGAAAGCATTTGACAATGTTGACTGGAATACTCTCTTTCAAATCCTGAAGGTGGCAGGTGTAAAACACAGGGAACGAAAGGCTATTTACAATTTGTACAGAAACCAGATGGCAGTTATAAGAGTAGAGGGACATGAAAGGGAAGCAGTGGTTGGGAAGGGAGTGACACAGGGTTGTAGCCTCTCCCCGATGTTGTTCAATCTGTATATTGAGCAAGCTGTAAAGGAAACAAAAGAAAAATTCGGAGCAGGAATTAAAATCCATGGAGAAGAAATAAAAACTTTAAGGTTCGCCGATGACATTGTAATTTTGTCAGAGACAGCAAAGCAAAGGACTTGGAAGAGCAGTTGAATGGAATGGACAGTGTCTTGAAAGGAGGATATAAGATGAACATCAACAAAAGAAAAACGAGAATAATGGAATGTAGTCGAATTAAGTCGGGTCATGCTGAGGGAATTAGATTGGGAAATGAGACACTTAAAGCAGTAAAGGAGTTTTGCTATTTGGGGAGCAAAATAACTGATGATGGTCGAAGTAGAGAGGATATAAAATGTAGACTCGCAATGGCAAGGAAAGTGTTTCTGAAGAAGAGAAATTTGTTAACATCGAGTATAGATTTAAGTGTCAGGATGTCGTTTCTGAAAGTATTTGTATGG
The DNA here is from genome assembly GCF_023898315.1 of Schistocerca nitens. Lineage (NCBI taxonomy): Eukaryota > Metazoa > Arthropoda > Insecta > Orthoptera > Acrididae > Schistocerca > Schistocerca nitens. Next base: position 139,388,866 of record NC_064624.1, read on the forward strand.
AGTGTAGCCATGTATGGAAGTGAAACATGGACAATAAATAGTTTGGACAAGAAGAGAATAGAAGCTTTCGAAATGTTGTCCTACAGAAGAATGCTGAAGATTAGATGGATAGATCACATAACTAATGAGGAGGTACTGAATAGAATTGGGGAGAAGAGGAGTTTGTGGCACAACTTGACTAGAAGAAGGGATCGGCTGGTAGGACATGTTCTGAGGCATCAAGGGATCACCATTTTAGTATTGGAGGGCAGCGTGGAGAGTAAAAATCGTAGAGGGAGACCAAGAGATGAATACACTAAGCAGATTCAGAAGGATGTAGGTTGCAGTAGGTACTGGGAGATGAAGAAGCTTTCACAGGATAGAGTAGCATGGAGAGCTGCATCAAACCAGTCTCAGGACTGAAGACCACAACAACAATGTCACTCTAAGCTGAAAATCCATTATTGTACTGTATCATGCATTGTTTGTCGCATTCTGTTAGTGAGTGTTTACGGCCTGTCACCGCTCGCGGCAATGCTTGCTTTTGTGCACGCTACCGCTGCTTACAATAAAAAAAGAAGAGAGGAATTGTCTCTAACCGAAACAACGGCAAGAGACTGCTATTTGTTGTTACTTACGCTGCTGCTTTCTTTGATAATGATCAACAAGAACCAAATAATAGACGGCGTATGACAGAATTTGTTCCGAACGAGAGTTTAGCGAAAAAAATTTCCATTAGAAAATCTCTGCAGATGCCTCTTTAGTACATTACATTCTGCACAGAAGTTAGAGTCATCTTAGGTTCGTGCTTCATTTATGACTGTATCACTATTCAGCATAATACGAATATAAACATGAAATTATGTATATTCTTCCGCATTTGCTGTTGTCTCACTCTAGTTTCGTAGTTTATTACGCAGACAGGATTTAAATGAGATAGCAGCAAACACGAAAGAATACATGGCATAATGTTTACATTCTTCTACCTTTTCTTTTAATTTATTTACTGACGCATAGGGTTTGGCGCCAGTATTTATCTTTGTGCCTGCAAAGCATGCCTGTGTAGTGCTACATATATTAGACGGCAGAAGTTAGTTGTGGAGGCACCTACCAACATTTTTCAGAACTTCCGCTTACTTTGCACTCGATTCTAAGCCGGACGCGGTTTTTTGGATTACAAAAACCGGAAAAAAAAGTGCGGCTTAGATTCGAGTAAATACGGTAAAGCCTTTTCTGGGGCACACAGGAGGAAACTCCTGAGAGGACAGAGACAAAAGGAGGGGAAAGAATGGCATCCCAGAGACAAGTGGAGGGAATTAAAAGGGCTTGAGACTAAGACCCCCAAGGAAAAACTATCTCAGGTTGAAGGGGATATGCAGACCCCCACATCATCGAAGACAGGCAGCAAGAGGATAAAGGAGAAATCTAAGACTCCCAACTCCGTGGATAAGAAAACAACCGAGGCAAGGAATAGGAAACAGACCTATAGTAGTGCAGTCTCAGTTTTTAAGATGGCAGTTATCCAGGAAGGCTATCCACCGGTAGCCATCACCTCGCAGCAGGAGGAACTTGTACAGATGGCCCTCTTTGAAAAGATTGGGGGGGACACTGGTCCAGGACCCAACTTCATGAGGTCTATCTAGATTGTGATGCCCTCATTTTCGTCTGTGAGGGGGTGCACACGGTGGAATGGCTTAAGCAGAAGGTGCCCACGATATCCCCGTGGGAGGATGCGAAGCTGCCAGTCGAGGCAGCAGTGGAGCTTCTTAAGACCGCAAAGGTATCAATGTGGGTACCAAAGATCCTTAAGGGTCTCCACTAAGACTCTGTTCGAGAAAATAGGGGTACAGAACCCAAAAGTCTCGACTGGAGAGTAATCGACCAGAAGGTTGTACCGGAAGGACGAACCACGGTGGTGGAGGTCGGAGGGAAGTCCCTGAAGGTGACGCGAGAGCGAGACCTGAAATTGTTTTTAGGGTTCTCACAGGTCGCCATCAGGGTTATTAAAGACCTCAAAGGCAATGGTGGCAGCAAGAGGAGACTGGAGGTGCTGCAGAGTAATCTGCAGCACAGTAAAGTGGCCTCTGCTGCCCTGAGCCACAGCCTGGGGAGGCAGGAAGTGGACGTGGCCCCGATACAAGAACCCTACTTGTACAAAGGGGGAGTATCGGGCCTCGGAGGCACTGGAGGTAAGCTGATCTATGCTAGAAATCTAAGAAACTCCAGAACGTGCATCTATGTAAGAAATGGAATTTCTTTCACGCCAACGATGGATTTCTGCTCCATGGACCTAGTGACCATCAGAATGTCAGCAATGTGAGGAAGGTATCAGGAGGGAAATTGTTTTGGACTCAGCATACCTTCCTTAGGAAGACAGCTCTCCTCCTCCTCTGGAGGTGAGGAGACTGACAGAAGCTCACCATCGGCGAGGTGGCCGACTGTCAGTGGGATGTGACGCCAGTGGCCACAACCTAGTGTGAGGCAGCCAGGACACCGACATTAGAGGTGAGTACCTTCTCGAATTTCTCTTAGCTTTCTCGAATTTCTCTTAGCTGACAACTTGGGAGGTCCTGAATAGGGGCAATTAACCTACATTCAGGAGCAGCAGAAGGGAAGAAGTAATTGACATAACCTTTGGTTCCATGATGATGGGCAGCTATGTCAAACAATGGCATGTGGCATTAGAGCCATCCTCATCACACCACATTAAATTCGAGGTCGAAATGGAAATCAGACAGACCACGGCCTACAGGAATCCCAGGAAAGCAGACTGGGGGACATACGGGAGGGACCTCGACTTAGGCTTATCGGAAATTGAAACCTCGATAAGGATTCCGGTAGAGTTTGAGGAGGTAGCAGAGGCTGTTACCTCTGCCGTAGTGACCTAATATTAGACCAAGTGCACAATCACCAAGAAGTGCACAAATAGGAGTGTGCCTTGGTAGAATAACAACTTGTAAATGCAAAGAAAACAGGTACGAAAACTGTTTAACCTTGCAAGACGTAAAGGACAACGGGCAAAATATCGTGAGGCTCTTGTCGACTACAACCGTGCAATTAGACAAGCGAAGGAGGCATCCTGGAAGGCATTCAGTGAGGAAGTGGAGAGCACGGATGCTCGAGCCAGACTTCACAGAATCCTCACTAGAGTACCAAACAATCCAGGAGGTACGTTGAGGAGGAAGGAGGATGGGGAATATACAAAGACAGCACGTGAGACACTGGAACTGCTCCTCAAAACTCATTTTCCTCAATAGGCTCAGACCAGAATGCGATCCCAGTGAGACAACGGTTCTCAGGCAGTCGAAGAGAGGACTGGGAATCGGCCGAGGAGTGTGTTGACTTCAATAAAATCCAATAGGTGGTGGGAACATTCCAACCGTTCAAGTCACCTGGCCCAGATGGAATCTTTCCAGCTCTCCTGCAACAGGCAGGAGAGAACCTCATGAGAGTCCTATGCAGGTTATTCAGAATTAGCCTAGCAATAGGATTCATTCCCAATGCTTGGAGGGCAGTGAAGGTCGTCTTCATTCCAAACCCGGGGAGAATCGATCGTACCGAGGCCGAGAATACGAGACCAATCAGTCTGTCCTCCTCCATTCTTAAAACATTGGAAAAACTGGTTAATGTATACGTTGGGGAGAGGAGGCTAATTAGGGCTCCACTTCACTCAAATCAAAATGCATATAAACCAGATATATCATGTGAGACAGCTCTCCATCAACTCATTGCGAGGGAGGAGAAAGCACTTCACTTCCAAGAAATAGCCCTCTGCATCTTCCCGGGCATCAAGGGGGCCTTCAGTAACGTGACCTTCAATTCCATAGTAAGGGCAGCAGAGGTGCGTGACCTAGGGGGCAGTAAATGTAGGTGGACCAGGGCCATGCTTTGTGGAAGGAAGGTAGAGGCTACCGTGATGAAAAGATGGTAATTAACACCACTAGAGGTTGCCCACAAGGAGGAGTTCTGTCCCCTTTATTGTGGAATCTAGTGGCAAACGAGCTCATTGAGGAACTAAATTCCAGACAATGCTTTTTCCAATGAAACACAGATGATCTTATCATAGTAATACTTCGCAAATTTACTGACACAGTCAGAAATATGGCACAAGGTGCACTGGACATTGTGCAAGACTGGTGCAATAAACGGGATCTAAGGCCGAGTCCAAAGTGAGCGACAGAAGCGAGCGACAGCTTCAGGTGACAAAACACAACTGCAGGTGTAGTTACAGAAGTGTCCTACGTGAGCGACATCTGTGTCGCTGCCTGTCTCCCACTGCAACTGGCAACGTTCGAATTCAGACATGTTAGAATCTTGTCGCTGCAGCACGCACGACAGAGAGCGACAGCCAAATGTCTCAGAAAAGCAGTGGAGTGGATGCAACAGCAGCTATGAATTACTCAACATCTGATTTTTCTTAAAAACTATTCAGTGAAAAAATTTGATTCTTCCGCAACCTATAGCTTGATATACTTAAACGATAAAAGTCTGAATTTATTTTCGTTATTCATCATAGTTACTGTGCTGCATGAAATTGAGTACATGGCTGCAAGAAATTTTTAAGAATTTGCAGAGGTAAAATCATATTGTGTAGACTTTCCATATAGTTCATTTAAGGCCATACATTATTGCGTATGAAATGTAACCAATATCTCTAAACTGTATTTAAAGTTGAAACCAGAATTATATCTCTTTCATTCATGATATATTGGTTGTTATATCCACGGACGGATCACTCTCGGTGCGTCCGAACCTTTCCTGCGCTTCGGGATTCGAGTGGTTGTAAAAATCATCGTATCTCATAAAAGGTTCAAGATATCGAAACAATGAATTTTGGAAATGACAGCACGCAAAAAGGACTATTTTATCATACAATTAACACTCGATACGTTTTTGTAAATGCGTGAGCAGAGCGAAAACAAGACTCCCTATAACTTACACCATGAGGTTTGTCCAAATTTTCATAGCCGAACAAAGGGAGAGAAACAGGTAAATGGGGTATCAAAGTGACCAGCATGAGGTCTAGTTTGGCATGTAAATATTTAACTGCTTGAAAGTAATCAGGGTAATTAACAAAAACTTAATTAATAGGCTGAGGAAAAATTGAAACATTTCACAAATAGCTGCCGTAAATAAAGTGTCAAAAATTTAATCTGTTCAAGACCTAGCTATTTTGCACATAAAAAGATACATTGGTGCAGTATTTAAATGTCAAAAAGGCTTCCTTCGAGTCAAGTATGTTAGGAAGGCAACCGAGGAGTCAGTAAAATCATGCTTTCTGAATAAAACTTGAAATAAAAAAATGAAAGAAATCAGTCAAATATTTTATGAAATGATTTGTGTAAAAGAAATAAGTAGATCAGAGAAACGTTCGACATGCCTTTGATAGATGCTCAAACAGAAAATGAGGTGCACCAAACGGTTCCCCAATTTTTTTTTATTTTTTTTTTTTTTAGTTTTACTTTTTTTTCCATACTTTTAGACAAATCATTACACAAAACGTTTGACTTTCTTTTCAAAAATTTTGTAAGCTTTACTTTTACAGAGTATTTAGAGTAATTGAAACACTTGGCTTTAACACTGACTGCTGATGAATTACGTTTGTAACATCAAATACATGTAAAATTTCATGATTCATTGTAATTTATTAGGAATTAAATGTGTGTGATATACTGAGATAGGTGTGAAGATCAAGTTCTTTGGCAAGACCTTGAAAACGTACTTAGCGATGCAGTGTAAACAGAATACATAAAACTTAGTATACAGAATTGTAACTGAGTCAGTAAAAATATAAGGACGGTGGGAATTTGAACTGTGGACATTTACCTAACACATTATCACAAACTGTATTTACTACCCCTACACCACAGCTCACTTTTCTTCACCAGTATCAATTTGTGTACGTATGTTTGTATTTAGCGTAGTTAGTCACGTAGTAGTCATTCCTCCGCATTTATTGGCTGTTAAAAGTTCTTGATCGTGTAAAAAAACATTCTTATTTAATTTATTGATGAGATAGTTGAACCATTCGACTCCTCTGCTCATTCACGTGTATTCGAAGAATCTGTCTGGTGATCATAGTTGATGATACTTATGAAATTCTCCATGGAGATTCCTCCCTTTGTGAATTTCATGTACAGCATTCCTTTTCATTTTATTTTCTTAAGTAAACCTAATTCAGTAGCATGACTCTCTAGCTACAGTATTGCTTGCGTATCATGTCATTTCTGGAAACCCAGAATCTACTCTGTAGGAATCAACATGGATTCCAGAAACAGCGATCGTGTGAGACCCAACTCGCTTTATTTGTTCATGAGACCCAGAAAATATTAGATACAGGCTCCCAGGTAGATGCCATTTTCCTCCCCAGGTAGATGCCATTTTCCTCGACTTCCGGAAGGCGTTCCGATACAGTTCCACACTGTCGCCTGATAAACAAAGTAAGAGCCTACGGAATATCAGACCAGCTGTGTGGCTGGATTGAAGAGTTTTTAACAAACAGAACACAGCATATTGTTCTTAATGGAGAGACGTCTACAGATGTTAAAGTAACCTCTCCTAGTATATAGTGTCAGTTCCATGCGGCTTTTCGCGTATGATGCTGTAGTATACAGAGAAGTTGCAGCATTAGAAAATTGCAGCGAAATGCAGGAAGATCTGCAGCGGATAGGCACTTGGTGCAGGGAGTGGCAACTGACCCTTAACATAGACAAATGTAATGTATTGCAAATACATAAAAACAAGGATCCTTTATTGTATGATTATATGATAGCGGAACAAACACTGGTAGCAGCTACTTCTGTAAAATATCTGGGAGTATGCGTACGGAACGATTTGAAGCAGAATGATCATATAAAATTAATTGTTGGTAAGGAGGGTGCCAGGCTGAGATTCATTGGGAGAGACCTCAGAAAATGTAGTCCATCAACAAAGGAGGTGGCTTACAAACCATTCATTCAACCTATACTTGAGTATTGCTCATCGATGTGGGATCCGTACCAGGTCGGGTTGACAGAGGAGATAGAGAAGATCCAAAGAAGAGCGGTGCGTTTCATCACAGGGTTATTTGGTAAGCGTGCTAGCGTTACGGAGATGTTTAGCAAACTCAAGTGGCAGAGTCTGCAAGAGAGGCGAAGAGAGGTGCTCTGCATCGCGGTGTAATTCGCTGTCCAGGTTTCGAGAGGGTGCGTTTCTGGATGAGGTATCGAATATATTGTTTCCCCCTACTTATACCTCCCAAGGAGATCACAAATGTAAAATTAGAGAGATTCGAGCGCACACGGAGGCTTTCCGGCAGTCGTTCTTCCCGCGAACTTTACGCGACTGGAACAGGAAAGGGAGGTAATGACAGTGGCACGTAAAGTGCCCTCCACCACACACCGTTGGGTGGCTTGCCGAGTATAAATGTAGATGTAGATGTAGAAGGACAGTGTTTTATAGAAACAGCTGGCTGGCTCTAAGCAGCGACCTTGTAGCGTGACACGGTCGCTCGCACGCAGGACAGCCAAGTTTTTCATCCTATGCTGCTGCTTGTTGCTGGAGTGTCGTTTATCCAGAAGTCGCTCGCTTCTGTCGCTCACGTAGGACACGGCCTGAGGGTTAATCCTAAGAAGACTGTTGTGGTGCCATTCACAAAGAGGCATATCCAACACTCAAGTTGGAACCTGAAGCTCTTGGATGAAACTCTACCTGTGAAGGTGATAGTGAAATATCTAGGGGTAACCCTAGATGAGAAACTAACACGGACCCCTCACATTAAGAGCATCTGCTCCAAGGCGAAAAGTACTCTAGTGAGTACCAGAAGGACTTGTGGTAAAAACTGGGGCCTAAGCCCCAGAGGCATGCAACGGATATACATCACGGCGGTTAGACCTAGGATTTCCTATGGGGCTGTAGTGTGGTGGAAGAAGGCAGAACAGCGCACGGCAGCTAAGGAGCTCGCTGAGGTGCAGAGACTGGTCTGCTCAGCCGTAACAGGCGGAATTAGCAGCACACCAACCGCTGGGATGGAAGCCGTGCTGGACATACCTACACTAACCCTTTGGGTCAAGATGGAGGCAGCAGCTGGGACATACAGAATTAAAACTGGTAAAAACTGGATCTCATTGGGATATCGAGAATCTCACACTAAGATAGTGAGAGAGGTAAATGTAGTAATGGCTGGAGAAATGCCAGCCAACTATATAATAACTCCCAACTGCTTCAACAAGCCTTACAATACAACAGCTGGAAGGAGGGAGCAGTGGGAAAGAACAGTTCGACACCGCACAGGGGACAATGTTTGGTTCGCCGATGGGTCGAAATCGGACCGAGGCATTAGGGCAGGGGTGTACGGCATGCGACCGAGACTGGAGGGCATCGTCTCTCTAGGGAAACTGGCCTCTGTATTCCAAGCTGAAATTACTGCAATGAGGGCATGTGTGGAGGAGAATATGCATAGGTGCTACAATGACCGTAGCATCTACCTCTATTCAGACAGCCAGGCAGCCCTGAAATCACTGGCAGCTCCTGCAACAAGATCTAACATTGCTGCAGAATGCTACAGGGCTCTGGTGGAGCTAGGGGGAAGCAATAGGGTAAGCGTCGTGTGGGTCCCTGGTCAGTCTGTGGCAATGAACAAGGCGACAAATTGGCCAGGATGTGGGAAACGACTCCATTTATTGGACCGGAACCTGTCCTGACAATCACCGAGGCTGTGATCAAACTAGAACTATGGAACTGGCTTAGGAAACAGCACGTAGAATATTGGACCGAGGTCCATAAACATAAACATGGTGAGGTAATGATGCCTAAGCCATGTTTTAAAAGAAGCTCTGTAATCCTGGAATTGAACAGGAAAGAGATCAAACTCGTGACTGGATTGATGACCAGCCATGGGAATTTCAAAAAACACCTACACACAATGGATTTAATGGAAGAAGACCCTAAATGTAGGATCTGTGATGAGGGCGAAGAAACTGCATCACATCTAATCTTCGAATGCATGGCTTTGGAGAGCAAAGGATGCAGAATCTTCAGGACAACTAGACCTGAAGAAATTGTGTCTAACAAAAAACTGGTAAAGGGACTCCTTGCACTATTTAAGGGAATTGGTTGGCTTTACGAGATATACAGGGAGCGATAACACACAATAAACTCGGCTTCAGTGCGAGCAGTGGTGGGTTAGACCAAAGCTGTTTTAGCTTCTCTGTCAAAAGCAAATCAATCCACAAACGAATTTTCCAAAAAATGCAGGTACCTCTCTCCTGTCAGTCGCTGATAGACAATAAATGGACCTACCAAAAGATTACGGATCATGCCGCACCAAACATTTATGGCAAAATGGACTTGGAAATTGCTATCCACTAAAGCATGCGTATTTTCCCGTGACCATCAATGATTACTGCTTGTGTTGTCTATTCGATGTCGTGAAACTGGGCTTCGTCAGTGAATAGTACGTATGGAAGCAAATGACTATTCTCAATTACCCAATGACAGCAATTACCCAATGACAGAACTGAAGTCGTTGAGCATTGTCGCCAACGTGGAGATTTTGGACACACTGTATGTGAAATGGTTACAGGTTTTCCACATGTAATGTTTCCCATACACGTGTCTGTGGGACACTCATACGCAGGGACATTCTTCGTATGCTCGTACCGGGACTTCGCTCAACACTTGGGATAACTTCTTCCTCTTCTTGCAAAGTTTGTTGACGATCACACTCAAACGAAGAATGTCTACTTGAAAGAGAGCCTGTTGCACCCAAAGTGGTAAACACTGTGCGATCAGATAATCATCGAGTAGGAAAGCGCCTGTGATATTCTTCTCTCGCAGCAGTAGCACTACCGTCACAGAAGCCTAAACATACACCATATCTGCGTATTCCTCATTACTGTAGACGTGTGGCATTGTAAGCAGCACTTGTATGACAACAGTTAACACCATACACTACACAGCTAAACGATCCATCGCCTGTACACTACACAATGTGACTTACACGGCACAACTGCACAAACAACGGGTGATTGTACTACGTACGTCACACGACCATAATACGTGACAGGTTGCATAGCGTGCACTGTTTACAAGAAAATCACATTACGGTCCAGTTGCATTGTGTGTACATTCATGTTGGGCACATCAATTTTGCAGAATTAAAGTTCCTTTCAATACCCATACCTCCCTGACAAAAAGCATGTGCGGACCTATACTATCACTGTTTAAAATATTGACCTTTCCTCCCCAAACACACTATATGAGGAGGAAGAATATATACGGGACAAACCATTTGTTCAAAGTTTTGCAAGTGTCATTTAGAAATTTTAAGAAAATCAGTCAAGAACTTGTCAAGATTTTTGCTAAAATCCTTTTCATTCATATAGTAAATACAAATTTACATATCATATATATTCTAAAAGACCTGCAGCCTATGACGGTCCAAAAGTTCATTAGAGTATTGTCTAAAAATCTGAAGTAAATCTATGAAGTACATAAAACGTCTTTATATAATATTACGGACTAGCTGGCATGGTTGCTTTTATGGGTGACTATTTTTCGGTAATTACATTTAAAGATACCTCTCAACCAATCTTCATATGCTTACATTGATTTACGTTTTGTGAATATTGTTTCTTTACTAACAGCATTGTAGAATTTTCGCACGGAAGTTTTAATGACAGCTATCATAAAATGCCATAAGTAAGGATACGATGTCCACAAAATAATGTACTCTCAAAAACATGGGTTTTGAGGCACAATTTGCTGGCATGGCATACCAGAAAACCCACGCCATTCATATCAGTGCATTACCCCATAAACAATAATGTCACAGACGCTACAGTTTTGACTTTATGCACTAGGAGCGCTGCTTTCACGTCACACAAAGAGATGGCCCGTGAGCTTAAAGAATTATGTGAATCAGGCTCACGGGTCACCAAATGTTGCCTGTGCTTGAGTTACACCATCTTGTTGAAACCGAACTTCTTCAGCATTCACACAATCCAGTTCAGATCACAAAACACCCCTTATGATATTGCAGTAGCATTCACCGTACACTGTCAGTGCACTTCCGGCGCTGTCTTCGAAGAAGTACGGCCCAATTACACACTCGGCCCAAATGCCGCACCACACTGTCAGTCACTGAGGACGTAACAGATTCTCTGTAATTACTCGTACTTTTTTCTGTGACCTAAATCCTGCAATTTTGTTTGTTTATGAATCTGTGCAACAGAAGATGCACCTCATCTGTGAAGGTTATTTTCTGCCCACTCTTTGTATCATAAGCACCCAGTGGACAAATGACCGGAGCTTTTCGTGATCGTCTGGCTTCAGTTCTCGGGTCAGTTGGATTTTATAGACCCAGCAGTGTAGATCACCTTTCAGAACTTGTTGCAACTGTTGTAAATGTCGGCAAATGTATTCACCAGACTTACAGCCACATCATCTCTCACGATGGCAATGTTTTCCACTAAACCACTAACACAAGCCCACCCTGTAGGTTTAATGTCTACTACTAAACTGGTTTCCTGGAATTTAGCAAACGGTCTAAACACAGTTGACATATTCAATGCATTCAACCCATTTGTAATGAGTGTTATCTGTGACAACATGCTGTTCGGTCATGAAGCACTTCATTACTAACCAAAACAAATAAAAACTGTAAAAATGTTCAGCACTGCTATCTTATTCAAACAGCAATAGTGGTCATTTTAAAAGCTGACTTCTTTACAGAGTCTAATAATAATAATAATAATAATAATAATAATAGCAACAACAACAAGCAGATCCCACCTCAGTTACTTTATTTGCTTAGAAACTTTACATGTAGAAGTGGTGATATTCTTCAAATATTTTTAATCCAGTGTTGTGAAAATTTGTTTTTCATAAAACGTGAAACCCTAATGCAAAAACAATGCAGAGTGCCATCTTGTACGAAGTTGGTGCAATCAATTGATTCCAAATTTGGATGAACATTCAGTTTTCACATCTAATGGTACCATTTCTGTATTTCACAAAGAAACATGAAGGCACAAACTTTGCATATAGGACTTTACAAATGAATCACATTCAACAACTATCATAAGAGCTTCACATCAGCAAATTCTAAGATCATGTTGTTCAACTATATCTGTTGTTCCCACATAGTGATTTGTGAAGATGGAAAAAATCGAGATTCGAGCAGGGATTAAGTATTTCGTAAATAAAAGTACGAAAGCAAAGGACATTCATGCCAATTTCCAGAATACACTGGGGAACTCTGCTCCTTCATATTCAGCTCCTGCCAAGTGGACAAATGAATTTAAATTTGGTCGGGAGGGCTTATATGATGATCCACACAGTGGTTGGCCAATATGTGTCACTACTCCAAAAATCATTGCAAAAGTTTACAAAATGGTCATGGAGGATCGCCGACTGAAAGTGCATGAAATTGCTCACGCATGCCAGATGTCGCCTGAAAGGGTATATTACATTTTAACTGAAGAATTAGAAACAAAAAAATTATCTGCAATATGGGTGCCGCAACTCTTGACGTTGGATCAAAAACGCATGAGAATGGACATATCGGAACAACACGAACTAAGGTATGAATTGTTGCCACACCTGCCTTATTCACCTGATATGGCTGCTCAGACTTCCATCTCTACCCAAAACTGAAAATTTTTCTTAGTGGATGAAGATTCACTTTAAGCGAAAAATTGATAGCCAGAGTTGACAACTATTTTGCAGGCCTTGAGGAAACTTACTTTCGAGATGGGATCAAAGCACTGGAACATCACTGGACCAAGTGCATTAATCTACAAGGAGATTACATTGAAAAATTAAAAATATTTCAGTGATTTAAGTACTTTTTTTCTATTCCATTACAACAACTCTTCAAACCACCCTCATATGTTACCTTCTTTAAGCTTTAATATGTCATCTTCCTTCATCTTTGAAATTTCTTTTTGCTTATCATGGATGCAACTTTTATCACAGACCCAGCACACTACCTGATGGGAGCAAAGTGACTGTAATGCAACAAAACTCTCTTTTTATCTCTTGTCCTTAATGTCACATTATAACAGTGTCAAGTTCAGTTTCAGCTTCTTAGCACGTATAAAAGTAACGCACTACGCAGGTACAGCTCACAGTTCCTGCACTGAAGAAGGCCGTTCCATTTACCAATCGAAACTACGGTGCCAGGATTCTCTAAAACAGGGCTTCCCAACGTGTGGTCCGCAGACCCCTTAGGAGTCCGCCGGCTCTTTCTAGGGGGTCCGCGGTCACCTTTCACCAAATCATGTAAAATAATGAGTAAAATTATCGAATAAAAATGTGGAAATCAAATTCATCACAAATTTTTTTTTTTTTTTTGTGTGTGAAAAACATGTGTACTTTTATGTCAGGTCGTATTCCCAAGCAGCCTTTCGGTTCCTAAGTGAGAACGCATACACAGTTTAGTGTCTGAGAATGCGGCTTCTCTGGTCAACTGTTTCGCAACAATACGGGGGTCGTTTGTGTGCCGGCTCACGGCGCTAGATGCGCTGAAACCTTTTACGCGTGCGCGGAGCGAGCTTTGTCGACCAATCACAGCACTCGCTGACGTATGCAGCCCCAGGCATCATTAACTGTTAAACTTGCTTTGTCAGTGCACTACCTATTTCATAAATCGATTTTTGGCCTGTGGAAGCCAGGATAATTGAAGAAGGGTGCAGTTTCTCCATCACCTTCACAACAAGGGAAGTTTCCGGTGGAAATGAATGAGGAGGGAGGACGACCAAAGGAAGAACAATCACAAGAAGCTCCACAGCCGGATTTATTATGTGAAAACGCTGCAAGTACTTCATTGGTTGCAATGTCTTGTGGAAGTGGACTAACCAAGAAGTGTAAGTACAACGAAAGCTATTTAAAAATGGGCTTTATGGAGACAAAGGAGGGTAAAGCTCAGTGTGTAATTTGTGCGCGAGTTCTTCCGAACAGTTCAATGGTTCCAGTTAAATTGCACCATCATTTTGAAGGTACTCGCCCAGATTTCCAGGCTAAAGACATCGATTTTTTCAAAAGGAAGAGTGCTGAACTAGCTGCATCTCAGTATTGCATGAAAACTCATGCAAAAACAGTTAATGAAAATTCATTAAAAGCTTCTTTCTTGATCAGTTATCGAGTGGCAAAAACAGGCAAAGCTCATACCATTGCAGAGAATCTCATAAATCCGTTTGTTAATGATATTGTTTCTCGCATGCTAGACGAAAAGGCAGTAAAGCTTGTATCTTCGGTGCCATTGTCAAACAATACTGGCAAGAGACGCATTGTTGAAATGTCAAATGATGTGAAAGACACTATTGTTTCTTGCATCCAACACAATTCATTTTCTCTGGAGATAGATGAATCCACTGATGTTGCAGGATTAGCGATTTTATTGGCTTTTGTCCATTATGAATATTCTGGATGTTTTGAGGAGGACCTCTTATTGTGCAGACCACTACCTGCCAACACAACAGGTGCTGAAATATTCCGTCTATTGGACAATTTTTTAAGGACTAACGAAGTTTATGGTCTAATTGCATAGATGTGTGCACAGATGGTGCAAAAGCTATGACAGGTCCTACAGTAGGAGCAATAACGAAAATAAAAGAAAATGCCAAGAATTGCAGCAGTAGTCATTGTGCTCTCCACAGTTACACTTTAGCTATGAAACAAATGCCTGTTTCATTCAAGAAAGTTTTAGACAAATGCATTCAAATCATTAACTACATAAAATCAAGGCCGTTGAAGTCAAGACGCTTCACAATACTGTGTGAAGATATGGGAAGCCTTCATCGTTCCCTGCTTCTCCACGCAGAAGAGAGGTGGCTCTCATGTGGGAATGCACTCTCTCGGTTGTACGAATTAAGATTGGAAGTCTTAGCTTTCCTTTTGGAGCATAACACCAAATTAGCAGACCTTATTAATGACAAAAATTGGCAGTGTATACTTGCATATTTATCAGATATTTTCTTCAAAATGAACGAAATGAATATTTCACTCCAAGGGCAAAGTGAAACAAACATCACTGCTATCGACAAAGTTCGAGCATTCAAGAGGAAAATCAATTTTTGGACGGAGAGTGTCGAGGAGGGGGAGGTCAAGTGTTTTCCTCTTCTCCAGGAGTTTTTGAAAAACAAAACATTGGGGCTTGGGAAGAATTAGTTTCAGCAAATCCTGGAACATCTCCGAAGCTTGATGTCAATGTTGGAGCATTATTTCTCAAGAGATGAAGATGAGAAGCTGCAGAAATACGAATGGGTGGTCAAGCCATTCACTGTATCCAAAAAGCCGAACATTCTATCATCAAATGAGTATGAGTTGTTGATAGAAATTGCCACAGAGCCTACCTTGAAATCAAGTTTTGACATTGACTGTTACTCACACTTTTGGATCCGTTTGGATAACAAGAAATACTATCCCCTTGTTGAAAAGGCAAAACGTGTACTTCTTCCGTTTGCCACAACATACATGTGTGAATCTGGATTCTCGATCTATGCTGCCCACAAAACTAAGTACCGAAGCTGTCTAGATGCGGAACCAGACATCGTCTCCAGTTGTCAAGAATTGAACCCAACTTTTCAAAATTGTGTCAGCAGAAGCACCCTCAACAATAACATTAGGATTCCATTATTACTCCTACAGACTCATCTATAGTAAAGAAGAAAGCATTTTTCTTCGTAGATGCTCAGTGAACGTACCTGAACTATAACTCTGTAGGAATTTTGTTTCTGTCTTCTATCATTTACAAAGTAATTATTAATTGAATTCTATTGGCATTGATATTTTTGTTACAAAAATTAAAATGATCTCTAAAGCTAATTTCTTTTCTTTACAATATATTCCGTCCTCTCAGTTAAAAATATGGCCTGCCTATACTTATGTACAATTACTTGCTATTACTCTGACTCTATATTGTGGCAAGTGGCTGCAAGCGTAAACAAATGAGCACTTTTCACGTGCCACCTTGTAAAAGGTAAACCTCCTCTGCCAGAATGGTTTCCTTTGATAAAAAAAGTCTTACGTTCTGTGAAATGCTTTGTCTTCTTATATCGAAATAAGAGAGTCCGTTTGTTTGTTTTCCTAATTTGTTTACAGTCGAGGCGGACTCCCTTGATATAGTGTCCAAGTAGTAGTTGAAGTTGTCAGCTGTGGCTTAACTGTTGCCACGCCGCCTGCCAGTTGCCAGCTACCAACTGACAGTACATTGTTGCAACGCCGCCTGCCAGCTGCCGGCTACGGACTGACAGCTGCCGTTCAGTAGATACGCAAAGACGTAAAAATAACTAGACTTTCCGAGCTGTTTACATGGTCACGAAAATCGATTGTGGAACTGGAAAACGGCTTTATAAAAGCAGATTTCCAGAATCGATTTTGAAGTGTTTACCTGACCAACCAAAAGCAGAACTGGGACATCGGCTTACAAAATCCGGTTTTGGAAATGCATGTAAACTGGGTGAATGTATTCCGACACATTGCATAACAGATGTCACAAAAGTCCTTTAAAGGCAATTCCTTGGCCTCTTTTCTTTCTTGATGTGTTTGTATCCCTAATCATGGGTCTGCCTCTTTTCTTCACAGCTGCACGGAATGGCCGCGCAGTCTAAGGCGTCATGTCGTCGTGGATTGCGCGGCTGCTCCTGCTAGAGGTTCGAGTCCTCCCTCGGGCGTGTGTGTGTGTGTGTGTGTGTGTGTGTGTTGTCCTTAGCGGAAGTTAAACTTAGATTAATAGTGTGCAAGACTAGGGTCCCATAGACTTTACATACATTTGAACATTTTTCTTCGGATGCCACGAAAAACCACACACACACACACACACACACACACACACACACACACACACACACACGACTGTTACGAAATATGCATGCTCCTTATACAACAGTAGCCAAACAGCGGAAGTGAGCAGACCACAAGTGGCAGCTTGTCAACAGTGAACAGTTTGGACGTGACGTTGATTGCTCTTAGAGGAAGGCAGCTCCCAAGTGTGAAATGTCAATTAGCAAGTAATTTTAAAGAGGCTATAGTGTGTTGAACAAAGGGAGTAAATCCACTAGTAAGTGTCTGGATACAGTTCCCATGGGTTTCGCTCTGAAATTTAAAGATACTGTGCTCTTGACTGACTAGGGGTCCGCCATGCATTTTCGACTGAAGAAGGGGTCCGCCAGCTGAAAAGGTTTGGAAGCCCTGCTCTAAAACATCTTTCCTTTTCATAATCAGTTACTAAAAATCACCAAAAGCTAAATCCAAGATAGGATCTATAGGTAGCACGCTTAGCTACCAAACTATAATTTCCCAAAACTTTAGCATAAAGAAATTTAAATAAAAACGACACAATTGGAGAGATCCTTAATGTAGTGTACCACTTTAAGGTAAGATCAGACTCCAAATTTTCAAAAAAATAGATAATTTAGTTTTTTTCTGCTATATAAATACTTGGACTTTCCTGGAGACGTTGGAGCATAATTTTTGAAAAACTTCCGTTTAAATGTATTGTTAATTTTTTAACTTTTACTTGACACATCGCAATGTCTCCTTTGATTTTGTCGTCCTCTCAGATCTGTATTCAAATCTCAGAAATACATGCCCTACAAGGCTGTGGTTTTCTTCTTTCTCGTTGACATTGTTTACCATGGGTTGGCTGCACTGATTATTTAATATTCCTTGCCCATACACTTGGATATCTTTGAAAACAAGGGAAATGTTTACATGTTTGGAAGTTTGCTGTGTTTGTAGTGAAAATGTTGTGCGTTGTTGCTCTTATTAAAATGACATATCCAAAAGGTATCTCCAAGACACGCCACAACAAAGGAAATAGGTACTATAGGACTTCACCAATTGTGAATAATATGAATTGAATCAAAATAATAGTTTAAAGGCTAGAAGACTGTTGGCACTCTCCCCAGTGCATCATAAAGAAAATTGCTAGCTCAGTGTGATGGAGATGCATTAACTGTCCATGAATGCAGTGGTGTGAATATAATTATAGATTTGAATATTTTAACAGCAGTGTTGAAAGAGACTTTAGCATGCAAGTTACGTGGTGGAGATATAGTGATTTCAGAATATGTGACTGCTAGGAATGGAAACTTAAAATTATATGCAAACATTGTGGTGTTGAAAAATCATTTCTAATTTATGCCAAATTTCAAGAATACAATGGCAGAGCCATAAGAGAAAACCCACATGATTTGGAAAGCACGAAAAGAGCAGTGTGGGCAACATACTTTCACAGGCTGTCCACAGACACTAACCCTGTACATAGCTTGTGCCCACCTGCACCAGATACACGATGCAAGTATCGAAAAGCATAGGCAGCAGGAAAATTAAATGCATTTAAACATTCAATACCTGAAGCAGTAATGGAGGCCATTAAGCCTATATTTAGAGACTTAGCACATCCAGACTTGCTAAAGAAATGCCTCCATGGGAGGACACAGAATACTAATGAGGCACTTAACAATATTGTGTGGACACGGATTCCAAAAAATGTGTTTAAAGACTAGGTGTGTGAGATGCGGCTATTTCTTTCAATGATGGGAGTTATGGGATATTAAAAGTCCTGGATCAGCTGGCAATAAATATAGGGCAGAATACGGCAACTACATTGGAAGCTATGGACTGATTAAGAGTGCGCAAAGTTGAAATTACTGCTCAGCAAATGACCAAGGAGGCAAGAAAGAAGAGAAGAATGAAGACTTTAGGTGAAGAAGAAGGATCAGATTATGCAGCAGGCTGCCTTTAGCCAGCTTTTTAAGAAGAAAGGTATGTTTCTATAGACTTCTTATTTAAACATAAATTTTCTCAAAACTGTAAATTTTCATGCAAAACACCCATTTTCTCATGAAGCAATAATCATATAAACATAAAATTTATGGGGATTGTTTACAAAGAGGAGGTGATAATATGGGTCTACAATCAGTGTTTTGAGGGTTATATAAATGATGCTGTGTTGTATAAAACACAATAGTTTACTCAAATAAACAGGCATATTTATAAAACATTATATCTCTATTTCCACTAAGTGTACTTTTTCCATTCTAGATCAGGGAACTAAATACATTCAGATAATCAATTGGTAAAAATTTGGTGGTGATATCTTCAATAGTTTTAGAAATAATGGGTTAAAAGTTGAAAGAATTTAGCATTGACGGCATAGGGGGTCTGATCTCACCTTAACTGAAGATTTTTTTAATACACACATGTAAATGTGAAAATCGCAGATGGTATATAGCATATTAGCTTCACTGCATTCTTAATGTTTTCCGTGTTTTCAGTACTGAAATTGAGATTGTTTCTCACATTTTCAACCCAAGGCCCTGACGAGTTTACGTGAAAAAAGAGTCATGTGCTGTGGTTAACTGATGCAAACAAATATAGTACGTATTGTGTTAATTTGAGTGTTCGCTAAGCTTAACATGTTGTATTTCATGGTTTTTGTATTTATACAAGGGTGGGAACTTTAATAGTGGCAACTATTTATTTACAGCTCGTACAAAATAGATACGTGTTTCAGAGTTTAATTTACCTTCAAAGTAGTCACCAGCATTGTGGATAACCTGTTGCCAGTGATGTGGAAATCATAGGAAACTGTTAGCAGTGCCAGTTGTGTTGACAGCTCGAGCGGCACAGTCTATTGCCCAAATTTGTAGCAGTTCTGAAGTGAATGGCGTGAAGTGTTTCCTTCAGTTTAGAAATCGAGCCGAACTCACGAGGGCTTAAGTCAGGGGAGTGCAGTAGGAGGTATAGCACTTAGCGGCCCCATCAGTCAAACAAATCAGTAACAGCTTGCACTGTACGTGCTTGAGCATTGTCCAGAAAAATGATGGTCAGGTCCTGCATGAAAGTGTCATCACTTCGGTCTCTATGCTGTTCATTTTTGGAACACAACCTACGACCAGCTTAGAGACAGAAGTGATGACACTTTCTGCAGGACCTGACCATCATTTTGCAGGACAATACTCAAGCACGTACAGTGTAAGCTGTTACTGATTTGTTTGACTGATGGGGCTGCTAAGTGCTATACCACCTACTGCACTCCCCTGACTTGAGCCCTCGTGAGTTCAACTATATTTCTAAACTGAAGGAAACACTTCACGGCATTCACTTCAAATTCACTACAAATTTGTTGGGCAATAGACCGCGCTACTCGAACTGTCAACACAACTGGAACTGCTAAGAGTATCCCACAACTTCCACATAACAGGAAATGGGTTATACACAATGCTGAAGACTACTTTGAAGGTCAGTAAAACTTTGAAACACGTATCTATTTTGTACGAGCTGTAAATAAATAGTTGCCACTATTAAAGTTCCAACCCATGTACTTGCTTCTTACAAAAATATGCATTTTAAGTGTACACAACATAAAATATCTTTACAAAATGTGTAAATTTTAGTACAGTTTGTTATGCTAATGAGTACTGAAATGTGATGTAAGTTGGCTAAATGTGATACTAATTTGTATTGTGTTCACAAACTCAGGGTATGCGTAGTTACAATAAAACAAAACTCACAAAACTCGGGCACAATACATTCGCAAAAAGAAACTTGCAAATAAGACACTTCATCCTGGAACTGGAGGTAACGACACACATTTTGCATCCTTAGTTCTTGTAATCAGTGAACCACGAGCTACTACTAAGCAAACTGGAAACTTACAATATAAATGCCACATCCATACAACTACTGATAATTTATCTAAGCAATCGTAAGCAGTGTACAAAGCTGAGTTAAAAAATTAATGGTCAGATCAAACATTTCCAATCCAGCTATGAAACAGTAAAACAAGGCGTACCTCAGGGCTCCGTATTGGACCCCTTCCTTTTCCTGGTCTACATTAATGATTTAGAGGCACCTCTGTACTCCCAAGTAGTAAGTTATGCAGATGATACCTCACTTTTGTTCTTTTGCAGACAAACTAATGGCTTGACATTGGCTGCAACTGATGGCTTAAGTCAAATAACTACTTACTTCCATGATCAAGGTCTAAAAGTCAATATTAGCAGATCCCAGCTATTACCATTTAAACCTGGTAATTCATACCAAACCTGTATTTATACTATAAGTGGCATCAACAAAGTAGACACTAACAAATGTATATTTTTGGGGATATACCTAGACGAAAATCTTAGATAGGTAGAACATATCAATGTTGTATGCAATAAAATCAACAGTTCACTGCACTTAATTAGCAAACTATCAAAATTAATCTCTGACCAAACATTAAAAACTGATTATTATGGGACTATATTTGCATATATTAATTATGCAATAGAGGTATGGGGATGCGCTGCAGAAAAGAGCAACCAGGACCATGCATCAACTAGGATACAGAGATTCATGTAGGGAAACCTTTGTACAACATAAATATCTAACAGTATACTTCTTGTATCTGTACAAATTAATAACATTCTCTGTGGGCCATAAAAATAATGAAGCTAAGAGCTCTGTTGTGCATACCCATAACACAAGACAAAAAGGCTGCTTCTTCAGAGAAACAGGACTAAACTAAAGACAACAGATCATAGTCCTTGGATAAATGGCCACATACGGTTTAACAAACTGCCAAGTGCTATAAGATGCCACAGAGGTAAAGTATTCAAAAGGGAATTAAAATCATTCTTAACTCTCAAATGTTTGTACTCACTGAATGAATACTGATATTACAATGTAGCTATTCTTAAATGTAGGCCTAACTCTCCTATCTATACGATGTACGATTCTGAGGTGATTGTAATATATATTATTTTTGTAACAACTTGCTTGTAAATTCAGATACCTATACTATGTAACAACTGTATGTTGCATTCTGAAGTACTGTACCATATATTGCCAAGTGTGTCACCTTTAAGTGGCTTCTTGTAAATGTGAATTGCAAATTCCTACTGTTTGTATAAAAATTGTATAAAAATGCTATGACATTTGCAAAAGTCACCAGTTGGTGACTATATGCAAAAAAAAGACAATAAATAAATAAATAAATAATCATTCGTAAACTCATGCTCGGTGGAAGCACTTTTGCTACTGTATTAGAGAGCACTCAACTGAGACATTCACAAACTTAGCATGCTTTTCCTACAGGGAGTAGAAATGCCAATGACAGAAACAAAGAAAGGATCTTTTACATTATCAAAGCTTTAACATTAAATGTGGTGTCAATTAACAATGCATCACAGCATAATAAAGATATACAGAGACAGGGCATTGAGAACTCACCCAGATAGCCACGTGCATTAAAGCGCCGCTTCCGGAACAGTGAGGGGTGCTGCCCCCAGACTGAATATGCCTCGCAGATTAACGATGAAGGTCAGTGTGTCGACCAGGCTGGGTTTGGCTTTTAGGGCATGCCCCACATCCCACTAGATAAATATTGGACTAGTACCCACCCAAGTCCCATGTAGTTACACAATTTGCAAACCCATGTGTCACACAATTCGCAAACATTTTGAAAATGTTCTCTCACTTTTGCACGAATAACGCTATATGCAGGCAGCTGGGTTACACGTAATCCGCCCCTGGGGATAATGGGGTGGCAACAGGAAGGACATTATGCCAGCCCTTATACATCTACATCTACAGAATTACTCCACAATTTACAAATTAAGTGCCTGGGAGAGGTTTCGAATCACCTTGGAGCTATTTCTCTACGGTTCCACTCTCGAACGGTACACGGGAAAAACAAACACTTAAATATTTCCGTGGAAGCTCTGATTTCTCTTATTTTATTATGATGATCATCTCTCCCTATGTAAATGGGCAGCAACAATATTTTCACACTACGAGGAGAAAGTTGGTGACTAAAATTTCACGAGAAGATCTTGCCGCAAGGGAAAATGTCTGTTTTAATGACTGGCACCCCATACATGTACCATATCCATGACACTCTCTTCCCTATTTCGAAATGATACAAAACGAACTACACTTCTTTGGACTTCCTTCGATTTCCTCTGTCCATCCCACTGATGTGGCTCCCATACTGCACATTAATAGCCCAGAAAATGTTCTGCCAATAAACTGCAGCCTTTGGTTTGATTTCCCAAGAACATTATCTACATGATCATTCCAATTTAAGTTGTTCGCAACTGTAATTCCTAATTATTTAGTGAATCGACAGTCTGCAGATTTGCACGATTTATCATGTAACTGAAATTTAGCAGATTCCTTTTAGTACTTGTACAGATGACTTTAAACTTTTCATTGTTTAGAGTGAACTAGCACTTTTCGTAGCATACTGATATCTTGGCTAAATCATTTTTCAATTGGTTTTGATCATCTGATGACTTCACAAGGCAGTAAATGATATCATCATCTGCAAGCAAACTAAGTAGGCTGCTCAAATTGTCTCCAAAATCGTTTATGTAGATCAGGAACAGCCTATAACACTTGCTTGGGGAACACCAGATATTACTTCTCATGTAGCAGAGGTGCTGAGTCACATATAGGCACAACAAAAAGACTGTCGGACACTAAGCTTTTCACCAAAAAAATCACACAAATGTGCCAGTAAAATTTTAAGCAATGACATAAATGTCTGCTCTTCTGGGCTCAAAATTCTTCTAAGTGGCTGGCCCTCCAAGTGTTAAGCTTTAAATGAGAATCAAATGCTCTGTGATTTAAGAAATTCAAAGCACGCTCGCACATGTAACAAAATCCACGTTGGGTAAAATGAAACCACCAATCGCAATATTTTCCCGCGACCTGTTAGAATTCGGTTCAGCAGTTGTCAGAGAGTGCCAGAAAACGGCGTTACCGTGCGTGCGCACCTACGATGATGAAGGTAGCCCACATGTTTCTACATAGAAAGCATTAGGAGATCTTACATTATGTCATAAACAAAACAGGACATCAGAGGATACTCCAAGAGCATCGGAATTTTGTAAACCATACTAAAATGCGTCATTTGGCTTACAGGGCATATTCATACGTCCATATTCACAAAGAAGTAGGCCCCAACCTGTTATTAGACTTTTCAGTGTGGCTTTCAGGATGCAAATTTTCTTGGAGTATCAGTACTGTTGTTATCTTATGTTTAGTTCTTTATTATGACATAATGCCATATGTCCGAGGAGATAAAAATGTGCACTTGAAATTCCGCAAACAGTTGACACTAGCCAATACTGTTTCAAATAAATTTACTGCCTCTGCGGAAAAGATTAATTAAAGCTAGCTTTTTTTTTTAGCAAATCAACAAAAATAACTTCATTGTCCTGCAAGGCAATTTATACCTGACTGCCACAAACCTGAAAATAAAATTAAATCAGAAAACTGAAACCAATAACACATTTTAGCCTTCCATAATTATATGAATGTATTTTAATTCACTTTATAGTTCCCAGCCACAGAAATACATTTTGTTTTCATTTGGCTTGAGGGATGTAAACAAAGAGAAAACAGTAAATTCACCAAACGTGAAACCGTTCACAAGGAGAATACTACTCATCCCATTACAACTCACACTACTGTTGGCAGACGCTTGTGTGTGCACTGTGTTTTGTTGTTCTAAATGGTGCATTTCCTTTGTAACTTAAGTTTGGGTTTTTTTCCCCCTTTGTTTATGTTTTATTGCTGCAGCATTATTTTGGAGTAGTGGGCTAAAGTAAAATTCTTTGTTAGAGTAACAGTTCTTCCTGTCAAAACCACAAAAATGTGACTGAAAACTAAAACAATGAAAATTTCTGGAATTTTAAAAAATTCCCGGGTTTTTCCCAGTTTTCTCCCGAATGAAAAAATTCTCGAATTTCTCCTGGTTGTCCCGGGGCGTATACACCCTGACTAAACAGCACAAAATTATTTAGTAAAACAACTATCATATGTGGTGACTTTAACATAGATTTCAACAAGAACTCAAAAGACAAATTAAACAGTGACACCTTATTAAAGACTTATAACATCCACACAACCATTAAATCCCTGACCAGAGTCACCAAATCATCTAGTAGCACTATAGATCAGACAGTAATAAATACAGGTAAATATTTATACGAAACTGGAAACATGAATACAGGTTTCTGTGATCATTATGCACAATTTATTGGATTCCCAATAGAGACCACTGGCAATACTGAACCACAAATAATAAGAAAATGTAGAAATTTTAACAAGCAAAACTTGGAACATCTCAGGCACTCACTAAATATCTTGTGCTGAAAAGAGGAGACTTTATGAAAATTTCAAAACACAAAATGTTACTGAAGAATTTCTGGTGTATTTCAAAAATTATAAGAGAGTATTTCACAAAGTTATAGAAGAAGCTAAAACAATGGCAAATGATAACCACATAATAACGGCCAGGAACAAAACGAAAGCCATATGGAAGAGAGTCAAACAGCAACTAGGTGAGTGCCCCCCCCCCCCCCCCCAAAAAAAAGGTAAGCCTCCAGCTAGACCAAGATGGCAAACAAATTACAAATCCAGAAGTAGCCAGTGACTCTAATACATATTTTCAAACATTAGCAAACAATCATTCTTTGGTACAAAATCCTCTAATACAAATTTTAACAGACTACCAGCAAATCTAAATAGAAACCCTGACTCCCTATTTCTGCCCCCAACCAATCCTAAAGAAATTTTACTAGCAAAGAAATTTTACTAGCAATTAGTACATTAAGAGCAAAATTTTCAACAGGTATGGATGTGATTCCTATATGTCATTAAAAATGCAGGTGATCTCATTGCCGTTCCATTAGCCCAACTTTTCAACTATCCATTCCTTCCTGCTTAAAGATAGTGATATTCAAGCCAATGTTCAAAAATGGTAAGAAAGACAACATAACTAATTACAGGGCTATTGCTTTGCTATCAGTATTTTTGAAAATACCACATAAAATTTTTCATAAGAAGTTGTTAGATTTCCTAGAAAAGTGCACCATATTATCCACAGTCCAATATACTTTCCGGAAGGGCCAATCAACAGAAACAGCAATATTTGAATTTGTGAGTGAAGTGCTCCAAAAACTTGATAGCGGAGGAAAAGCAACTGGCATATGTCTTGATCTGTTTAAGGTCTCTGACATCATGGACCACATCCTACTGCTGCACAAACTTGATAATATTGGTATCAGAGCTACACCTGACAACTGGCTTAGGTCATATCTTATTGGCTGGAAGCAAGTAGTACTAATAGAATTTCAAGAAGATAATAAATCAACCATACACTATTCCGATCACAATGAAGTATGGATGGTAAACCATAGGCCTCAGTATCGTGCCTCAACCTGTTTCTAATATATGTAAATGACGTAGCATTAACTGAACAGTGTCATAGCACTATCCAGTACACAGATGACAGAAGTGTTCTAAACTGATTCAGCCAAAACAAACTAATAATAAATAAAAGTAAAACAATAGTATTAAATTTTCATAATATCAAGAGAAACAGCAAAGAGGATATAAACAATGCAGATATCAAACACAGATATTGTAAGAGTAGTGAATACAAAATTTTTGGGGACCTGGCTCTAAGTTAAATTTAAATAGGATGCTGACATTGATAGTATATTTAAGAGGCTAAGTACCATGTGCTATTTAATGAATGTGTTTGAAAACTGTTGTAATAAGAACTGTTTAATGACTGTGAATTCCACTAATATACACTCTATTCTGAAGTACTGGATTACTTCTGCGGTAACTCGCCATCCTACCTAAAACTCTTCATTACGCAAGAAGGATAGTGAGAATCTTTGCTGGAATAAAAAAGAACAAACCCTGCAAACCACTATTTAAAAGGATGGGATTCTTCCTCTTCCACATATATACATCTCTGAAAGTCCAATGTTTATCAATAAATACGCAATAACAAATCCGAGTGTCGTTCTCAAAAATGAAAATCTGCATCAACACAACACAAGACAGAAAACTGACTGTCACATGCTCCAAATAAAAACTGATTTGTGCCAAAAATGAACATTACACTATGGTAAAATTAATTACAATATGTTGCCAAAAGAAATTACAGTAATAAATTACCCAAAAAAAAATTAAAGCAATGTTAAAAGAATATCTATTAATGTATTGCTTCTATAGTCTGGAAGAGTTCCTCTAAAATCTTTGAGAGCTTAAAGAAGTTAATGTTACATGTATAAGCCACATTCTTTATCACTAACAAAAATATTGTGTAAATGTAACTATCTACATGTAGTGTGCAAAGATTGCTATCATTAACATTAGTTCATTTGTATTTTAGTTGTAATTTTCTAGCTAAAGTGATTTAATTATAAGTCAGAGTTTAAAGAAATGGATTCGTTATTGTAAAAATGAAGATATATCTGGAAAATGGAAAATCTAGGATGGAATGTAACAATATTATAAAAAGGATAGTTGCTACTCAACATATAACAGAGGTGCTGAGTCACAGACAGGCAAAACAAAAAGACTGTCGGAAAGTAAGCTTTCGGCCAACAAGGCCTTTATCAAATTTAGACACACACGCACACACCATTTGTGTGTGTGTGTGTGTGTGTGTGTGTTTGACAAAGGCCTTGTTGGCTAAATTTTACTTTCTGACAGTCTTTTTGTTGTGCCTGTCTGTGACTCTCAGCGTTTCCACTATATGATAAGTAGCAACTATCCTTTTCCTAATATTGAAGATAAATTTGCATTGACCTGTCCAATATCTGCTGCGCAGTACTGTACAAGTAAGATTTACTGGCCCAAATAAATACAACACAATATAAAAGTACATTAAAAACTCAGAAATCACAAAGACAGGCATCTCGCAACAGTGGTTTAAACCAACTCTTTCTGAAGAAACAGTTGAATTTTCCTCCATGGACAACCACTTTACTGCCAGGAACTATTATCAGACAACTATGTCTGGGATGTCATGGTAACCTCCAATGGCTGCCAAGGTGTCCGGACCTAATGCCCTGTGATGTCTTCTTCTGGGGGCAGTCTAAAGAGGAAGTTTATCATATAAAACGAAAAATTCTTAATTAAATTTAGGAGCAAATTCGCCAAGTGTTTGGAAATATATCACCAATTATCTGTACAAGTCTATCGAAAACATCCATATCCGTTTACAGAAAACGATAGATAATGGTGGTGATTATGTTGAATTTTAGCAATGTGCAACATTTCTACAAATTTAAGGGGGGTAGGACGTCAAACAGGCCGACTTGGAGCAGGAGAGGCATCACAGGACATTTTAATTTACACTGTCTATACTTTTACAAGTAAATTCATAAAACTTTGTCAGCATGACCAGGAAGGATTCAGGATTCACACTCATAGCACCGGAAGTTCAAAAACATAACAAAATAATTTTTTTTACATGCGAAATTTCATCATTTTTTCAGTTACTATTGGCTGCATTTGTTGCTATAGGTACACTTTACTTCATAAGTAAGAGAGACTGATGAATTTTGCACAGCATACAAACCATACTTACAGGTGTCTGAAACTCTAGAATCTATTTAATTTATGAAAAAATGAATGAGCTGTTACGTTTTAAACTTTATGTTTAGAAAAAAAAATCAAATTTTGTAGTTAATTATCTCAATTTTTACCACAGTTTTTAATAGATTTGGAAAATTCTAGAGTTTCATACACCTGTAAGTATGGTTTGTATGCTATGCAAAATTCATCAAAGAATCTCTCTTACTTGTGAAGAAAAATGTACCTATAGCAACAAATGCAGCCAACAGTAAGTGAGAAAATGATGAAATTTCATATCTAAAAAAAATTATTTTGTTATGTTTTTCCACTTCCACTGCTATAAGCGTGAATCCTGAATCCTTCCTGGTCATGCTGACAAAGTTTTATGAATTTATTTGTAAAAATATAGACAGTAGAAAATAAAATGTCCTGTGGTGCCTCTCCTGCTCCAAGTTCGCCCATTTGACATCCTACCCCCCTTAAGGAACAAATTTTTTTTTTTTTTGTTTTTCATGGAAATTGGTTAAGTATTAAAAACTGTGAACTGCGTTGTGAATAGTGTCAGAGCAAAGAAGTAATACATAAAAATGTCATGTCTGATGCTGAAAGTTTTACTGCAAAAAAGTTTTACAGAGGTTTCAATTACTTCTAAGGCTTACTGAAAGTTACTGAGTGTTCTCATTCTCTAATACTGGGTGAATATAGTCTAGGTATTTGTGCGCCACTTGTTACACCGCCTCATGAGAAACA
This sequence comes from Schistocerca nitens, assembly GCF_023898315.1. NCBI lineage: Eukaryota > Metazoa > Arthropoda > Insecta > Orthoptera > Acrididae > Schistocerca > Schistocerca nitens. The sequence continues at coordinate 139,417,954 of NC_064624.1, forward strand.
CACAGGTTCTAACCCTTGATACTTGCCTTACTGTGTTCAACTTTTAACACAAGATTACAATTAATAGATTACAACTGCATTTTCAGTTTTAAAATTCAGTGAATATATATGCAAAGTATTGAAAACCAAATTTTTGTTGCTCCTGGAAATTGCTATCTAAGCCACCTGCAACTGACCCAGAGTTCCTGTATAGCAGTTAAATAATATAGCCAATGTTATAACCTGATGAGCAACTTTTCCATTTTCAGATCCATTTATACATTTACAACAAGGAGGATGTTAAAAGACAGAAGAAGAAGATTTACACACTAACACATTATTTCCAAAGTTCAATACACAAAGTAATCTGTCCTCCAGTGATACCACTACTCTTGTTAGGACAAGCGAAAACGACACTGATCCGAGATGAAATTTCTACCCCTTTTTCTGTTGAGAATCATTGGAACTGAGTTTTTGTCTAGGGTGATACAGGGGGGGGGGGGGGGGGGATGTAGTTACTACTTTGTAGGTAACACACTATGTCAAGATTCTAAAGCACTAAATAATAATAGAATAACTAAATAATGCTATTTAAAGTTACCTGGTCTTCTTCAATGCCTAAAGGGTCAGTTTCCTCCTGAGCACTATTTCCAAATGACCAGTCCTACAAAGAAAATGAAGACAGTGATAAGTTATACGGAGACAGGAGCACTGAAACAAATTTTTCCCAAACTAAAAATTACAGGGGCAAGATGATTTTTTAGCCTGGTTGTCTCTTTACTACTACTACTACTACTACTACTACTAGGAGGATGGCTACTCAAACTTGGAAGAAAAATTTCCTGTGAATTCCAGGTGTGAGGAGGAAAATGCTGCCAAGAACCTCCTGATAAATTAAGGGGGGGGGGGGGGGGGGGGTAGTATAACACAATAACAATCTTGCTTTCTGTCCTCTCAGCTGAGATAAGCAATAGTTTTAAGCACAGTTGTTAAAATACATAATTTATATGGAATAGTATCCACACAAGTATAAAACTCAATAAAATTGTATTTTAATGCTAGGTTAAAAACACAGAATTCCCCAAGATTTTATGAAATTTCTTAAGTTCCCTGATTTTACCAGGTAAACTGTAATTCTCTGAGAATTCCCGGTTAACCAGAAGAACTGTCACCCTGACTAGCAGTAGCACTGGTAGTAGTATGCTTTTTAAAGTAGTCATGCTTTTGTGTGTATTGTTTTTGCCACAGATCATAATTATGAATCGCTGATATGTGGAATGCATCTCTCTACAAGTGTAATACACTTTGTCTACAAAAAAGCCTGGCAACAAATTGCTGTTTACAACATCATCTTTTACATTTATTTTTTGAACACACACACAAAATCATCATACATTCCATTCAAATGTATTAACTGAAATACTGTGCAATTATAAAATTATTTGTTTTGGAAGGTACGTCGCCAAAAGAAATGTGTCCAGTTTCGGTTAAGGTTTACAAAAATTATTTTCCTTCACTGTCAACAGTTAAGACATTCCTTTTTTCTGACGACTGCACGGACAGTGCAGTAGACAGTGGGCAGCGAGTGCTCCATTGTCTGTAGAAGCGGATGCAACGTCACCCGCCTGCTACTGCAGTACTAAACATAAAATACGTGCAAATAAATTTTTTACTCATCTGTGTCATGCAAGGACATGCTGGAACTGTCCCCCCCCCCACCCCCCCCCCAACCCCCCGCCTCTGTTTCCATTCATTTTTGACATCTATTCAAGAAATTATTCATCACACAATGTAAGTCTCTTTGAGAAATTGAATTAACTGACTCAAGAACATTATCAACAAGTTCCTGTAAAGTGTGCGAATTTATTGTGTGCACTTTACCACTTTATCCTTTCGTGCTCCCCACAAACAGAAATCGTATGGGATTAAACCGTAACTTCGAGTGGGCCAGATACGGCAGTTAATGATTCTCGTGGAACATATTGTGAACTGTGTGCAACGAAACATTGGCATTACAAGTGAATCCTATTGAAAAATTCACTCAATACGTTAAAAAATGGTTGTAAATGTTTGCACATATCTCTCACTCTTAACCGTGCCATTAAAAAGAATTGGGCCTATTATTCTGTCACCACCAACTGTGCACTCCTATTTTCTGATCATGAAGGAATTCCTCGTGAAGTAGAATAGGTGTATCGGCACTCCAATGTCGACAGTTTTAGGAATTAACATACCGCTGTAAATAGCATCGAGCCTCACCTGAAAACAGAATGAAGTAAGGATCCATTTCACCTTCCTGCACTTGTTTCATAATCTGCTCACAAAACCTAACCCTGTGGGTGGGGTCACCAGGTTTAAATTCTTGCACTACTTTTACTTTATAGGGCCTTAGCCCAAATAACTCAGCACATCATTGTACAGAGGTGTAACAAATTTGCGTCTGCTGTCAAATACATCTGAGGGGCTTTTTGGGAGAATTTTCCAGACAGTATCCAACGTCCCCAAGATGAGCTTCTGTGAGGACTGTAAGTCATCATTTACATTTCTTGTCATGTGCACTTACTGTTTCACAAAATTTATTCAGCAATTTGTGAATTGCATAATGACTCTGAATTGGAACACCTGGAAACTTCTGTCCAAACAATCTCTGGGCAGTACGAGCAGACCCTGAACGCACATACGAATTGTAAATAAACACTTGTAGAATGGAATAATTCGGTCTTGCCATTGTGACGTTTGCAGACTTCAAAGTTACACTCGTGGTGTTTGTTTCGCTCTTCAAATGACACTGGTTGAAAAATCCCACAGTGAGACATTAACGGAGGGACGTGGGATGCATTCGACTGGCATGCGTGACAGGTGACTGGCAAACACAGCCCTGTACATGCAGTCGTCAGATGAAAGGTGCAACATGTAGACTGCATCCATAAGTATAGAAAAGAATAGTATGGTGAATTTTGCACAAATAATAATCTACCTGAAACCATTGTGGAAGACAGGTGCCACATTTGGTTAAGTCATGGCCAAAAGCAAAAGCAAAAGCAAAAATGAACTGCTCAACAATTTTGGTAAATTTTCAGAAAAATCCAATGGATTTTGTGTGCCAACATGTCTGTGTGGACTGTGATATAATTGGATGCATGACTGGGAAGAGTAGGGAAGCCAATTATCAACCATTAAATGTTTAAGACAATGCCAAACACTTTCAGGATAATAGATTTATCACTTCAAATGAACAGAAACCAAACAGTTACCAAATGCTCCAGGGCCCCATCACCAAGACTGGCAATAATGATTATTACATGTTGGGAACATTATTTTCTGGGAGTGTAGTTTAACATGTCATTTCAGCAGAATAGCATGTAACCCACATCTATATAGCCGACGCACGACAGCTGCCACATTTGACACAATTGAAACCGTGTAGTACAGGGTGGTTACGATGAAACTTTCCAGAAAGTACAAGTGACTGTAGGACAACAAAGCTATGTGGAAACATTTGTAAGGACGTGCAGAAGAGAAATAACAAATAAACCATTGAAAGAAACTTGTTAATGACCACACGAGAGAGTAACACTTGTTAGCTGCTTACTATGTCTACAGTCCAGGTTACAAATGTTTCAATGTGACGACCATCCGCATCCGTCGACAGCCTCGAACTGCAGTGGAGATACTGTTTTGCAACTGTTCGCAGCACTTTTCGAAAAGTGGACGGAGCAATGTTCGGCTGTCGTAAGGCATTTCGTGCGCTGCTCGAAGACTGCACGCTGCGTCCAGCATTCTCAGCCGTGGCAACAGTAACTTGTGATGTACTTTCACAACAGTTCTAGGATTTACAGTAGCCCAAATTCTGCAGCTGTGGGTGCTGGCACAACCCTCAGAGTGTGAAATGGGCTTCGTCAGTCAAACACGTAAACAACCAGTCGTCATCTCCCCCATCTGTTTTGAAGTGCCGACGTCACAAAAGCTCTCTGCCTCACAAAACCGGTGGTTAACAGTTCACGTTGACAGTGGCTTTTGTACGGATAGCACTGGAGGGCAGGCCTTGATGCTGTATGACAGTGTCGCTCAGAATGCCGTCGTGACGTGTGACTTCACGAGCATTGGGTGTGGAGATGGACCCACCAAAGCCTCCATTTCTTCCTGAGCTGTCTCAGCAGCAGCAGCACTTGTGTCTGGTTGCCCACTACGGGGCCGATCATCCGAACAATCCACGGCTTCAAACTTTGTGGCCATTTTCTCACAGCCACACTTGTCACCAGACCTTTATCAATTTGCATACCCTTCTTATGGCAATAGGGTTGTAAAGCTGCAGTAGCAGTGTGGTGTCACCGCTAGACACCACACTTGCTAGGTGGTAACTTAAATCGGCCGCGGTCCTGTAGTACATGTCGGACCCGCGTGTCGCCACTGTGTAATCGCAATCCTAGCGCCACCACATGGCAGGTCACAAGACACGGACTAGACCTCGCCCCAGTTGTACGGACGACATAGCTTGCGACCAGACCTACCAAGTCTTCCTCTCATTTGCCGAGAGACTGATAGAATAGCCTTCAGCTTATTCCATAGCTACTACCCAGCAAGGCGCCATTTGTATCAGTGCTTATAGCTTACTACTATTCAAGAGATGTATTCCAACAAGAGAATAAAGTTAAGTATATTATTCCAGCTACGTACTTTTCTTCTTATTCATTAATAAGTCTCATGTTCCAGTACTTCACGCCCGTCTGCGTTAGTTTAGCGTGCACTTTCAGCCACTTCGATCTACAAGGTGTTGGCCCCGCTGCCGACACATCACATGGCGACGAGGGAAAGTGTTTTTTCTGCTTTGGACTGATTTGTTCTTTTTCCCTTTTTGTGCTCTGATTTGCTTGTGTCATGGCTTCGCCACAATCTCCAGATGTACTGTCCGAATTTTTTCGCTTGCAGAATCAGCAGACGCAGGCGTTATTGGAAGCCCTTGGACAGCTCGTCCAGGGTCAACGTGCGCTGCAAACCGATGCGGCAGCCGCCGCTTCATCGCTACCGCAGCCACACAACGCTGTCGCACCGCCATTTAGGCCCTTTGAGGCCGAGTGCGAAACCTGGACTGAGTGGGCCAGCCAGTTCCAGTTTCATCTCGCCGCGTACAGAATACAAGGTAAAGAGCGGCAGCCGTTTTTGCTTTCTTGTGTCGGTGTGTCTACCTACCGTGTGATAGTGAAATTGTTTCCCCGACGCGACGTAGCAACTCTGACCTACGAGGAAATTTTGTCGGCTTTAGATGCCTATTTCAAAGAAACAGTAAATGTAGTTGCAAAACGGTATACGTTCTTTCGTACAAAACGTACGGCCGGTCAGACTCATAGGGAGTGGGTTGCAACTTTGCAAGGACTTACTAGAGACTGTGCGTTTGCCTGTGAATGTGGCCTCCCATATTCAGATACTATGGTGCGTGATGCAATAGCACAGAACGTTTCTGATGTTCGCATACGGGAACAGATTTTGAAACTCGTAAATCCCTCCCTTCAACAAGTGATAGACATATTGGATAGGCAAGACACACTTGACTTTGCTCAGGACTCATTTGAAACTTCGCCAGCAGTGTGTCACATTAATCGGCCCGCCGGGCCCGCTGCACGGGACGCTAAGCGGCCCTCGCGCCCGTCGCAGCCTCGCTCGCAAACACGTGCGCCGCGTAAGCAAGCAACTGCAGTGAAATCATGCCCGCGGTGTGCAACTAGACATTCGCGTGAAAATTGCCCGTCACGCCAAGCTATTTGCTTTTACTGTCAAAAGAAAGGACATGTACAAAGTGTTTGCCAGAAAAAGCTTAGATCAGACAATCGCAATAATTCCAGGCCTTTTGCTTCGCGCCGGAATCGAACCCAGGACAATCAGGCTCGTGGACCTTCGCCCATGGACATTAATGTAGTTCATTCCCACCCGTCCAGTGACACTTTAGCTAACAGTGACTGTGTTCGTCCCACCCAAAGTGTGTGTCGACGTCGCAGGAAATCCCGTAAAGTCGCAAGTGCTTCTGTACCTGTATCAGTTCAAATTGCACTTGACAGTCGCTCTTGTCGTCAGCAGGACAATAAACTTTTTGTGGACTTAGACTTTGAAGGCAAAGTGATCCCATTCCAGCTCGATACCGGAGCTGCAGTTTCATTGATTAATCACGACACGTACAAACAACTGGGCCAACCGCCATTGCGTGCCGCAAATGTTAAGTTACATGGTTACTCGGGACAGCAGATCCCTGTGTTAGGACAGTGCAGCCTTCTTGCAACATACAAGGGACAAACAGAACTTGTGTCATTTTACGTTCTTCGTTCTACTTCTAGTGCAGTGAACTTGTTTGGTTTAGACTTGTTTCAATTGTTTAATATGTCTATAGTAAATCAGGTCCTATCAGTGAATCAGACTGTGCCTTCCGCCAGTGTTTCTAGTCTTTGTGAAGAATTTGCAGACATTTTTGCACCGGGCCTTGGTTGCGCTAAGAACTATGCGGCACATTTGGAATTGAAAGACAACGCGCAACCGAAATTTTTCAGAGCGCGCAATGTTCCCCACGCATTGCGTGATGAGGTCGCAAGAACATTGGCCGAGTTAGAATCTCAAGGTGTAATTGAACGTGTGCAGGCTTCTCTCTGGGCCTCACCCTTAGTAATTTTGCCAAAACCTTCCGGAAAATTGAGACTTTGTGTGGACTTCAAGGCCACTGTGAATCCACAACTTGTGACTGCTACTTTTCCTTTGCCCCGCCCGGAAGATCTTTTTGACAAACTGTGCCCGGGAAAATATTTTTCCAAATTGGACCTAGCAGATGCGTACTTGCAGATACCTGTGGACGAAGACTCCCAGCGCGTCTTGGTGGTAAACACGCATCTTGGCTTGTATCGCTTCAAAAGACTGCCATTCGGGTGTGCATCCGCCCCTGCATTGTTTCAGCAATATTTACAAACTGTGTGTGCGTCGGTCCCTACTGCTGCGAACTATCTGGACGATATTGTGATCTCAGGACAGACAGAAGCCCAACATTTGCAAAATCTCCGAACATTATTTCAGGTATTGCGTCAGAATGGTCTTCGCTTGAGAAAGGACAAATGTGTGTTCTTTGCTCGGGACTTACCCTACCTGGGGCATGTCATAAATGCCCAAGGTATACATCCGAGTCCAGAGCACCTCCGTGCCATACAGGACTTACCTGCTCCGCAGAATTTGAAACAGCTACAGAGTGTGTTGGGTAAAATAAATTATTATCATAAATTTTTGCGCAATGCTTCTTCCATTTCAGCTCCGCTTCATCGCTTACGCCGTAAAGGTGTTCCGTTCGTCTGGACGACGGAATGCGAACGCGCCTTTCGCCAGTTGAAATCGGCGTTACTTTCAAATACTTGCCTTACGCCATTCGATCCCCGAAAACCCCTTTTGTTGATGGTAGATGCATCGGATTTCGGGATCGGTGCGGTGCTTGCACACAAAGATGGCTCGCATGATCGCCCTATTGCCTTTGCGTCAAAATTGCTCTCATCTGCGCAAAGAAATTATTCACAAATAGAGAAAGAAGCTTTAGCTCTCGTGTTTGGTGTTACCAAGTTCCATGACTTCTTGTATGGTCGTCACTTTACCATCATCACGGACCACAAACCTTTGACATCGCTTTTTCATCCGACCAAGCCTGTACCTCCACGTACAGCGCAGAAATTCATTCGCTGGTCACTGTTTCTCTCGCAGTACCGCTACGCTATCTTGTATCGGTCCACTGCTAAGCACGGGAACGCTGATGCGTTGTCCCGTTTGCCTGTTGCTGAGGATAAAGCATTCGATTCTTCCGAACTTGCTTGCATGTTCATTGATTCGGAAGCCGATGACGTGGTCGCATCGTTTCCGATTGCTTTTCGTCATGTAGCTACAGCCACAGCTGCTGACCCTGTCCTTGCTACTGTTTTGCGTTTTGTTGCTACGCAATGGCCCTTGTCAAAGTCACGGATCGAGGATCCTTTGGTTCGCCGTTTTTTTGCTCACAAGGAGAGACTTTTTGTACGACGTGGTGTTTTGTTGTTGCGTTCTGATAATGATCAATCCCGAGTCGTGGTCCCACGTTCGTTGCAGTCCTCTGTCTTAAAGCTTCTTCACCAAGGATATTGGGGTATAGTGCGAACGAAACAGCTTGCTCGTCAGCACTGTACTTGGTTCGGAATCGATGCTGCGATTACAAATATGTGCTCCTCTTGCGTGGCGTGTGCCGAACAACAATCCGCACCGCCGCGGAAATTCTTTGCATGGCCGAAAGCCACTTCCCCTTGGCAACGCTTGCACATAGATTTTGCTGGTCCGTTCTGGAATGCTCGATGGTTGGTTGTGGTCGATGCTTTCAGTAATTTTCCTTTTGTTGTCCGGATGTCTTCCACGACGTCTTCTGCCACGATCCAAGCCTTGTCTGCTATCTTTTGCATTGAAGGTCTTCCGCAGACTATTGTTTCCGACAATGGCCCACAATTCCTGTCCGCGGAATTTCAGTCATTCTGCAAGGCCAATGGTATTCAACATCTGACGTCCGCGCCATTTTCGCCTCAGTCAAACGGTGCCGCTGAACGATTGGTCCGGACTTTCAAGTCACAGATGTTGAAATTGAAAGAATCGCATTCTCGGGAGGACGCTTTGTTACTCTTTTTGTCATCGTATCGCTCTCAGCCCCGCGATGGTCGCTCGCCGGCTGAATTGCTCCATGGTCGATCTCATCGTACCCTGATGTCTTTGCTGCATCCGCCGCATCAGGTTCCGGTGCAGCGGCAGCCTCCTGTTTTTGCTCCTGGCGACGTTGTCTATTATCGCAACTATCGCGGTTCACAGCGTTGGCTCGCAGGGCGCATTCTTCGCTGCCTCGGCCGCGCGATGTATTTGGTTTTGGGGGCCTCTGGTGAGGTGCGTCGGCATCTCAATCAGCTGCGCCTCTGTCGTCGCCTGGGTTCTGCCGCTCCCCGTCTGCTTTCAGCGACGGTGCCGTCAGGTCAGCGCCCTGGGGACCCATCTACTGGCTCGCCTCATCCCCAGGTGTTACCGACGCTGCCTTCCATTTTGCCCCATGGCGTCGCGCCGCCGCCGCAGCCGCCGCCGGCACCGCCCGCAGTGGACGCGTCGCTGCAACCGCCTGGCGCCTCCCTGGGTCACGCGCCGCCGCTCGCTTCCCGTGACCAGCCGTCCTCCGCCATGGACCTTTTGCCCGCTCCGGACCAGATGTCGTCTTCGCCCGTCGGCTTCCCCGACGCAATGGAGGTCGACTCTTCGGCCCCTCGTGTATCATTATGTGCGCCTACACCTCATGTTGACGTGCACCCTGGACTAGGTTTGCAGGCGTTTCCTAGCTCCCCTCGGACCGAATGGCCGGGTGCGGGTGGCACAGCCTCGCCTGTTGTTAGGCTCCCCACCTCATCGCATACGTCAACATGGGGTCCTCCCCACGGCGGGCGGAAGCCTTATCTCACGACCGTTCGCCGATTTGCGGGGGAGGAATGTGGTGTCACCGCTAGACACCACACTTGCTAGGTGGTAACTTAAATCGGCCGCGGTCCTGTAGTACATGTCGGACCCGCGTGTTGCCACTGTGTAATCGCAATCCTAGCGCCACCACATGGCAGGTCACAATACACGGACTAGACCTCGCCCCAGTTGTACGGACGACATAGCTTGCGACCAGACCTACCAAGTCTTCCTCTCATTTGCCGAGAGACTGATAGAATAGCCTTCAGCTTATTCCATAGCTACTACCCAGCAAGGCGCCATTTGTATCAGTGCTTATAGCTTACTACTATTCAAGAGATGTATTCCAACAAGAGAATAAAGTTAAGTATATTATTCCAGCTACGTACTTTTCTTCTTATTCATTAATAAGTCTCATGTTCCAGTACTTCACGCCCGTCTGCGTTAGTTTAGCGTGCACTTTCAGCCACTTCGATCTACAAGGTGTTGGCCCCGCTGCCGACACATCAAGCAGAGTCTCTATTCTGATAGTAAGGCTTCAATAACAGCACCTTTTCTGGTAAAGTCAAAAGCCTGACTGCTGGCGGAACTGAATTCCTCTCTCACTAACGTTCATGTTATATACAATTCTCATGCAGTGTCAGTGACACGTTGCTGTCCAGCGCCATTAGTTGGCTTAACTGGAAACAGTGAACTTACTAATGCAACCAGTCTAATTTGTCCCATGACACAATCAAAAACACTACTCACAGCCACACAAGACACAACACAAGATTAAAAATAAATACAAGGGATCAAACACAAGGATCAAAAGGTCATTACAATTTGTACGGAAACCAGACTACAGTAATAAAGAACCAGAGGACATGAAAGGTAAGCAGTAGTTATGAAGGAAGTGAAGCAGAGTTGCACCCTGTCCCCAATGTTATTCAATCAGTATATTGAGCAAGCACCAAGTACTTGGGAGTGACACTGTCGTCCAATGGTAGAAGTACGGATGATGCAAACAATAAAATAAGCCAGGGCAAGCGAGCCATAAAACAACTAAATGGTATTCTCTGGAACAAAAACATAACACGCAGAACAAAACATACCATCTACCACACAATTATTGAAAGTATCACAAAATATGGTACACAGTTGTGGGAACTATCTCAGTGGCAGAAAGATCGCCTGCCGGCTGTCGAGATGAATTTCTGGAGACGGAGTTGTGGATACTCCAGACTTGATCATATTAGAAATGATAGGATCGGAGAGGTTATGAATGTCAAAAGGACAATACTAGACTACATAGAAAGAAAGTGCCTACTCTGGTATGGTCACTTACAGCATATGTCAGACACAAGATGGCCAAAACGGGTATGGCAATGGACTCCACATCAGAGAAGAAAGCACGGTAGACCTGCGAGATGCTGGAAAGACGACGTCAACGAAGCGATGGTGGCGAGAGGTCTTAATGAACGAGATTGGAATGACCGTGAACGATGGAGATCGGGATGCGAGAGGCAGTGAGAGGCGGCGGCAGCCGTGGAAACCTCACTATTGAGCAAGCAGTAAAGGAAGCCGAGAAGAAATTCAGAAAGGGATTTAAGGTCCAGGAAGAAGAAATAGCACCACTATAAATAATAACATTGTAAAAAAGGACACTGTAATTCTGTCAGACATGACAAACGACTTGAGCACTTGAACAGAATAGACAGTGTCTTGAAAAGAAAACAAGGATAATGGAATGTAGTCAAAGTAAAACAGGTGACAGGGGGGACATTTAGTTGGGAGATGGTAAAACTGAGAGACAGTCAAATGAAAGCTGAACAACTGTCACAATGGGACCACAGAATGTTTCCATTCTAAAGTAATCACCACACACGTTAACCCTCTGGGAGATGAGACAGTCAATTTATGTTTCGTAGAACACAGATGACCACTGAAGGATCCACAACTGCACCCACTCTTGCACTTCCTCTTCCGACAAACAGACATCCGTACACAACTTCCCCATTTTCTTCGTGTCGCCGAGATGTGAAAACGAGGTGAACAATCTGAACGGTAGGGAGGATGTTGCAGCATCTCCCAACCAAATTACCGAAGCGTAGCCTTCGTCCGAGCGACAGTGTGTGGGTGGGCGTTATCGTGCGACAGGACGATTCTGTCTGACAGGATTCCTGAGCGTTTTGACTTTACGGTACATCAAAGTTTCTGCGAGGTGTCTTTATATGCTGCTCACTGACTGTGATTCTACGCCCGAGGAACTCTACGAGCGGAGAGCCCCGGCAGTTGACAAAGCAGGTCATCATTGAACAGCGCCGAATTTCTTTGGAGGGGGAGGGGTGCAATGTTTCCACTGGTGGCTTTGCGGTTTGCCCTCAGGATCGAAATGGTCGCACCACATGAGATGGACGTGGGTTTCAGTCAGTCAAAGTGCGAAAGTGGATGCGGCTGTGGATCCGTCGGCAGCAGACACGTCCTACAAAATGGGATTTGACCGTCTCAACTCCGAGTGGGATAAATGTCTTAATATGTGTAGTTATTGCTTTTGGGTGGAAATATTCCACGGTCGCATTTTGGTAGGTATTTGGTTTCCATTTGACTGACCCACACAGTAAATGATCTTTGCTATTTGGGCACCAAAGTAACAGATCACAGCAGAAGTAATGAGCATTTAAATGCAGATTGGCAATACTTGGAAAAACTTTTCAGAAAAAGGGCAATTTAAGGGGAGTTGGAACACCCTACATCGACAAAGTTAAATTTCGTTGCTCGGCTTCCCTGTATATCAGAAACCACAGTAGCAACGAATATGAAACTCTTAGTGTACTGAACAAAAATCATTGCATTTCAGACAGTGGTTTCAGAAATACTATCTTTTAACTACACAGTTAAAACTTTGCAAAAATTTTTGTACGTTTTCCAATACAATTTTAATAATATTAGCATTACGTTTTTATTTTAGTTCAGTACTCACTATATCTATGTTGCAACTCCCTGAACATTTGAAGACTCTACTCCAACTGGTTCATGACATTTAAGAAATAATGCAATCAAAAATGTCCAAGTTTCAGAAACAGCTTCTAAAGTTTGAAATGAGTAAAATTTACTTCACATATGTTAAAAATGTTATTTTTACACGCTGCGATGCACCCTGTACTGTGTATCGTCCTCTTGATCATTTTCCGTGGATCTCATTCTTTTCTCATTTATGCACTCTTAGGTGGCCATTTCTGCCGGATACTGTCCTTTATCGATTGAATATTGTCCAGTCAATGAAGTTCTCTGGTGCAGTTTACTCGATGAATAATTCTCGTATGGTTGTAGCACTTTCACCCTACAAATGCTGCCATCATTAAAAGCAATAACAACATAGCAGACACGCCACATCCACTCACTTTAGTGTCTTCCTTCCAACAAAAACATGTTTTGGTGTGCAAGTTGCTATAAAACTGTAAAAAAACTAATTCGGATTCTGAGTCTGCCCGTGCACACATTTCTTAAAGTCAGAATGTGCCAAGTCTCTGTAAATGTGCTTTATTACTTCCATGACTGCTGCTGGGAGATAATGTTTCTGACTGTATAAATGAGCATCGAGCACTGTGATACTTAAACCACGAATCTGGTCCAGAAGGCCAAAGTTGATGTATTGGTCTGTCATATGTTGACAGTTTATGCAAGAAGGTAGCCCGTATTATCTGTCAAATTCTGAACAAATCTCCAGTGTTATTCCTAATGGCCCATGGTATTGTTGTAATTCATCAATAATTTTGTCTGCCAGCCTAGCCCTTATGACTTTACCATTACATAGTTTCTTGTTTCTCAACTTCCATGGCATGGTGCCCATCCTCTTCTGGATGTGATCCACACACTCCAGTTCTGTGATAATCTTATCGCCATAAGACCAAGCTGTTACTACAATGTTGCTTGCTTTTGAGTCACCATCACCTAAAAACATAGAAAACAACCACCCATTTCATTCCTGGGCAGACTGAAAATTTCAATATCTGCAGAGGCTTCCATCCCATCACTTGGTCCTTCATAGTCCCTATCACAGACGTATTCTGCTTGGTTCACTGATTTACTTTTATAAAAAGTTCTATCAGAATCTGAAAGTCGATTACCTTTCCAGTATCCACAACAGCCATCGTTACGGTGACATGATCAAGTTGAAACTCGTGTCAGTTGTGAAACTTTAGACGTGTCGGTCACTGCTGGTTACTGAGGCTGTGTTGTGAGTAATTCAGTTTTAAAATGAAAGCCGAAATTGAGTCAGGTTGGATTACACTGAGTGACACGGTTCCTACATCAAAATCGAATCCTTTTGCGGAGAGAAACCAATGGAAATTTACAATGCTTTGAGAGAGGTGTGTAGTAATAGTGTAATGGATCACAGCACATTATCACAATGGTCTGTCGCTTTCCTTGAAGATCAGATAGGCACTGAGGACAAATCAAGAAGGGGAAGGCCATCAACTGTAACAAAGTTCGCCTCTCATGTTACTGTTAACGAAATTTTAAGACAGGATCCACAAAAAACATGTGAGGCATACGAGGCCAGAATGTCTGTCTCTTCAGTTTACAAAAACGTAACTGAAAAGTTGAAGATGAGAAAAGTTGCTGCCAGATGGGTACCACACGATATGGGTGAAGAGCAGAAAGCAAGTCGCAAATGAATTGCAAAAGCATTGATTCAACATTTTCAAACAAAAGGAGAACAATTACTGAAAAATACTTTTGCACTCGACGAAACCTGGCTGCAAAATTTTTAACCAGAAGTAAGGTCTCAGTCATCACAGAAGAAAAGTTCCGAGTCTCCGTGTCCAGAACAAATTCTGTTGCCAACAATAAAAGGTGAAACAGACGATCTTTGCGTATGACACACGGCTACAATCAGTGTGTCTCAGGGGATGTCTGTAACGGGCACATACTACAAGCTGTTTCAGCAAATTGTTTTGTGCCTGAAAATTCGTCAAATAAGGCCTGACAAGCTTGCAGCTAGTGTCCACATTTTGCACGATAATGCAAGTCTGCATATTGCCCTACCAGTGAGAGAAATGCAAGACAAATACTTGCCCACCCACCATGTTGTTGTTGTTGTGGTCTTCAGTCCTGAGACTGGTTTGATGCAGCTCTCCATGCTACTCTATCCTGTGCAAGCTTCTTCATCTCCCAGTACTTACTGTAGCCTACATCCTTCTGAATCTGCTTAGTGTATTCATCTCTCGGTCTCCCTCCGATTTTTACCCTCCACACTGCCCTCCAATACTAAATTGGTGATCCCTCGATGTCTCAGAACATGTCCTACCAACCGATTCCTTCTTCTAGTCAAGTTGTGCCACAAACTCCTCTTCTCCCCAATTCTATTCGATACCTTCTCCTTAGTTATGTGATCTACCCATCTAATCTTCAGCATTCTTCTGTAGCACCACATTTCGAAAGCTTCTATTCTCTTCTTGTCTAAAATATTTATCGTCCACGTTTCACTTCCATACAAGGCTACATTCCATACAAACACCCACCATACAGTCTTGATATGAGTCCACCAGACTTATTTGTTTCCCAAATTGAAGAAACAACCCTATAGAAAACATTTTGATACAATTGATGCAGTGAGGTGACCCATATGATCAGACAGTTCAAAATGAAGGTGCCCAATCTGGAACACAGACATTGCTAAAACGTTGGGAAGTTGTCATAGGTAAAAATGGAGATTATATTGAAGACCTGTAGCATTATTTTGGAAAATAAATTATTTTCATCGATTCTGTTTTACAGTCTGCAGGACTTTTGAAATGACCCTTGTATTAGGGAAAACTACTACATAGTTTCCAACAGTGCTACCAACAGATACATAATTTCTCCTTTGTAATATTGCAACCCAAAGTCTTCTACACAAAGAAATTACAAATTTATTTTATCTTGAAGTAAAGCATGTAAAATTTTTAACAGATCAAACAGTTGCAACCAATATGGAAAAAAAAACTTCACATGCTAGTTTACAAGTGATTTATATAGCATTTTATTAAGCAAATTGCAGATTTTAGAATGGGATAAAAATCCAGAAAAAAAATCCGTTTTAATTCCCCCCAAGTATTTGCAGGTCTTTTCTGGAAGTATACAGACAGAAAGAGAATCGAAGCTTCTGAAATGTGGTTTTGTGGAAGGAAGCTCAAGCTTAGAGGGGTGGCAGATGAGGAGGTACTGAACAAAATAGCTGAAAACAGGAATTTATGGGACAACCTGAGTAAAAAAAGTGACAGGTCGATAGCACACATCCTGAGCCATCCAGGAACCATCAATATGGTCGGTTGGTTGATTTGAGTGAGGGGACCAAATAGTGAGGTCATCAGCCCCATTCTTAGGGAAGGATGGGGAAAGAAGTCAGCCGTGCCCTTTCAAAGGAAGTAGCCCGGCATTTGCCTGAAGCAATTTATGGAAATCATGGAAAACCTAAATCAGGATGGCCGGACACGAGTTTTAACTGTTGTCCTCCCGAATGTGAGTCCAGTGTGCTAAGCACTGCTCCACCTCGCTCGGTCATCAATTTGGTAATAGATGGAAAGGAGAAGTAGGGAAGGGGAAATTCAAGAGGGAGATCAAGGCTTGACTACAGTAAGCAGGGTGCAATTGGCGCGCAAAGATGGAGAGGATGGCACAGGAAAGATCAGCTCGCAGAACAACAGCAGCACATACTGTAAAACTACACTGACAGAAAATAAATAAATCGTAACACCAAAAATCAGTTGTGCGACATGAACAAAAAAGTTGGTAGGCACATTTCGACATCTGAAAGATGATGTCTATTAGAATTTTGCACCAATCACATAAGAGAGGCACTAGTAGCACCACTACGAGTGTGAAAATCATGTTTGCTTCAAGTGCATGCCGTAACAGTAATGAGACTGGATGATGATGATTAGTGTTTTAGGGCGCACAACAACCAGGTTATTAGCATCCGTTCAAAAAATAAATGTTGACAAGTGCAGCCATGATCTTTTAAACAAGGATCAATTCAGAGTCGATCTTTGCGAGAATTGTAAATGCTCAAATTTCAAGATTGGACACAGCACATCAAAACAGGTAGATAAAACTAAAAATAAAATACCAGTACAAAACAGGTAAAAATAATTAACTGTGGCTTGGTGACCACTTACAAATAATGGGTGACCAAACCACTTTACAGCGCATTACGATCTCAATCCCAATATTTTGGGAAGAAGTCCAGACATCACACAAAAATGTAAAACTCTAGCCACACTTGCCTCATTATTAGTTAAAATAGAAGGCAGGTCTGGTGGGAAACTTAAATCTTCCCTCAAACCCGAATATAAAACACACTCAGTTAAAATATGTCGTATTGACAGCTGTGTCCCACATGTCTGACATGTTGGTGGCTCCTCACGACGTAACAGAAAACCATGTGTCAATGGACAATGTCCTATTTGAAGTCATGTAAGGGCTACTTCCTCAGACTGGACTTGATAAGTTGATGTAAGCCAGGAATGCCTTCTGGGGACATTGCAGAAAGACTTGGCAGTGATGTAACCACTGTACATGACTCCAGGCAGTGGTGGTTACAAGAATGTACGGTGGCAAGAAGACTGTGCTACGGATTGGAGGTGTGTTGTACTTTCTGGTGAAAGCCGGTTTTGCCTCGCTGCCAGTGATGGCTGTGTGTTGGATAGGAGGTGGCTAGGTGATTGCCGGCAACCAACCTGTCTGAAAGCTAGACACATTGGACCTCCACCTGGAGTTATGATCTGAGGTGCCATTTCATATGACAGCAGGAGCATTCTCGTGGTTCTCCCAAGCACTCTGACTGCAAATTTATATGTCAGTCTGGTGATTCGGCTTTGTTGTGCTGTCATTCGTAAACAACATTCCTGGGGGTGTTTTCCAACAGGATAACACTTATCCACATACTGCAGTTGTTACCCAACACGCTCTAGAGAGCGTCAACAGCTTTTCTCGGCCTGCTCAATCACCTGACCTGTCTCCAACAGAGTACGTATGGGAGATCATCAGATGACAGCTTCAGCATCATCCACAACCAGCATTAACTATCCACGTATCGACTGACCAAGTGCGACACGCACGAGACTCTGTCGCACAAACTGATATCCGGCACCTGTACGATCCTAGTGGTTACACAGGTTATGAATATACCAGCATTTCACATTTGCAATGGCTTTTCACATGCTTACATTAACCTGTCACTCAAATATGTTACCTGCAAAAAGCTATTTGCAAAATTTCATTATCGTACATTAATTATGTCTCGATGTTGGGTTTTCATTCTGTCAGTGTATTTCAGTTAATATTTCACACCAAGTAGTTCGCAAATCTCATCTGCAACTGTAACTTAACAGAAAAACTTTTGGAATTACTTACAGCTTGCTCCGAAATAAATATCTGGTGAGGCTTTTGAAAGTGGCCAGGTACTTCCAACATCTGCAAAGAGAAAACAAAGCACAATTGTCACTTTCAATAGCATTAGTACATTAATGAATTTTTGTGCAATATCTGAGGCTCGAGACAGGCGAAGAAAACTGTAGCAACTTGATATCCCTGGAAATGGTTACTATAGCTATGGTTGCTAGCAAACTGCATAGCTCTTTCAGAGATTCGTGTTCTGACCTGATAACCACTTTCTATTACTGGCAAAACAATTTCAATAAAATTTCACAATTCGTGGCAAATATTTTTGTAAATAATGTAGTCTATGTTCAATAACCTATGCCTTTCACAGCATTTGTTAAGGAATGAACACACCAGTCCATCGCTCATCGAAACGTACCACAGTGAAACAGTTACAATTTATACGACAACATTAATTTGCTGCCAGGAAGCTCCTATGTAGAGTTACGGCCACATACGCCACAAAAACTTTTATCAGCCCTTAAAGTTGGTTGGTCGGTTGGTAGTTAAGAGACTGAACAGCGAATGAACCCTTAAACAGTTCTTCGAGTGTCGAGTGCTATTCACTGTCCAAAAGCATATGCGCTAGTTACGTACTGGGCATTATTTGCTACTGGTAACAATACTGTATGACTGCTCCCACTGTCTGTTCTCGCGGGTCTATGCAGGATGAATGTGAAATCCAGCAACCAAATTTCAGAGATTGTTTAGGGATATTTTCTGAGGATTTTGGCATTGGGGATCAGTTGTCTCCGGCAGCTGTTACAGAATACCTGCATTTTGTTTGATTTCTTACTCCTGTTTGTTTCTGTGTCTGTACTGCACTGAAAACATCTGCACAACGGTGCAAATGTCTACAATATGCACTGTGTGCGACTCGTTTCCTGACATACTTGCCCCATTCACTCACAGTCGTTGCTGTTGACATCAATGCCCACTCTACTCTTCGCCCTCAAACTTGCATTGAGTACTGCTCCGTTCCGTCTCAAGTTTGTTAACCCGGCAGAGTTAATTGTACATTGAGAGGACCCGGACGTTATGAAGGCTCAAAAAATTGGAATTTTTTTTTTTTAATCTAGCATAATTTTCCGATTTTTCCTACTCTTCAAATATATGCTTTATGTATATTACCGCATCACTTTTGTGTATACATGTCTTTTCAAAGCAGATGTTGCACATGTTCTTTAAATGCCTAGCTGTCAAACACAAAACCTTCACTAAAATTGAAAAACACACACACACACACACACACACACACACACACACACACACACACACAAAATACCAGAAATTGTTATGGTAGTGTTGATTTGGGGGAAAAGACCAAACATCGAGGTCATCGATCTCATTGGATTAGGGAAGGATGGGGAAGGAAGTCGGCCGTGCCCTGTCAAAGGAACCATCCCGGCATTTGCCTGAAGCGATTTAGGAAAATCACGGAAAATCTAAATCAGGAAAGCCGGATGCAGGATTGAACCGTCGTCCTCCCGAATGCGAATCCAGTGTGCACGACCTTGCTCGGTGTGTTACGGTAGAACTAAAGCCAATATATAAAGATTGTTCAGATTCTAAAATACAGGAAAAAATTTTAATGGCAAAACACAGAACAAAATGAAAATGTTTATAGTTTATCAGCTGTTCTGCATTTGAATTTGTTGCTCATATGATACATTTCGGAATTTATCCCTCATCGGATACCTGCAAAAAGCAAATGCAAAAACAAACAAAAATTAGTAAAACGCAGTAATGGATAGCTATTGGGTTACAATCGACTAAAATCGCTTGGCACAAACTCTACTACACCTACCTACAAGTGATTGCTGCACATAGATATGGCGTTTCAAGTTCCATGGGAAAGAAAAATTTGCAGACTGAATACACAATCTGCAGAGTGTGGACACTGTGTCAAATTTATTTTAGAAAATATTTATAGCTGCATTTGGGAGCACGTGCCAAAAATTATTTTTGTTGGCATGTGAACTTTCCAGATTGGTGTTCTGGTGTAACCACGAGTGCCAGAACGAAGATGGAGAATGCAAGACCAGAGAGAGAAGGCAGTGAGACGACATCAGCCAATAGTGCGCTGACCAGGATGTCACCACTATAGAAGCGGCATCTAGACGAAGTGAATGTAAGCGCCACTCCTGCCAACATCAGGCAGACAGTATTAGCACAGTAGTAGCAGAGAGCCCTATTATAGCAGTGATGTGTGATCCATATCAATTTCTTACGAGGACCTTGTAAACAGCAAAGGACTTTGATTGTTTGCACGTCGCCCATTGCTTGTAACACCGTCGTAAATTCAAGTTATGTATTGTCAAATCTGCTTTATTGAAATAAAACTATTAATGTTATTTGCTTGAAGTGTTGTATAGCATTCCAAGAACACCGCATCCTTTAGGCTCCCTCTACAATATGAGTGGGCAGAACCCCACAATTGGTGTGATGGGACGCCATGAGGGAGTGACAAGCAGATTAAAAACTATGAGCAAACTAAGCATAAAAAAAAGCTTCTATGAGGGTGTCACTGAAGTTGAAAAAGCTGCTGAAAGCCTGACAAAGGAAGCCAGAATAACAAAGAAACTAAGGAAATGAACACTCAGAATCAATAAGAATATGGAACTGGAAATGTTTGACATATTATCATTCAGAAGAAAATTACATGCAAATCTTTAGTTTCAATTTCCTGTAATCAATGTTTTTGGATACTTAGGTATCATTATCTAATCTAATATTAAAGCTATAGAAACACAATTTTGAATGAATAATAAAACAGTGATTGCCTACACAGTGAACCAGATTATCTAACAATGTGTTGTTGTTGCTGCTGTGGTCTTCAGTCCTGAGACTGGTTTGATGCAGCTCTCCATGCCACCCTATCCTGTGCAAGCTTCTTCATCTCCCAGTACTTACTGAAACCTACATCCTTCAGAATCTACTTAGTGTATTCATCTCTTGGTCTCCCTCTACGATTTTTACCCTCCACACTGCCCTCCAATACTAAATTGGTGATCCCTTGATGCCTCAGAACATGTCATACCAACCAATCCCTTCTTCTACTCAAGTTGTGCCACAAACTACTCTTCTCCCCAATTCTATTCAATACCTCCTCATTAGTTATGTGATCTACCCATCTAATCTTCAGCATTCTTCTGTAGCACCACATTTCGAAAGCTTCTATTCTCTTCTTGTTCACACTATTTATCGTCCATGTTTCACTTCCATACAAATACTTTCAGACATGACTTCCTGACACTGAAATCAGTACTCGATGTCAACAAATTTCTCTCCTTCAGAAACGCTTTCCTTGCCATTGCCAGTCTACATTTTATATCCTCTCTACTTCGACCATCATCAGTTATTTTGCTCCCCAAATAGCAAAAGCTCCTTTACTACTTTAAGTGTCTCATTTCCAACTTAATTCGACTACATTCCATTATCCTCGTTTTCCTTTTGTTGATGTTCATCCTATATCCTCCTTTCAAGACACAGTCCATTCCGTTCAGCTGCTCTTCCAAGTCCTTGGCTGTCTCTGGCAGAATTACAATGTCATCAACAAACCTCAAAGTTTTTATTTCTTCTCCATGGATTTTAATACCTACTACGAATTTTTCTTTTGGTTCCAACAATGTATTAAATACTTCAATTGGAGCATGTAGCATGTTTTTAAATTATCAGGAGAAAAAAACGGACTCTAGTAAAACAACAATACTAGGAAATGATAGATTGCTACTCACCATAAAGATGACACATTGAGTTGCAGACGGGCACAACAAAAAGGCTTCTGGCCAAAGCCTTCTTCAGTGGCATGTGTGAGTGAGTGAGTTGTGTTTGCATGATTTATGTGTGTGTGTGTGTGTGTGTGTGTGTGTGTGTGTGTGTGTGTGTGTGTGTGGTTTATGTGTGTGTGTGTGTGTGTGTGTGTGTGTGTGGTGTTAATTCCGATGGAGGCCTTTTTGGCTGAAAGCTCAGTTGCTCGACAGTCTTTTTGTTGTGCCTACCTACAATTCAACATCTCCGCTATATGGTGAGTAGCAATCTATCGTTTTCATATTATTATTATTCTCATACTGTTGATATGCAAACCAGGAGGAGGAGGAGGAAGAGGAGATTACTGTTTATGTCCTGTTGACAATGAGTGCATTAGAGATGGAGCACAAGCTCGGATTAGGAAATGAATTTGGCTGAATTTCCATTGTTTGACTCCCAGAAAAATGTTTTTTTAAATACACAAAACGAAAAACTGGTAGATATTCCTGCTTTATTCTTTTAACATGTTAATAATTAAAAGAATAAATTTTTTAGACCCTCTATTCTGAAAAGTGCAAAGTACAGTGTACCTAAATACAAATTACACATAATTTTGTATGTACGATTAAAACCAATTTCCACTTCTTTATGAATTTTACAATATTTCAATTCTTGGCACAAAGAGTTCACTATAAACTAATTATTTGGACAAAGTTTCATTTTGGTATCTATTAAAGTTTTACGTTACTATGTTTCAAAAATATTAGCAAAAAATACAGACACTGACATCCAGGTTCCCTTAAAAGTGATAAACAGCAGTACGGATAGGTGTGCTAGTTAAAGAGTTGATCGATATGCACCTCACGTGTGAGTTCACCGAATGCAATGGAGGAGCGTCACAACAACACTATGCCAAGTTGTTCCCGCAGCAACAGTAACCACAACACTACGTTGAGAGTTGGATTACTCTATTTTGTGTTGGATGTCTTGCTGATTGTCTATTACAATCTTAATCACTGTTGTGAATGTATTTTAAAAGAAATAGGGCAACCAGGGTTGCAAACTGAACAAACAATAATTACAATGTTGCTCTGCAGCAAACAACCAGAGACCACAGAACCCTTACAGCAAAATACTCAGAAAATACCCCTGAACAACATCCAAAATATTGTTGGTGGAACATGTGTTCATCCTACATACATTGAAGTGACAATAGTCGTGAGATAGGCATATATACCAGGTGATCAAAAAGTCAGTATAAATTTGAAAACTGAATAAATCACGGAATAATGTAGATAGAGGGGTACAAATTGACACACATGCTTGGAATGACATGGGGTTTTATTAGAACAAAAAAAAAAAAAAAAAAAAATGTTCAAAAAATGTCCGAAAAGATGGCACTTCATCTGATCAGAATAGCAATAATTAGCATAACAAAGTAAGACAAAGCAAAGATGATGTTCTTTACAGGAAACGCTCAATATGTCCACCGTCATTCCTCAACAATAGCTGTAGTCGAGGAATAATGTTGTGAACAGCACTGTAAAGCACGTCTGGAGTTACGGTGAGGCACTGGCGTCGGATGTTGTCTTTCAGCATCCCTAGACATGTCGGTCGATCACGATACACTTGCAACTTCAGGTAACCCCAAAGCCAATAATCGCACGGACTGAGGTCTGGGGACCTGGGAAGCCAAGCATGACGAAAGTGGAGGCTAAGCACACGATCGCCACCAAATGACGCACGCAAGAGATCTTTCACATGTCTAGCAATATGGGGTGTTTTTTTGGTTCTAATAAAACCCCATGTCATTCCAAGCATGTATGTCAATTTTTGCCTCTCTATCTACATTATTAGTTTGGACAAGAAGAGAATAGAAGCTTTCGAAATGTGGTGCTACAGAAGAATGCTGAAGATAAGGTGGGTAGATCACGTAACTAATGAGGAGGTATTGAATAGGATTGGGGAGAAGAGAAGTTTGTGGCACAACTTGACTAGAAGAAAGGATCGGTTGGTAGGACATGTTCTGAGGCAACAAGGGATCATAAATTTAGCATTGGAGGGCAGCGTGGAGGGTAAAAATCGTAGAGGGAGACCAAGGGATGAATACACTAAGCAGATTCAGAAGGATGTAGGTTGCAGTAGGTACTGGGAGATGAAGAAGCTTGCACGGGATAGAGTAGCATGGAGAGCTGCATCAAACCTGTCTCAGGACTGAAGACCACAACAACAACAGCATCTACATTATTCCATGGTTTATTAAGTTTTCAAATTTATACTGACTTTTTGATCACCCGGTATGCACACACACACACACACACACACACACACACACACACACACACACACACACACACACACACACACACACACACACGTATTAAAGGGCAGTGCATGGTGGAGCTGTCATTTGTACTCAGGTGATTTGTGCGAAGAGGTTCCCGACGTTATCATGACCACACAATGAGAATTGGCAGACTCTGAACATGGAACGGTAGTGGGAGCTCGACGCACGGTACGCACCATTTTGGGAATGATCATGGAATTCAATATTCCGAGATCCACGATGTCAACAGTGTGCCGAAAATTCCACATTTCAAGCATTACATCGCACCACGGACAAGCAGTGATCGACAGCCTTCACTCGACAACCGAGAGCAGTAGTGTTAGCGTGGAACTGTTAGTACTAACTGATAAGCAATACTGTGTGAAATAACCACAGAAATCAATGCGCTATGTATGACGAACGTGTCCATTTGGACAGTGCGGCGAAATTTGACATTAACGGGCTACGGCATCAGCAGACTGAGACGAGTACCTTTGCTAACAGCACAACATCACCTGTAGTGCCTCTCCTGGGCTCGTGGCCAAATCGGTTGGGCCCTAGATGACCGGAAAATTGTGGCCCGGTCAGACGAGTTCGGAAGAGCTGATGCTCGAGTTCTATTGTGGTGCAGACCCACATTGTCAACAAGGCACTGTGCAAGCTGTCGGTAACTCCATAATGGTGTGGGCTACGTTTACATGGAATGGACTGGGACCTCTCGTCCAACCGAACCGATCGTTGACTGGAAATGGTTACGTTTGCCTACTAGGAGACCGAGCAATGGTGGAATTTTTATGGATGATAATGTACCAGGTCACAGGGGCAGGTTGAAGAACATTCTAGACAGTTCAGTCAAAGGATTTAGCCACCCAGATCACCTGACGTGAATCCCGTCAAAGATTTACGGGATATAACTGAGAGGCCAGCTCGTGGACAAAATCCTGCATCTGAAACACTTACGCGATTATGGATGGCTACAGAGGCAGCACGGCTCCATATTTCTGCTAAGGACTTTCAACAACTTGTTAAGCCCGTGCCACGTCGAGTTGCTGCTCTACAGCGGGCAAAAGGAGTTGTTGTTGTTGTGGTCTTCTGTCCTGAGACTGGTTTGATGCAGCTCTCCATGCTACTCTATCCTGTGCAAGCTTCTTCATCTCCCAGTACCTACTGCAACCTACATCCTTCTGAATCTGCTTAGTGTATTCATCTCTTGGTCTCCCTCTACGATTTTTACCCTCCACGCTGCCCTCCAATACTAAATTGGTGATCCATTGATGCCTCAGAACATGTCCTACCAACCGATCCCTTCTTCTAGTCAAGTTGTGCCACAAACTTCTCTTCTCCCCAATCCTATTCAATACCTCCTCATTAGTTATTTGATCTACCCATCTAATCTTCAGCATTCTTCTGTAGCACCACATTTCGAAAGCTTCTATTCTCTTCTTGTCCAAACTATTTACCGTCCATGTTTCACTTCCATACATGGCTACACTCCATACAAATACTTTCAGAAACGACTTCCTGACATTTAAATCTATACTCGATGTTAACAAATTTCTCTTCTTCAGAAACGCTTTCCTTGCCATTGCCAGTCTACATTTTATATCCTCTCTACTTCGACCATCATCAGTTATTTTGCTCCCCAAATAGCAAAACTCCTTTACTACTTTAAGTGTCTCATTTCCTAATCTAATACCCTCAGCATCACCCGACTTAATTCGACTACATTCCATTATCTTCGTTTTGGTTTTGTTGATGTTCATCTTATATCCTCCCTTCAAGACACCATCCATTCCGTTCAACTGCTCTTCCAAGTCCTTTGCTGTCTCTGACAGAATTACAATGTCATCGGCGAACCTCAAAGTTTTTATTTCTTCTCCATGGATTTTAATACCTACTCCGAATTTTTCTTTTGTTTCCTTTACTGCTTGCTCAATATACAGATTGAATTACATCGGGGAGAGGCTACAACCCTGTCTTACTCCCTTCCCAACCACTGCTTCCCTTTCATGCCCCTCGACTCTTATAACTGCCATCTGGTTTCTGTACAAATTGTAAATAGCCTTTCGCTCCCTGTATTTTACCCCTGCCACCTTCAGAATTTGAAAGAGAGTATTCCAGTCAAGGAGATCCGACATGATATCAACATGTATCCCACGACTTATGTCACTTCAGTGTAATGTTATTTTCTTGATATTAAAATTACTGGAATTACTGGAGTTAGTGTCCACCCCCTGGTAGCTGAGAGGTCAGCGCGACAGACTGTCAATCCTGAGGGCCCGGGTTCGATTCCCGGCTGGGTCGGAGATTTTCTCCGCTCAGGGACTGGATGTCGCGTTGTCCTAATCGTCATCATTTCACCCCCTTGGACGCGCAAGTCGCCAAAGTGGCGTCACATCGAAAGACTTGCACCAGGCGAGCGGTCTACCCGACAGTGTAAGCCCTCGCCACACGCCATTAATATTATTATTACTGAATTAATCCCTCTTCCGACTATAATTTATCATAGATCCCTCGCATAAAAACCTGTGTCCAGTAAATGAAAGAAAGCACAGTTCACAACCCGTACATGAAGGGCACTAGAAGTGATCGACAAAACTACAGTTCAATATCCCTGACACTCATTTGTTGTAGAACCTTAGAACATATATTGAGCTCAAACATAATGAGGTATCTTGAACAAAATAACCTCCTCCGTGCCAACCAACACGAATTCTGAAAACATCAATCTTGTGAAACCCAACACGCACTGTTCTCACATAATGTATTGAAACCTTCAGATGCGGGCAGGCAGGCACGAAGATGTAGTATTCTTTGATTACCAAAAAGGATTTCACTCAGTGATGTTTATAATCAAAAATATGATCATATGGTGTACCAAGCAAAATCTATGACTCTACTGAGGATTTCTTGGTAGGGAGAACACAATAGGTTATTTTGGATGTAGAATCATCGTAAGATGTAGGATTAAGTATGGTTGTGCCCTGGGAAAGTATGTTGGGACCTTTGCTTTTCAGGTTGCATATTAATGACCTTCTCATAATATTAACAGTGACATTAGACTTTCTAAAGGTGATGCAGTTATCTATAATGAAAAGTACTGTGGCTGGGTTGCTTTAAATGTTCAGAAGTATTGAACTGTGTAGTTCCACACACCCCCCCCCCCCCCTCCAAAAAAAAAAAAAAAAAAAAAGGTTGGAACCTGTGACTATAAAATCAAGGGGTCACAGTTGGAATCGGCCAACTCACACAAATACCTGGGAGTAACACTTCGTAGAGACATGGAATCGAATGTTCACATAAGCCCAGTTGTGGGTAAAGCAGGTGGTAGACTTCAGTTTACTGGTAGAATACTGAGGAAGTGCAATCAGTCTACAAACAAGATCACTTACAAATCACTCAGGCAACGGGTTCTAGAACACTGCTCAACTGCATGGGCCCCATGCCCAATATGATTAACAGGGGATATTGAACATGTACAGCACAAACGATCACAGGTTTGTTTAATCTGTGGGAGAGCGTCACAGAGACACTGAAGGAACTGAACTGGAAGACTCTTGAATATAGAAGTAAACCACCCCAAGAAAGTTTGTTAACAAAGTTTCAAGAACTGACTTTAAATGATGACTCTAGGAATATACTACAACCCCTCACCTATTGCTCACATAGGGACCACGAGAATAAGATATAAGATTCGAATAATAACAGGATACGCAGATACATACGGCCCATATGTTCGAAACAGGCTTATGTCTGTTGAAGTTATTTTATAGGTCTTGACACAGCCACTGGGCTAAGACATTTTTTATTTATTAGTGTGTATGACTTCTGAAGAAAGCTATATTATTATAGCAGAAACCATGGCCAAGGTTTAAAATAAACATAATTTAGTGCAACTCCGGGCTGTCTTTCATCTGAGACAATTTCGTAAAGGTTGCTGTTGTCACTGCCATGATGAAAATAATCCTTAATGTCAGTTTGTCACACAATTCTTGAGCATACTCTCAGTTCGAATATAATAAATTTCCCAGAGACAGGAAAGCTCCTGCCCAAATATCAGTGTGGATTTTGAAAGCATTTCTCATGTGAAAATGAGCTTGCCATTTTCTCGCATTTTATCCTACAAACCACTGATGAAAAACAACAGGCAGATTCTAAATCCCCAGATTTCCAGAAAGTGTTTAACGTGGTGCCCCACTGTAGACTGTTAATGAAGGCAAGAGCATACGGAATAGTATTTCCCAGGTATGTGAACGGCTCGAAGACTTGTTAAGTAACAGAACCCAGTATGTTGTCCTCAATGGTGTGTGTTCATCAGAGTCAAGGTTATTGTCAGACATGCCCAAACAAAGTGCGATAACACCTCCTTATTCTTTGTATACATAAATGATGCAATGGATATGGTGAGCAGAAATCAGTGATTGTTTGATCACGAAGATGAGGTTGTGCGAAAGTGTCGTCATTGAGTGACTGTTGGAAGATACAAAATGTCTCGGACAAAATTTATAGTCAGTATGATGAATGGCAGCTTTTACTCAGAGTGCAAGTTACATTACAATTTAAGCTACTGCAAATGAGTATGAAGCCTGACTATCTATGTAAAGACCTTTAATTGCTTGCAAAAGTTTGCCTCCTATTCCATAATCTCGTAGAACAGGTAATAACTTCCTCCTAGGAACCCGGTTATGAAGATAAGGTAAGAGAAATTAGGGCTTGTATGAAGGTATATAGACAGTCATTTTTCCAACAGTATATGCAGGTGAACAATAAAGGAAATGACCTGTAGTGGTACAATGTGCCAGTAGTGGTACAATGTGTCCACCATACACATGTGGCTTGCGGAGTATATAAGCAAATATAGAAAAAAATAATGTCTTAGAATATTAGTGCACAGCCTTTTTTCAACTGTGAACTGTGGTTTCGCATTGTTACTGTTCTTTTACACAACTACTTATAACTTTATCAGGTCAGTAATAATGGACAAGTTTACAATACATCTGGTCTTGTATGGCAGGATGTCTGGGTGGCCTCAAGGAAAACGCCATGCATAAAGGTATTGAGCAATGGAAGTAACAAATGCAGATGTGTATTCAGTCAAATGGCTCCTATTTTTAAGGCAACAAACCACTATATTTGAATTCACAAAGGAACGCTCTACATTGATGGTCAGAATTAGTAATAGTGTGGTTCTGGTTGCTATCGATAACATCATCTGCAAGAACTAAATGACATATTATACAGGTGACAAATGACCCCCATCAACACTTGAAACAGAAACAAAAACACCCCATACAGCATCTAAGTAACATTACGCCACTTTCAACAGATGGCTTTTTCACTGGACCCTGTGTTCCACACACGGCACTTCAATGTCCTGTTAAATAAGGCAGTGCAAAAATTACATACAAAATTAAGAAGTGGGAAGGTTTTTACCACAACACAGTTCAAAGGAGGCAATGAAGACAGTAGACAGGAGAAAAGAGGAAAGAAAACGTTGACAGATAAAGAATTGGAAAGTTAAGTGAGCAGCTTTTTGCGGTTGTCAGCTGTCCAGTAGCAGAAGAAAACACTTTGGAAAAATAACATTTTGCCAATCGAGAGCTGAGGAAATGGCATTGCATAACAGGGTTATAATAGTTAAAGCAGTTGTAAACTGCCACGTATATTGCTCCTATAGGATTCAAAATTATCTACAAGCTATCAATAATTTAAAAGTCACGGAAATCAAAATAAATGTGGGCTAATGTATTGCTGTTACGTTTAATTTCATAGTGATGCTTTATGTTCCTCTCCATCAAATATCTCTTAATGTTGATCACAGGAATGAACTGTCACATTCACTGAATAGCAGGATTACCTGCCTTACAGTCAATGTAAAACGACTCAGGCATGCAAGTAATGGTCCTATTAACGAATAACCCATTCATCAACTCGTTAAAACGATGGCCGAAAAGCTATGACAAGGCTTCCTCTTCATAACGTGAACTATTTCTGTGTTGCAATCACCTTCCAAACCTTAATACTGTCAGAAATGCTTAGAAAATTCAAAATTTTCAAGTAGTATTACCAGCATAAATATTGCTAGGACTTTAAATTTATAGTATACTCTGGAATAAGGAGGATTTATTATGACAAAATATCTGACAAGGTAACACCTTATCAACTTTCTAAAAACTTCACTTTTATGAATAAGCGTCACTTGTGTGAAATTTTCTAATATCTTTCAAGTCCACTTACGCCATTTGGGTAACTTTGCGAATTGCCCTGCTGATTTTTCTTATTGGGTCCTATTTCGTCTAATTCTGCCTTCCACAGATTGTCTTCTGCATCAGCAAAACACATTAATTTCTTGTTGAATTTAAAGCATTGGGATTGTCTGTAAGGAGAAACAGTTTTCGTTCGCTCGCTTTCCGATCGACGTTGGGCAACTCTAAATTTACACAGCCTGAATGGAATCACGGTTGGTATAGCATCTGGTGTTAGTCTTGGTATTTTTCTGGGATATTCTTTAAGTTCTCCATTATCGAAAACTCTATCTGTTCGAATTATGCACGATTCCTCAAAATGTTTAATGCATACACGAGGTAAATAACTAGAGTCAATTTGGATGTGCTTAAGCCAGGCATTACGGCGTTTTTCATCAGATGGCAAAGAAAACATTACAGTTCGTTCGTTTTCCAAATAAGCATTCGACAGACATCCTATAACACTACATTTACGTGGCATTGTTAAATTCCACAAATATAACAATTTTCATATAGTGTATTATGGCACAAACACTGCAGAATGCAGTGACTGACGGGAGCACGCGAGTTGAAAGACGGGCCGCTAGTCACTTATTTTCGGTCGCTGCCAACTTTAACAATCAAACTTATTTGTCTAATTCGATCTTTACTGTTTGGGCAATGTAAACTGATATCAACGGTTTTCTGTTTATTTCTCTGCGTTAAGGTACTTTCACACGAAAGAATCCGTGTCCTCTACATCTATACTCTTCAAACCATTCTGAAGTCTATCGCAGATGGTAGGGGCACTAGTTATTTCCCGTTCCATTCACGCGTGGAGCGTGGATATTTCTTTAAATGACTCTGTGCGTGCTGCAACTAACGTAACGTTGCGCTCACGATCCTATGGGTGCGCTAACTTAGGGGGCTGTAGTATATTCCTACAGTCATCATTCAAATCCGGTCCTTGAACCTTTGTAAGCAGGCTGTCTCCAGATAGTTAATCTTCAAAAGTCAGCCGGTTCAGTTTCTTCACTCTCCAACGGATCAAACAAACTTATGATCATTCGTGCTGCACTTCTCTGTACGTGTTCAATAGCTCCCATTAGTATTACTTGA
Source organism: Schistocerca nitens (assembly GCF_023898315.1). Classification (NCBI taxonomy): domain Eukaryota; kingdom Metazoa; phylum Arthropoda; class Insecta; order Orthoptera; family Acrididae; genus Schistocerca; species Schistocerca nitens. Next base: position 139,449,223 of record NC_064624.1, read on the forward strand.
TGCTGCCTCCACACACTTTTAACAATATTTTAGAATACTAGTGATTTGTAAGCAATTTCCTTTGTAGACGGACTACATTTCCTCAGTATTCTACCAATAAACAGAAGTCTACCGCCTGCTTTACCCACGAATGAGCCTATACAATCATTCCATTTCATATCCCAAAAAAGTCTGTCATCCAGGTATTTTATGAGTTGGCTGATGCCAACAGTGATTCAATTTTTTTTTTTAACATTTTTTGAAGTGCACAGTTTTATATTTCAGAACATTTGAAGCAAGTTGCCAGTCTTTGCACCACTTTGAAATCTTATCAGGCTCCGGCTGAATATTTATGTAGCTCCTTTCAGATGGTACTTCATTATAGACATCAGCAGCATATGCAAAAAGTTTGAGGTTATTATTGTCTGCAAGGTCATTAATATATTAGATTGGTAAATACACTTGTAGCGTTTTTCCACAAGTTTAATAAATACAACACATGCACTCGGTGGGTGAATGTATTTGTAGAATTTTTGCATACATTTAATAAACAACAGATACACATAACAGAGACTTCATTCAGCAATAAAATATTCTCCTTCACTATTTGTAACAGTCTGCCAATGCTGGAGTAACTTTGAATTCTGTGACTGTAGAAATCATGTGGTTTTGAGGCGAAGAATTTGTCAAGCCCGTTCGAGGCACATTTTCATCCATAAAGGAAGTTCATAGGAGGTCGTTTGCCAGGGGGCGGAAAAGGTGAAAATCTGTGGTGCAAGACCAGGTGAATAAGATGGGCACACAATGACATCCCAATCCAACTCCCATGCAGTGTTTCTTGTCAGTCTATCAGAATGCGAGCCGGCATTATTGTGGAGTAGCATTACTTCACGCAATCTTCCTGGTCTCTGTTCTCGGACTGCGTCTGCAAGATGTCTCAGTCGCTGACAATAAATATCGGCAATTGTGGTTAAATCTCAGGTAAGCAATTGATAGTACACCACGCCATCGCTGTTCCACCAAATGCAGAACATTATCTTTTGTGGATGCACGCAGGTCTTATGATAGGAATGACGGGTATTGTTCACGAGCCAATTGGTAATGAGCAAGCTGAGATGTACATATACGATTTTTGTTATTTTGGCTTAGAGCAAAAGACACCCATACACCCAATTTTTGAACCTTACCCCTCGCATGCATTTGTCACACAATGCTGGAATGATCGCAGTACACCATATTTGCCAGTCCTCGAGTACAATGATGTGGATCATTGTGGTTTAGTGTGTTTAAACGATCTTCATCACACCCTAAAGCTCTTCAGTGTCACAGCGATCTTCCTTATAAAGAGAAAACCATTTTCTTGCCGTGATCTGTCGAATGGCATTATCTCCGTACACAGGGCAAATGTTTCTGGCTACCTCTGCTGCTGTCAACCCTATGCTAAACTCAGAATATGTCGTATAATTTCCAAGAAACAGTGCAAATTGAAATTGCAGCCTCATTATGAGTGATACACACTATGTCATAAAAGAATCTGGACACCCCCAAAAACGTATGTTTATCATATTAGGTGCATTGTGCTGCCACCTACCGCCAGGTACTCCATATCAGCAACCTCAGTATCATTAGACATCGTTAGAGAGCAGAATGGGGCACTCTACGGAACTCACGGACTTTGAACGTGTTCACTTGTGTCATATCTATCTATCTACATTTATACTCCGCAAGCCACCCAACGGTATGTGGCGGAGGGCACTTTACGTGCCACTGTCATTACCTCCCTTTTCTGTTCCAGTCGCGTATGGTTCGCGGGAAGAACGACTGTCTGAAAGCCTCCGTGCGCACTCGAATCTCTCTAATTTTACATTCGTGATCTCCTCGGGAGGTATAAGTAGGGGGAAGCAATATATTGGATACCTCATCCAGAAACGCACCCTCTCGAAACGTGGCGAGCAAGCTACACCGCGATGCAGAGCGCCTCTCTTGCAGAGTCTGCCGCTCGAGTTTGCTAAACATCCCCATAACGCTATCACGGTTACCAAATAACCCTGTGACGAAACGCGCCACTCTTCTTTGGATCTTCTCTATCTCCTCCATCAACCCGATCTCGTACAGATCCCACACTGATGAGCAATACTCGAGTATAGGTCGAACGAGTGTTTTGTAAGCCACCCCCTTTGTTGATGGGCATTTTCTAAGGACTCTCCCAATAAATCTCAACCTGGTACCCGCGTTACCAACAATTAATTTTATATGATCATTCCACTTCAAATCGTTCCGCACGCATACTCCCAGATATTTTACAGAAGTAACTGCTACCAGTGTTTGTTCCGCTATCATATAATTGTACAATAAAGGATCCTTCTTTCTATGTATTCGCAATACATTACATTTGTCTATGTTAAGGGTCAGTTGCCACTCCCTGCACCAAGTGCCTATCCGCTGCAGATCTTCCTGCATTTCGCTACAATTTTCTAATGCTGCAACTTCTCTGTATACTACAGCATCTTCCGTGAAAAGCCGCACGGAACTTCCGACACTATCTACTAGCTCATCCATATATACCGTGAAAAGCAATGGTCCCATAACACTCCCCTGTGTCACGTCAGAGGTTACCTTAACGTCTGTAGACGTCTCTCCATTGATAACAACATGCTGTGTTCTGTTTGCTAAAAACTCTTCAATCCAGCCACACAGCTGGTCTGATATTCCATAGGCTCTTACTTTGTTTATCAGGCGACAGAGCGAAACTGTATTGAACGCCTTCTGGAAGTCAAGGAAAATAGCATCGACCTGGGAGCCTGTATCTAATATTGTCTGGTCTCATGAACAAATAAAGCGAGTTGGGTCTCTCACGATCATTGTTTCCGGAATCCATGTTGATTCCTACAGAGCAGATTCTGGGTTTCCAAAAACGACATGATACGCAAGCAAAAAACATGTTCTAATATTCCACAACAGATCGACATCAGAGATATAGGTCTATAGTTTTGCGCATCTGCTCGACGACCCTTCTTGAAGACTGGGACTATCTGTGCTCTTTTCCAATCATTTGGAACCTTACGTTCCTCTCTAGAGACTTGTGGTACATGGCTGTTAGAATGGGGGCAAGTTCTACATCTGTACGTGAGACTTTCACACTCCTAAACATGCCTAGGCCCACTGTTTCCGATGTGATAGTGAATTGGAAACGTGAAGGGGCACGTACAGCACAAAAGCGTACAGGTCAACCTCGTGTGTTGACTGACAGAGAGTGCCGACAGTTGAAGAGGGTCATAAGTGTGTACAGGCAGATATCTATCCAGATCATCACACAGGAATTCCAAACTGCATCAGGATCCACTGCAAGTACTATGACAGGTAGGTGGGAGGTGAGAAAACTTGGATTTCAAGGTCGAGTGGCTGTTCATAAAAGCCACACATCACAACACGACGCCTCGCTGTGTAAGGAGCGTAAAAATTGAACGATTGTGAACAGTGGAAAAACGTTTTGTGGAGTGATGAAACACGGTACACAATGTGGCGATCCAATGGCAGGGTGTGGGTATGGCAAATGCCTGGTGAACGTCATCTGTCAGGGTGTGTAGAGCCAACAGTAAAATTCGGAGGCGGTGGTGTTACAGCGTGGTCATGTTTTTCATAGAGGGAGCTTGCACCCCTTGTTGTTTTGCGTGGCACTATCACAGCACAGGCCTACATTGATATTTTAAGCACCTTCTTGCTTCCCACTGTTGAAGAGCAATTCAGGGTTAGCTATTACATCTTTCAACACGATTGAGCACCTGTTCATAATGCATGGCCTGTGGCAGAGTGGTTACAAGACAATAAGATGGTTCGCATGTTCCAAGAGCAGATTATTTAATTCATTCAGACCCAAAAATGAGTGATACACCAAGATCTGGTCTTCAGGTAGTTGACATGCTGATCGGACGTAAAAGCAAAAATTTGCCATTAAGAGAAACTGTGACAAAGTGTGAGATGTTATGGAAAACTTCTTTGGATCCTATGAAATTAGACGACTCTTGGAAGAAAAGCAAATAAGTAGTAGCACATGTCTAGACGGTCCTGGAAAAAGCATTTGATGACTCTAGACACGCGCAGAGTGATCTTGCTTAGAACATTAATCATAACCAAATTAAATGAAGGCAAGTTGGAAGATGACTATTGCTATTGACTCATCATGAGCAAATTTAACTTAAATGAAATGAAGTTCCCAGTTAGTGAAGAGTGGATAGGAACTTTGATCCAGACTGGATTATTTGATCAATATGAACCTACAATAGTGGCACTCTCCCAGAAATCCCATTAACGTAAAACTACTACAAGAAGTCAAACCTGAAGATGCAGACAGAAATGATGAGTCAACATTACACCTAAATAAAAGTCATACAAAAGGCATTATTAAATGCTACATGTACAACAAACTGAATCATATTCCCTAGCATGGGTGAAAAGAGAGGAAGCTTGTCAATAAATAATAATGAAACCTTTCTTGCAGAAGATTCAATATGGTCTCAGGAGAGACCAATGTCATATTTATAAGAGGCAGTTAAATGAAGAAGTAAATAAAACCTTTGTAAATCACTGTCCTCACCCATCCAGCCTCTTCCCTACTCCCATTCCAGGACTACATAGCCGTCGTTCCACCACCACATCCAGTCTTTTACTTTTTATTTATTTCTCTCTTTTTCTGCTACTTACCACTCCCCCCTCTCCCCTGCCCGCCACCCAACCTCCAGCACTTTACAGCCCGCCATCCCCACCATACTATCACTCCCCCTCCCCACCCCCACCGAGCGAGGTGGCGCAGTGGTTAGACACTGGACTCGCATTCGGGAGGACGACGGTTCAATCCCGCGTCCGGCCGTCCTGATTTAGGTTTTCTGTGACTTCCCTAAATCGCTCCAGGCAAATGCCGGGATGTTCCTTTCAAAGGGCACGGCCGACTTCCTTCCCCATTCTTCCCTAATCCGATGAGACCGATGACCTCGCTGTCTGGTCTCCTTACCCAAACAACCTAAACCAAACCTCCCCACCCCAGCCTCCTCCTTTCCCCCATCCAGTCGCCACTCCCATCATGCAATGGTGCTGGTGCTGGTGCTCGCAGTGTGGTTTCAGTTGTCTGAGACTGTAGCCGTGTGTGTGTGTGTGTGTGTCTATTGATAACAAAGGCCATTGGCCGAAAGCTTTAAATGTAAAAATCTTTTGTTGCACCTATCAGCGACTCAGCATCTCCACTATATGGTGAGTAGCAACTTCTCATAATATTGGATTTCCCATTGTTTCATTAAATAAACTGTTTATTATTTCGTGTGTAATCACCATAGCCGTAAATACATTAATCCCATTGTGAGACAAATCAGTCAATGGCTTCATGGAAAAATGTTTGAGGATGCCTACAGAACCAAGACTGGACACAGGTGTGCACCTCTTCAAACAGATGGCCACAGAAGTCCTTCTTCAGGACTCCAAAAATATTGAAATTGCCTGTGATTTCTGCATTCTGGCATCCTGAAGGAACAAATTCGTTGCTTTTGATTTGCTTCTCATGAAGAGGTCCACACCTCAGTCCAATCTTGATTCCTTAGACAAACTCTAACATTTTTTCATTAAGCCATTGACTGTTGTGTCTCACAATGTGATAAATGTATTAACAGCTATGATGACAACTTCTGAATAACAAAACAATTTATTTACGTTCTTTCATCTCTCTTGTTTTCATTTTAACTGCCACTTACAGATTTTTGTGCCTTGACTCGCATCACTAATGATGGATGGAAGCTTCAGACTGCCGAGTCATGTAATAGCTCTGTGGTCAGTGTAGCAGATGATGGATTTGTAGTAGGAAATTCTGAAAATATTGATCTGACCTCCTGTACTATGATAAAACAGTAGAGGTACAAGGGTCTGACGTCACTAACATACCAAACTCAGCCATGAATATGTCCCCAGTTAGTAAAATTGCAAGCAAAGCGAATAACATGACCTTTAATTTTAAAAAAGGTGGATTTATTAACGATGTAAAAGGTAAACTGACTGCCAAATCATTATCTACAAATGGCATCTATTGTTTGATTACAAGTGAAATGAAACAATGCTACTACAATAAAGGTAATGGATTTCTATGGCATCACAAGCTAGGACCCATGAATAGCGAAGTATAGTGAAGTTTTCAAAGGTTTCAAAAGGATTAACTGAGGGTATTGTGTTTTGAGGATCCCTGTAAAATATGCATCACAGAAAAATAATCATGTCTCCCTTTCAGCACTAGCAAAAGGAATACTAAAAACATCTTGGACTTAGTACATTCTGATTTATGCCAACCAATGTAAATTGCATCTTTCGGTCGGAGCCTTGATTTTCTCACATTTATTGATTTTTCAAGGTACAAGTTTGCCTATTTTTTGAAGAAAAAAAAGTCTGAGGTCACACAGAACTTAATAATGTCAAAGTCATGGTAGAAAAGAAGACTGGCATAAACATTAAGAAGTTGTAGTCTGACGATAGAAAGGAATGTGTCAACTATGAACTTTTTCTCCTTCTGAATGTAGCATATATCAGTTTATAATATGATAGTCTATGGGAAAATCAATGGAGCGGTCTCGTACAAATTCACCCAAGAAAAAAAAATTCAAAACCACACCTTCTGCTGGAAAAGTTATGGCTACGGTGTTTTTCGATTCTGAAGGACTATTGCTTGTGGACATCGTGCCGAGTGGAACCACCATAAACTCTGATGCATATGTGACGACACTGAAGAAACTTCAAGCTCGACTGAGTCGTGTTCGACCACATCGGCAAAAGCAGGATGTTTTGCTGTTGTATGACAATGCACGGCCACATGTCAGTCAAAAAAATGTGGAAGCGATCACAAAACTCGGACGGACAACACTGAAACACCCGCCTTACAGCCCTGACCTGGCTCCATGTGACTATCATCTCTTTGGGAACTGAAAGAATCTCTTCTTGGAACGAGGTTTGAAGATGATGACTCCCTTGTGCACTCTGCCAAACAGTGGCTCCAACAGGTTGGTCCAGAATTTTACCGTGTGGGTATACAGGCGCTGGTTCCAAGATGGCGTAAGGCAGTTGAAAGGGATGGAAATTATGTGGAGAAATGAAAATATTGTTCCTAAAGGATGTATCTACACACTGTAAAACCTTCAAACACGTAGAATAAAAGATGGATTCAAAAAAAAAAAAAAAAAAAAAAAGTGTGAATTTCTTTTTGAGTAACCCTCGTACATATATTTACTAGAATGGTCGCTGGCCTCCTATGTGACTTTATGTCACACCTTTGTTACTGATCCATGTATTTCTTTTCACAAAGAAGCCACCGAACTAGTCAACACAGCTTTAAATGTTGATGAAATGCTACAGTTTTCAAACAACAGAGGTATTTTGAATCACATCAAAAATTATTTTAAGCGACTGTTTGAGGTAAAAGACTTAGGACCACTGAGCTAATGACAACATATGCAAATTACACAAAATTGTGAAAAAAATTTGGATCTCACAATCCTATGCTAGAAAAGTCCTGGATAAATTTGGAATGAGTGCAGCCATGCTGGTGTCAACACTATTCAAACTCAGTTTGGACTCTGAGGCAGTGAAGTTAGGTGACATCAATGTACATTATCAGGAGGCTACGTGACGTCTTCTATATCTATTCCAAACCTCCAGATCTGACATGTTTTGCTGTCAACCTCCTTGACAGATACAATCACTGTTTTGAAAATGTCCAGTGGTTGTCAGTAAAAAGAGTATTTTGATATTGAAAGGGAAGCATGAGCTATACGCTGGAATTTTCTAAGAGATGTCAGTAGAGACATTATATCTAGCAGGGATGCAGAATGGGCAAATAAAATCAATGGCAGACACTCTGTAACTGGTTAACCCTTTGGTTACCGACAATGGCCAAGGCATGCCAAGTTCTGTGACTTCTTACCCCTTTTCTTGCAAAAGGGTTTTGGGAATGGTTTCCTGATTACCACCACCTCACCTGTTTCCATTGTACTGCCAGTCCCAGGCTTTATCTTTAATATCCACATCCACTTAGCCTCCTGAGACTTATGTCCCACAGGTAACTCCACCTCTTGGAATGTGTCATTACAAACTACAGATGAGAATTCTTTCTTCATTGCTATTTTTCTGCTCTTCCTTATTTATCCATTCCAATGCATCTTTGATGTCAATGTTTTGGAAGTCCTCTTTTTTAGTGGTAACTGAATTAATTTCTTCTTCAGTGTGTGAAGTATTGATGTCACAAACAACTGCTTCTTGTCACAATCTTAAGGCACCAGTGATCTTAGGTTCTGCTATCTCTGGACTTTGAAAATTCTTATTCTCCATGGAATTTATTTCCCAACTGTCATTTCACTGGCAAGTCTCTCTATTGATGAATTGGTAGCCTTCAATTGCTTGGCAGCAGCCTACGAATGTCGACATCTGTGACTTCTGACCGCACTTCTTGTGATGGGGTTTCAGAAAGTGAAATATTGCACAGCAACCAAAAACCCTGAAGCGTGATACAGAAAGCTTCTCGTGCACAAAAATTTTCATCATGTTTTATCTCCAAATATGATGGATTGAGGACGATTTGATAGGTATGCAGCTGTAAAGAGAGCTTCAGCCCGATGCTAAAGGTAAGTTGGCGTCGGACACCACGATACGGGCTCTTTCTCCCAATGTTTGATTAGCTGTAAACTACTGTATGCTACTTCAGATGGAGATGTCTCTATAGTTCAAAGTCAACATATTCCTTCCCATTTTCAGACCACAACTTCTTGATATTTGTGCCTGTCTCCTTTTCCACCATGAGTCTGAAGGTTTTAAATGTCTGTGTGACCTCAGACTACTACTTTAACTGACAAATACGAACCTTGAAAAAACATGAATAAATGTGGGAAAAATGAAGACTTCCAACAATAGAAGTTTTTTCCTTTGGCCCACACAAATTAGAATGTACTAAGTCCAAGACGTTTTTAGAAGATCTTTTGCTAGTTTTGAATGGAAAATGTGATTGTTTTTCCATCATGTAAAGCTTACAGGAATCCACGACCACAATATCCTCATCCAATCTGATTGAAACCTTTGCCAACTTCAGTATACTTTTGTGAGTCATACACCCTCCACTGCGAAGCTGTAGGAATCCACTACCTTTCGTGTAATAGCATTGTCTCAGTTTACTTGTATTCAGACAATAGACACAATTCCTCTTAAGCACTGGTTTGGCTATTAATTCACCGTCTTCATCATACAGGAATACACTTTGTGTCATGTCGGCACTTACTGACAGTCGCATTAAGTATCAATGACCAATCTCTAGGCTGGAAAACTCTGGGGGTGGGGGGGTCTCTGGCACAGTACTCGGTGGTGAGAGAAGGGGCTGTCGAGTGGAGTGGAGCATGCCAAGAGAGTGGCAGGCACAGCATAGCTGGAGAGCCGAGCAAATTATCCGGCAACAAGTGGTGCATTCGGAGACGTGCTCAAATCGTGTTACTGCACAAGTATCAATGCTCCATCGGAAAACGGGACAGATTTATTTTGTGGCGTCATAAATACTTACGAAACCGACGTTTGAATTAAGGTGTGACAGTACTGTGTTCTGCAGAGATTACTGAAGGAGCCTGTCATAAATGTTCACCACTGTTGTCACGGTCTATCTGTTGTGAAATACCAGTACTATTTGTGGTTCGGAGACAAGGTGCTGAATTTACTATCGGTCAGTCCCTTGTAATGTGTCAATGGTGCTTTAAAAGGCATTCCTACAAGGCACCAAAGTAACAGGCTGGTGTTTCTCTAATACTGCTGGTAACAGCCTGACGCTATGATCTCATTACAGGTGCTTGCATATTATTTGTTAAGCTGATGAAATCTTGTTGTTTCCAGTGTGTAACATATACTTTTGCAGGCTGACGAAGTAAGTGTCTACATACTACGTATATGAGGCCACAATCTGTGCCAATGGACTCCACGTAATGGTGCTTCTGTAAAAGGAAAATGCACTATATACACATTTTATGCTGCTGACTTACTGGACAGGATAGTGGCATTGGTTCTGGTGTGCTGCAACAGAAGGGAAGCATCAATTTGTGTTCATTATAGATTTCTGCATTTCTGTAAAGGTTGTTCATCCAGTCCTACAAATAGATACATGTTCTTTGCTCCTGAATTACTGGACAGGATAGTGGCAGCAGTTTTGGTGTATGCAACAGAACGGAAGCATCATTTTGTATTCACTACTGTATTTTTGTATTATGGTTTTATAAAAATAAACCATTTTGTATTTGTTGTTTTTAAAATTTTTGTCTTAATTCCTTCACCCTGTTAGTCATTTAGATTGTACTAAGTATGCTATTTATACTCGAGGTAACCATTGTGCAATTTGATAAAATTGGCCTTGTATTGTACACTCAATCAATTGACTCCCGCTTCCTAAACAACTTTTAATAAAAAATGGTCATATTATTCCCTTTGGCTACAATTTAAGTAATTGAGAGCAAATTCAAGGCTGAGTTTGGAATGTGAATGACATAAGATGCTTGTACTTCTGCAATTTTTATCACCAATATAGAAAGTCAGATCAACGCTTCCAGAAGCCTCTGCTACTAAGCCATCGCATCTATCTCTTGTGAATGTTTAGAATATGCTGCAAGAAAGGCTTTCTTGGGTTCTGCCTATATTCTAGTGACACTCCCCAACCCCTTTTTAATGAGCTTGTTCCTAGAACAATTTTTAGCAACGTGATTCCATTTGTTGCACTTCGTAATGCCTTTTGCATGACTGTTTATTTAGGTATAGACTACCACTGATTCATCATATCTATTTGCATTTTCATCTTCAGGTTTGATATCTTGTAGTAGTTTTACTGTTATAGATTCTGTGGTGATACACCATTGTTTTCAAGTCCCACAAACATTGGCTGCTAATGATCAGGTAATCCACTCTTTACTAACTGGTACTTCATTTCATTTAAGTTAAATGCGTTCATGATGATTCTATTGCAATTGTCATCTAACGAATTGCATTTAACTTGTTTGGTTGTGACTGACGTTTTAAGCAAACTTGCTCTACTTGCCCCCCACCCACCAGGGGTGTCCAGGCTTCTACGGCCACTTATATGGGAATAATACATCTTGTACACGAAGGTTACAATCAAGAAAAGTGCTTTTTTGTCTCCGTTCTTCCAAGAATATTCTATTTTAGCAGAATCTGAAAGTGAGTTTTCTAAACCACCACACAGTCTGTCATGGACTAAATATGCCTTCATGGCAAATTTTCATGTAAAATAATTTTCACGTCCGATTAACTTTTTCAGTACCAGAAGTCCAGAAGAAGTTATACCATCAATTGTTATGTCTGAACGTTTAAAATAATCAGCTGTCAACACAAGCGAATGATCAACTGGTTAAAAAAAAAAGACTGGATTTCCATGCACAACTTCCATTTTTAAATTTATGAAATGTTGTTTTCTCACCTGGTGCTGGGCTCATAACCTTTCTGTTGCTCTTTTTGGTATTAAAGTGTAAGCTCTGTAAAACCTCATTTTTATAATGAAAAATAGTATGTGCACTGCAATGACTACACATATACAAACACACTACAACCACAGAGTAACAGTAACAAAAATAAATAAACAGAAAACTGATGATATCAATTTATTTACATACTCCAACAACACCCAATGACCACAGGAGAGAAATATTTAACACAAATGAGTTGTTAGCTGCAACAAGTGGAAGACGAGCTTTGTCGGTGCTGCATATTTTAGTGATTTTGATTTAGATAAACTCACGTTGCAGTGTTCTTCTTCAGCACATCTGTGTAGAAGTGTGCAAAGAATCAGCTAAGTGAAAAATCTGTGCAATACACATGTTTATTTATACATAAAAACTAACTTAGAAATTTTCCTTTGTGAAAGACCGTGTTTACAAGATCATGTGTCAATTTAAAGTTCTACATTTGCATATTTTACTGTTTGCATTGCTTCTTAATAGTCTTTCATTGATTGTATCAATACCCATTTGTATTGTGATACAGTGTGAAATTTTGAACACTAACGAGTGCAGCGATAAACTTGTACTGTTATCGTCAATGGTAGACTTAAACTAAATTGTGCTCTTTCAAAATTTTTGAGAACAATATGCCTGTCCTCACTCAAAACAATTGTTGTCTGATTTCATTGTACAGTTGGTGAGAAAGAGTTTAGTTTGAGAATTCTTAGACACTTACAAAACTATATTTTCATAAGTTATTGGTATGAGTGTTTTGGAAACCTAATTTATTTTGTAGCAAATCAGTGTTTGTGGTTCACAGTTCAGCCAAAGAATACATCACCCCTGAATTTCACTGTATATCAATGCAAATAAACGTGTTTTTTTTTGAAAATTTTCGGTAGCTACCATTGTCCCTTGCATAATTTATGAGCAATTTGTAGCACATTGGTTTAGTTACTGTAGCAGATTTCTAACTAACATATTGTGTTACATCTAGTTTTCCCTTAAAGAGGAGTAGCCCTACACATTATCTGCGTTTCTCACAAATTAACTCTGTTTTTCAGTTTGCTAAGAACTATAATTAACATCAAAACATTTTGGCAATGCACTAAAAGAAATCTGGTTGTGTATTTTGCTTCAATTCGTACAGGGAATTAGCAACTGTTAAGCTTAACAAATTAAATGATAATCAGGGGGCTTAATTTAAAGTTATTTGTTGACTGCCTTGTAATACACAGCACCAGCCAAAATGCAGCAGCCCCACTGTGAATAATGTTCTCAAACCCGGGGGATGAGTCGGTTGACGTTCATAAGCAGATGGAAATCATCCCGACTACTGTCAAACGATTGGTAGTTGCTCCAAATCGGTGAGTTGGAAGAGCTCCGAAGAGTCGTGTACCTGAGATACCAGTACCAGAGCTACTTCCTCTCCTATGAATCCTGTCTCCTCTTTAGAAAGTACAGTATCTGTCATTACCCGTCCGCTTTACTGCAAGTGTCATGTCAGTGGTAGATCTAGGCATCCTGTATGACAGGCACCAAAGAGGACTCAGCGTGTTGTGCCGATTCCCCTAATCGACAAGATTGAGGTCTTTCACTGAAACTGAGTCAGTAGGACCCACTTCACCTTTTTGGGGAAAACCCGTTTTGTCTGGTGTCACGAGGAGGCAAACGCAAAAGGGTAGGGATCTATTAATCGTCAACAGTTCAAATAAACGGCGAATGATGGAAATGGCAGCAAGGGACAGCAAAGGACACCAATTGCACTCAGTGTGTATGCTTGGGCCTCATTCAACATGTTGAAGAGGCTGTTCTGGCAGTCACTGAAGTAGCACGGTACAACCAATTGCAGATTTTGGTGCGCATTGGAACATACGATGCCTGTCATTTGGGCTCCGAGGTCATTCTCGGGTCGTTCCGGCGACTAGCAGAGAAGATTGAGAAGACCAGCCTCGTCCACGGAGTTTCGACGAAGCTCACTATTTGCAGCACCGCCCCCAGAGCTCGTCTCGGCCTTTTGGTTCCGAGTCGAGTGAAAGGACCGAACCAGAGACTTCGAAGACTCTGTGACGAGCTAAGATGCGACTTCCCGGACTCGCGCCATAGGGTTGAGGACTGCAGGGTCCCCGTAAATAAGTCAGGTGTGCGCTACACACCAGAAGCTGCTGCTCGGATAGCTGACTGTGTGTGGGGTGCATAACGATAGCTGTAGGAAACCCAGAAGTATCGGTGTAAGATCGAAAGAAATGCCTCCCGAGGGAGAGAGTATTAAAACCCTAATGGTAAACTACCAAAGCATTTGCAACAAAGTGCCGGAGTTTCAACTGCTCATGAAAAGCAGTGAAACTCACATAATACTAGATAACAAAAGCTAGTTGAAACCTGAAATTCACAGCAGTGAGATATTTGGGGAAAATTTAAGTACATATTGCATGGAAGATTGGGCAAGACTCAGTATCAGGGTTGAGCATAAAATGATAACTAGATCCTTCTATCGCTAATCAGATTTATCTCCTGCTGAAACCAAAAGCTTTAGAGAAAACCTCAGTTCACTTGTACGTTGGTTCTCAAATCATACTGTAATTATCTGTGGAGACTTTAATAATCCAACAATTAACTGGGAAAATTACAGTTCGGTTAGTGGTGGGCATGATAATACATCTTGTGAAACTTTACTAAACGTCTTCTCTGAAAATTACCTAGAACAAACAGTTAGGAATCCCACTTGTGATGGAAATATATTGGATCTAATGGCAGATCTGTATATTTTTCTTATATCCACTCTGTTATTACCTATGGAATAATATTTTGGGGAGTCAACAGTAAAAGTATTCAAATAGTTTTCAAGTTACAGAAAAGAGCAATTCGTATAATAGCCAGGAGTGGCAGTAGGGCTCACTGCCTTGAACATTTCCAAAAGCTGGAAATCCTAACTGTCCCCTGTGAATACATTTTTCAGAGTATTATGAATGTAAAAAAAAAATTATATTTACTGCTATGTTAAAAATTCTTTATTACACAGCTATGAAACTAGAAACCAATACAATCTGCATCTAGAGAGGAAAAATAAAGTTAAAACTCCGCAGAGCTTGTTGTACAATGCCGTTAAATTATATAATAAATTACCCCAAAATATAAAAGATATTGACACAATAGGACAGTTCAAAACAAAACTAAAAAAAAAATTTATTAAATAAAAGTTATTACGCAGTAACGGACTATCTGAATTAAAACATGTAGCATAATTAAAGTAACCTGCATTGTAATACATGAGGAAATAATTATAATATGAAATCCAGAATTGTACAGTACTATAAGAAAATTACATAAGGGTATAAAACTAATGTAAGATACTTTAAAAATGTGTGTAAATATTAATTTTATGTGTATAAATTGTGGGTATATTGTACTGTATATGATTTTGCTGGCGAAATCCACACAATTGTTACATGGATTAATAAAGAAATCAATCAATCAATCAAAAACAAAGAGATCTGACTTTTTGAGGTTGTACACATCTAAACTGCTATCAGTGACCATGACATGGTTGCGGCAACCATGATTACCAAAGTACAAAGGACAACAAAAACAAGCAGAAAGATACAAATGTTCAGTAAACTAGATAAAAAATCAGTAGTGTCATATCTCAATGAGGAACTTAAAAACTTTCAGCACATATCAGGAGCATGTAGAGGAACTCTGGCTCAAGTTTAAAAGAATAGTTCACGCACTAGAGAAATGTACCCACTACAACAGTTCATAACGGAAGGGAACCTCCATGGTATCCAGTCACTGTAAAGAAACTTCTGAAAGAAACAGAGATTACTGCATAATAGATGTAAAACGAAGCGTAGGGCTATAGATAGAGAGATGCCAAATGAAATGCGTTTGGCTGTCAAGGGAGTAATTCGTGATGCCTTTAATGACTACTGTAGCAGAATATTGTCAAGTGGTCTTTCACAGAATCCAAAGAAATTCTGGTTGTATGTAAAGACTGTACCAATGTTAGTGTCCAGTCCCTAGCGAATGCAACAGCAACGGAAATTGAGGGTAGCAAAGCAAAAGCTGAAATGCTTCTCTCCAATTTCAAATGTTCCTTTACAAAGGAAAACTCAAGAAAACTGCCCCAATTTAATCCTCGTACCACTGAAAACATGAATGAAATAAGTATTAGTGTCAATGGCGTTGAGAAGCAGCTGTAACTGTTAACTTTGAACAAAGCTCCAGGCCCTGATAGAATCCCCGTCAGATTCTAAACTGAATTTTGTGATGAATTAGCCCCGCTTCTAACTAAAACCAATTGCACATCCCTCAAACAAAAAAACTGTGCCCAGTTCTTGGAAAAAGGCACATGTCACAACTGCCTACAAAAAGGATAGTAGAAGTGATCCGCTAAACTACCAACCAATATGCCTGACATCAATTTGTTGTAGAATCTCGTAATATATTCTGGGCTCAAACAGGGTTGCCACAAGTTTTCCCAAGTGAAATTCCCTGATTCCCAGACAAGTTTTAGCATTTTTCCATAACAAATTTTGAGCTTACAAACAACCCTGTTAGACGAACATCCGCAACTGAGCATCATAACCCCCCCCCCCCAGGCGCGTAGTACACGTCCACCGCTTTCGGGGGCCACAGCACAGTTGCGACACCTGAGGATGGGCTTACGAGAACCCAAAACCAGTCGTGATAATAAAAGAACTTTATAACTGAAGCGGTATTTTCAACCTCTAGTATAATGCTCAGTTGCGGATGTTCGTCAGAGGCTAACTCCAGTGTAAGATGGAGTGCACATTGTACAACACCATTTTATTCCCCAGTTTGTCATTCCAGCAAGTGTTAGAAGCATGATACTCTTAAAAACAAACAAGAAGGCATTATGCCTAGCAGTGGCAATAGGGCTTGTAAAAACTTGAGATTTTCAGTACACAGAACATAAATCTCACAAAATGTCAATAGAAAATGTTGTAGGGAAGGTTAACCAAGACTGCGTTTTATTGGCAGGAAACTTAGGAAATGTAACAGATCTATTAAAGAGACAGCCTACACTATGCTTGGCCACCCTCTTTTAAAATATTGCTGTGCAGTGTGGGATCAGTACCAGATAGGACTGACGGAGTACATCAAGAAAGTTCAAAGAAGGGCAGCACATTTGGTATTATCGTGAAATAGGGGAGAGAGTGTCACCGAAATGATACAGGAACTGGGTTGGACATCATTACAACAAAGGCGTTTTTCGTTGCAGTGGAATCCTCTCACAAAATTTCAATCACAAACTTTTGTCCTCCGAATATGAAAATATTTTGTTGACGCCAACCTACATAGGGAGAAACAATCATCACAATAAAATAAGGGAAATCAGAGCTCACACGGAAAGATGATAGGTGATGTGCTGTACGAGATTGGAACAATAGAGAATTATTGTGAAGGTGGTTCGATGAGCCCTCTGCCAGGCACTTAAGTGTGATTTCCAGAGTGTCGATGTAGATGTACATATATATGAGGCGTAAAGTTATGGTGCATTCCAAGGTATGCTAACATGTCAGTGAAAAATACTGTGTGACACAAGATGATATACCTCCTGTGATTATTATAAATCTACATACAGCAGCAGCAATTTAGAAATGATAAGTTGTTTCTGAAAAAGTTATTCAATATTACATGGTATTCTCAGAGTGCTTGTGTTCTCTGAAGACATATAGGTCATTTAGCAACACTTAATAGCTCACAATTCTGATGTACTACTTACTGGATACCTCGCTTTATTTGCATCGCCAAGTGATTAATGGAAGCGGCAATGGATGGTCTACTGAAGAAAAATTGTAAATTTTTGGACTCTGTTTTTACACCCATTCCTCATCAATTTCTGTAATTCTTCCATGTACAGGGTGCCCCATTTTATCTCGACCATCCTAAATAACTGTTTGTGCAGATGCAAATTACAAAATGTTTCAAGCAAATGTTCTTTAGGCGTCAGGGGGACATCAATCGGCACGATTGCCTTCACTGTAGCTTTATTTTTTACAAAGATATGAACAGTATTATAACTTTTTTAAATGACACCCTGTATTTTTTATTCGGTAATTCATTTCCTCTCTTAAAGACCTATTCAACGATGTATCACAGTGTACCATTCACTGAAACACAACTACATTACGTTGACACTCCCAGCGCTTAGTGCAGGTACTCGGGGTAATGGAATACATCCACGTGCTGACGTTGACAGAGGATAAATGGAAACGTAAGTAGAATGCACACCCGTCATTCCGTCAACCATCGTCAGTAGAAGAGTTGTGTGAGCAGAACGTACACCGACGAAGAGAAGGTAGAAATGCTACTCATCTATGGGGAATGTAAGTTATCAGAACAGTAATTGCAATACTGATCTCTTATGTACGGGTACATTTAGCACGGTAGTTTAGTCCTTTCAAATACTGTTGTGTAGAGTAGGCATACAGTAAAGGCTGTCCTTCCTACAAACTGCATCAACATAACGTTTCTTTTACGGTTGTTGTCGAAGGTAGGCCAAATGCTACGCAGGCAGCTGAACTGTGCAGAGAGCGATATCGTGACAAGAACCCACCTGCCCGACGGATGTTTTCTCGTCTTCTTACGATGCTTCAGGAAACTGGAAGTTTCAACCCACGACAACTCAATTGTCGTAGCACTCGCACACAAGAAGCTGTCGAAGTTACTGTTCTCGCTTCCGTTGCTATGAGTCCACGTGTGAGCACATGACACCTTGAACATTGGCATTCCTAAAACCGGTGAACATCGTATTCTTACACATCACTGATTCCATCCTTACCATGTACACCTACATCAAGAATTGCTTGGGAATGATTTCCAGAATTGTGTACAGTTCTGTCAGTGGGCACAGAAGTAAATGCTTGCCAACCGGAACTTCTTCTCCAATGTTCTGTTTACCGATGAATGTTCTTTCTCAAACAAAGGACAGGTAAATACAAAGAACACGGATTATCGGTCTAGCGACAACCCACGATGGCTTAGACAGATGGAACATCGGCGTCAATGGAGAGTTAACATCTGGTGTGGGATGCTTGGTACTACAATTATTGGCCCTTATTTCATCAATGGTAGTCTAAATGGCACAGCATATGCCAACTTCCTCAGACGAATTCTTCCTCCTCTTCTAGATGAAGTGCCGCTAAGAACCAGAATGCTTATGTGGTATCAACACGGTGGATGTCCTGCACATAATTCCTTGTGTGCGCGTCGTGTTCTGAACCGAAGATATCCTGCCAGATGGATTAGTCGAGGAAGAACAGTTACTTGGCCTGCTACGTCTCCTGATTTAAATCCTCTGGACTTTTTTCTTTGGAGATGCGTTTAAAAAGTTGTCTAACGCGATATTCCAACAACTCCAGAGGACATGCAGGAACATATTGTTCTTCTTTGTAATTCTCTTCAGCAGGCAACAATGGAAGCAGTAAATAATTTTTTCATTCAATGAGTGCACCAGTGTATCAGTGTCCAGGGTCACCACTTTGAGCACTTTTGAATGTTCTACTCCTGGGCAATGCTACAGGAGAGTCAAAGTCAATTTTGTGTTACGTTTTTACTTGGTTTTCATTTGTTTTCTGACAAATCCAGCAGTGGACGAGTTTGTCATCCCGGGCTCAAAGTCAATGTTGTGTTGTATAATTAATAATGTTATGTTTCAGTGTATGGTACACTGTGATACATTTCAGAATAGGTCTTTAGGACAGGAAATGAATTACCGCATAAAAAATACAGGGTGCCTTTTAAAAAAGTCATACCACTGTTCATCTCTCTGTAAAAAAACAAAGCTACAACGAAGGCAATCATGCTGATTGATGTCCCCCTGATGGCTAAAGAACATTTGCTTGAAACATTTTGTAATTTGTATCTCGACACACAGTTATTTAGGGTGGTCAAGATAAATGGGACGCCCTGTATATGTACCCAATTCTTAGCACCTGGAAGCTATTAACACACTGCCATCCAGCGACACCACAGTGGTGTCGTGCGCGAAATAGCAGTGAACGGCTGGCGACACCACAATGGCACTGTGGCCGGTGATAGCATTTTAGTATCTTTTGGATTCTGATGGTGTTTTGTTTAGGTAACAATAAGTTACAACGTCAACAAGTTTTTTGTTTTTATAAATAATTGTGCCCTTTCATCATGGCAGAGAATACAATTATTTACGATGAATACGCGGAGCAAAGTTTGGAGGTAACCACTACATCATGTATGTCTCATCATGATCCGGTTGATAGACATTCTGGTCACACAAAACAACACCAACTTATAGGCCTACGTATCTCCAAAACGAAGAAACTGTCATGTATGTTCCAAAAACAAAACAAAAAAAAGAACAAGTTAATGTGCAAGTCTTGTGGAGTTGCATTACATATTTGAGACTGTTTTGCTGCATATGTGAAAGAGAAATACTAACAAGGGAACCTCCCCATCGCACCCCCCTCAGATTTAGTTATAAGTTGGCAGAGTGGATAGGCCTTGAAAAACTGAACACAGATGAATTGAGAAAACAGGAAGAAGTTGTGTGGAACTATGAAAAAAATTAGCAAAATATACGAACTGAGTAGTCCACGTGTAACATATGCAACTTCAAGGGTGATGTGCAGTAAGGAGCGCCGTGGTCCTGTGGTTAGCGTGAGTAGCTGTGGGGTGAGAGGTCCTTGGTTCAAGTCATTGCTCGACTGAAAATTTTAATTTTTTGTTTTCAGACAATTATTATCTGTCCGTCCGATGCGATCACTTTTTTGGGAGTGATAATCACATCCATAAGAAAACCTAAATCGGGCAAGGTAGAAGAATCTTTTTACCCATTCGCCAAGTGTACAAGTTAGGTGGGTCGACAACATATTCCTGTCATGTGACGCACATGCCGTCAGCAGTGTCGTATAGAATATATCACACTTGTTTTCCTGTGGAGGAATCGGTTGACCTATGACCTTGCGATCAAATGTTTTCAGTTTCCATTGGAGAGGCAAGTGCTTTCGTCTACTAATCGCACGGTTTTGCGGTGCGGTCGCAAAACACAGATACTAAACTTATTACTGTGAACAGAGACGTCAGTGAACGAACGGACAGATCATAACTTTGCGAAAATAAAGAAAATATATTTTTCACTCGGGGGAGGACTTGAACCATTGACCTCTCCTTCCGCAGCTGTTCACGCTAACCACAGGACCACGGCGCTCCTGACTGCAAATTACCCTTGAAGTTGCATATATTGCACGTGGACTACTCAGTTCGTATATTTTGCTAATTTTTTTCATAGTTCCACACAACTTCTTCCTGTTTTCTCGATTGATCTGTGTTCAGTTTTTCAAGGCCTATCCACTGTTCCAACTTACAGCTAAATCTGAGGGGGGTGCGATGGGGAGGTTCCCTTGTAAGTACCAAAACAATGCAAACAAACAAATATATGAAACAAACAAATTTTGTATTTATTTACGTATGTATATCTTTGAAATTTCATGAAATTAGGGGAACAGAGTTGAGAACTAATGATGAGATTAGTAAAACTTAACAATTTATAATCTCCCGATAATGTCAAGAACGGCCGGCGACAAGCCAAGTAATCCAAATTAGTGCTGCCGGTGCCAAGTGAATAAATTTGTACGTGACATGCGGATGTCAAAGTGTTAATAATTTTATTGGGACCACTAACCCACCACAAATGTTTTTGCATTTCTGAGGTAGGCATAGACACCTCACACACTTGCAAGTTCGCACAACTTTAGTCTGACCAGTCATCTACAGCAGCTGTGAGAGGGAACATGAAGTGGCTGATTAAACCGTTTATCTGCTGGCTAAGCTCAAGTAGATTTTGTGCCCCTAATGTAAAACTACTGAGCAAACTACCAATAACTCTGTCAGTCAGTACACCAGTAATTATTTCCACATAATCCGCAGGCTCAAGATTAACAAAAGATACTTCATAAACATATTAATCCATTACACTGTAACACTACATGTATTTAACAGCTAAAGAGAAATGCTGAAATTAATTACGTGTTTTGGCACCGGTAAAAAATGTTCGAATGTGTGTGAAATCTTATGGGACGTAACTGCTAAGGTCGTCAGCCCCTATGCTTACACACTACTTAACCTAAATTATCCGAAGGACAAACACACACACCCATGCCCAAGATAGGACTCGAACCTCCTCCGGGACCAGCCGCACAGTCCACGACTGCAGCCCCTTAGACCGCTCGGCTAATCCCGCGCGGCTTAGCAGAGGATACAAATTTATTACTTCTGTTTCAAAATGAGGAGCACAAGACTAGCGATTATTGGTCTGTGTTGTGGATTATACCGGAGGTTACTGGTTTTTGTATTTATTTCTTGTAGAGTATGTTTCTTTGAATGTCACAGAATTTCTTGGGATATTGTTTCATATTCTGATGTTCCAGTTCGGTTGTGATTTGGCAAAACCAACAAATGTGGTTGGATGAAAAACTGGTTGTGGTGAAGGACTGATCTGTAGGGTAGACCGAGGTCTAGGTTAGGCTGAAATGTAACCCTTTGGTTGTGGGTTGGGTAAGCCAACAAATGTGACTGGAGGAAAACTGGCTTTGGTGACAGACTGATCTGTAGCATCTGGTGTTTTCAGAATGACCTGATTTCTGAGGTGGTAGTTACGCAGGAAGGTAAGAGTACAGTTTACCAACTATTCCGTTTTATATGACAGCATTCTGCACAATATACTCCATTATGTTGTCACGATATTTCACACACTTGACATCATGACGACATTTACCAAACTGTATTTTTCCCTAAGTTCCAGCACCTTGTCTAATCATCCAACCCATGAAGCATCATACTCACTTCCAATCATTCACCTCACAAACAATTACCAACTGCAGCAAGCAATCGGAAAGCCATCATACACCATAAGTGCAGTTTCACCCATTTTACAGACCCTAAAAAAATGTCTGAAATGTAAATATTGTACACATTCTGCTGTCATTTCTCTAGTAAGCTATAAAACAGCACACTAAATTTTCGAATAATTCCTTACATTTACAAGTGCCAGTTATATAAAGGGTGTTACAAAAAGGTACGGCCAAACTTTCAGGAAACATTCCTCACACACAAAGAAAGAAACTATGTCATGTGGACATGTGTCCGGAAACACTTACTTTCCATGTTAGAGCTCATTTTATTACTTCTCTTCAAATCACATTAATCATGGAATGGAAACACACAGCAACAGAACGTACCAGCATGACTTCAAACACTTTGTTACAGGAAATGTTCAAAATGGCCTCCGTTAGCACGGAATCCCTGATGCAGCCCTGGAGAATGGCGTATTGTATCACAGCCGTCAACAATACGAGCACAAAACTTCTTTACATTTGGTACCGGGGATGCGTAAAACAAGAGCTTTCAAATGCCCCCATAAATGAAAGTCAAGAGGGTTGAGGTCAGGAGAGCGTGGAGGCCACGGAATTGGTCCGCCTCTACCAATCCATCGGTCACCGAATCTGTTGTTGAGAAGCGTACGAACACTTCGACTGAAATGTGCAGGAGCTCCATCGTGCACGAACCACATGTTGTGTCGTACTTGTAAAGGCACATGTTCTAGCAGCACAGGTAGAGTATCCCATATGAAATCATGATAACGTGCTCCATTGAGCGAAGGTGGAAGAACATGGGGCCCAATCGAGACATCACCAACAATGCCTGCCCAAACGTTCACAGAAAATCTGTGTTGACGACGTAATTGCACAATTGCGTGCGGATTCTTGTCAGCCCACACATATTGATTGTGAAAATTTACAATTTGATCACGTTGGAATGAAGCCTCATCCGTAAAGAGAACATTTGCACTGAAATGAGGATTGACACATTGTCGGATGAACCATTCGCAGAAGTGTACCCGTGGAGGCCAATCAGCTGCTGATAGTGCCTGCACACGCTGTACACGGTACGGAAACAACTGGTTCTCCCGTAGCACTCTCCAGACAGTGACGTGGTCAACTTTATCTTGTACAGCAACAACTTCTCTGACGCTGACATTAGGGTTATCATCAACTGCACGAAGAATTGCCTCGTCCATTGCAGGTGTCCTCGTCGTTCTAGGTCTTCCCCAGTCTCGAGTCATATGCTGGAATGTTCCGTGCTCCCTAAGACGCCGATCAATTGCTTCGAACGTCTTCCTGTCGGGACACCTTCGTTCTGGAAATCTGTCTCGATACGAACGTACCACGCCACGGCTATTGCCCCGTGCTAATCCGTACATCAAATGGGCATCTGCCAACTCCGCATTTGTAAACATTGCACTGACTGCAAAACCACGTTCATGATGAACACTAACCTGTCGATGCTACGTACTGATGTGCTTGATGCTAGTACTGTAGAGCAATGAGTCGCATGCCAACACAAGCACTGAAGTCAACATTACCTTCCTTCAATTGGGTCAACTGGTTGGTGAATCGACGAAGTACAGTACATACTGACGAAACTGAAATGAGCTCTAACATGGAAATTTAGCGTTTCCGGACACATGTCCACATAACACCTTTTCTTTATTTGGGTATGAGGAATGTTTCCTGAAAGTTTGGCCATACCTTTTTGTAACACCCTGTATAGTACCCTATGTTTGGAGACCAAGTTGTAAACGGATTTTATCATGTACTTAGTTTGTGTGTCTATGTCAGTTCAGAACCCAAGGGTGTGAAATTTATTGATCTGCACCAAAGAATGTGTGCAGTGGATAGCACAAAATGCATAGCATTCTATGTACTGTAGATTAAACCACAATTTCACCACCTTGGGTCTTCAGTTTTATAAGGTGGTAATGTACGGTAACAAATAATGATGAGAACGAAGCTAATTTGAAGAAATATACTACGCTTTAGCACCTTTTTCTTGTATGTTTAGAAACAATGTATGCACGGGCAAGGGACATACGAAGGTGTGGAGAATAGAAATGCCTCCAAACTTTTTATGTTTAAACAAAACAAATGGTATTAACATTCTACATCTTTATTCTTCATGTCTACATATTTATTTCTCAACATATTCAGCCTGGCAACGAACGCATTTCTCCCAACGAGAGACGAGATGGTTGATACTGTCACAGTAGAATGTTCGACTTTGCTGATAGAGTCACGGCCAGTCTCACCTCTTCTTGCACTGCTCCATCACTATCAAAATGAAGTCCTCGGAGGTGTTCTTTAAGTTCTGGGAACAGAAGAAAATCAGATGGGGCCACATCAGGAGTGTACGGAGGGTGATCAATGACAGTGAACCCGAGGTGATTAATTTTTGCAGATGCTGCAGCACTTGTATGAGGTCTGATATCATCATGCTGAAGGAGGGAGTGTTCCACGTGTGGGCAAACTCTTCAAATCCTCGCTTTCAGGTTTCTGAAACACAACGACACAGTTACGTTACGCGTCGCTACGTTACGTGCAAAAATTTGCAATCCTCTAGTGGCTGTGGGTTGCAAGTTGAGTCACTGAAGAGGTAATGTTGACCGAATAATATGCACAATACATAACACTTCAATTGATACTGAGAATGGAATTAACAATTCAGAGACATTACTTTTCACCATGTGAGGCTCCAGCAGGTGTAGTAAACAATAGAACTAAGTTGACACAGTTATAGATTAACTGTGTCATCATCATCATCATCATCATTATCATCATCATTTAAGACTGATTATGCCTTTCAGCGTTCAGTCTGGAGCATAGTCGCCCTTATAAGAGTCCTCCACGATCCCCTATTCAGTGCTAACATTGGTGCCTCTTCTGATATTAAGCCTATTACTTCAAAATCATTCGCAACCGAATCCAGGTACCTCCTCCTTGGTCTGCCCCGACTCCTCCTACCCTCTACTGCTGAACCCACGAGTCTCTTGTGTAACCTTGCTTCTCCCATGCGTGTAACATGACCCCACCATCTAAGCCTGTTCGCCCTGACTGCTACATCTATAGAGTTCATTCCCAGTTTTTCTTTGATTTCCTCATTGTGGACACCCTCCTGCCATTTTTCCCATCTACTAGTACCTGCAATCATCCTAGCTACTTTCATACCCATAATCTCGACCTTATTGATAAGGTAACCTGAATCCACCCAGCTTTCGCTCCCATACAAAAAAGTTGGTCAAAAGATTGAACGGTGCACAGATAACTTAGTCTCGGTACTGACTTCCTTCTTGCAGAAGAGAGTAGATCGTAGCTGAGTGCTCACTGCATTAGCTTTGCTACACCTCACTTCCAGTTCTTTCACTATGTTGCCATCCTGTGAGAATATGCATCCTAAGTACTTGAAACCGTCCACCTGTTCTAACTTTGTTCCTCCTATTTGGCACTCAATCCGTTTATATCTCTTTCCCACTGACATTACTTTCGTTTTGGAGATGCTAATCTTCATACCGTAGTCCTTACATTTCTGATCTAACTTTGTCATATTATCCAATTTCTTGTTCAGAAAATCAAAAAGACCAAGTTCAGCTTCCTTTCACAAATGCAATCTATACTTTGACGTGCTACCCAAAAGTTTCCGAAATTTGTATGAACCGCACTTACAAACAGTAGTGCAACCACACAATGCTAGGATTAGTGTAATAAATGTCTTATGTGTCAGTATGCTCAGCAGCTTCGATCTAAGTGAACAAGTTTATTGTTGGCAAGCAGTTTTCAATTGTGATGTTTGCTTGTGTTTGTGATTTTGCAATGACTGACCTGACAGAACAATGTTGCTGAATTACACGTTGTTTCAAACATGATAAAACAGCCACATAAATACACAAAATACTAGTGCAAACATTCGGTAATGACACTTTGAACTAGACGCAAACATATGACTGGTTTAAACATTTTAAAAATGGCCAGACATCTGCTGATGACGAACTTTCGGGAACATCACCTATTGACATTACACCAGAAAATATCAGTGCGATTGGGAATGCGATTGCGAAAGCTCACAGGCAGGCCCTCCACGACATCCGTAACGTCGGGGTATTATCGCACGGCACAAATCAGCAGATTCTGTCGGAAAAATTGTATGTGAGAAAGATTGCTGCAAAGTTCATGCCACAACTTTTGAGTGACAATCAGAAAGAGCATAACACATACATCTGCGTGGAACTGAAGGAACTGCTTCACACTCATTAAGATTTTCTTTCTACACTTGTTACAGGTGACAAAAGCTGGGTTTACAGATATGACCCCGAAACTGAACAGCAACCATCCTGGCGGAGCATCCAATCTTCAGATTGCCCACAGAAAGCCCGCCAAGTTCAGAGCAACATCAAATCCGTACATCTACTTCTCCGATACTGGTAGTATTATTCACAAGGAGTCTGTACTTTGTGGTCAGACAATTAGCGGACAATTGTATCAGGACGTCCTGGGGAGGCTGAGGGAGGATGTGAGAAAGAAACATCCAGAGAAATTGTGCAGCAAAGGCTGGGCCCTTCACCATGACACTGCGAGGCCGCATAAGGCTTTAACCCTGCAGTAATTTTTGGCAAAAAACAATACGTTGATTATGTAAGTCTGCAGGCTTTCATGGCCGTTGTCACTGAAGTTAAAATCTTCTGGGTTATTAGGCCGCGTCATGTTTCTTCTAAAATGATCGACGTTTCGAACCCTCTGCTGGGATCTTCCTCAGGATCTTCTGGTGTCCACTACTGCTAGAACACTGTCAGAGACGAGTGTCGCGTCCTCTTATAAAGGGGGGTTTTCACGCGTTCATGTTGGAGAAGTGATAATATTGGTTAAAATTCATATGGCTACCATTGGTGGGCCATGAAATGAAATGAAGTCCCATGCTTCTTTACAGAGCGTAAGAGAACGATGCGGGAGACCCGCACCGCCTTACTAGGCAAGGTCCTAATGGAGGTGGTTTGCCGTTGCCTTCCTCCGTTGGTGGGCCATAGTCATTGGCTAATATTCCCACTCTGATGCAGCTGATCTCCTGTGGATACAATTCCTGAAATTTCGAAGAATGCATCTAATTTCAATAGAGAGGACGGCTATAGGCTTCCGGCATCGTGGCTCCCTGCCATCAAGGAAGTAAATACGCGGCCACGATGTGTGAGCGGCATAAACAATGCGCTGCAAGTCACCTCGGCGGACAATAATATTTTGGGTAAACATTCCCCCTCTCTAGCTCTGTCCATTTCGAATCTAGCCACTGATGATGACCAACCACTAGCAGTAGCAATCATTTCAACCAATAACCCTTCTCCAGCATAAGTGTGGAATAGTGACTTTCTATCCAATGACGATGGGCCGTCAATGGTATCCACAGGAGATGAGCTACCAACACCCCTTCTTCTGCATCAGAGTGGGAATATTAGCCAATGACTATGGCCCACCGATGGTAGCCATATGAATTTTAATCAATACTATCACCTCTCCAACATGAACGCGTGAAAACTCCCCTTTATAAGAGGACGTGACACTCCTCTGTGACAGTGTTCTAGCAGTAGTGGACACCAGAAGATCCTGAGGAAGATCCCAGCAGAGGGGTCAAAATGTTGATCATTTTAGAAGAAACATGACGCAGCCTAATAACCCAGAAGATTTTAACTTCAACATGGTGATGATGACGATGATCGTATGGCACTGTTGGCTGGGAGGCCCCATGCGGGGGAGTTCGGCCGCCATATCGCAAGTCCTTTTTAGTTGACAGTTCGGCGACTTGCGAGTCAACGATGATGATGAAATGATGATGGACACACAACACCCAGTCATCACGAGGCAGAGAAAATCCCTAGCCCCGCCAGGAATCAAACCCGGGACCCCGTGCGCATGAAGTGAGAACGCTACCGCAAGACCACGAGCGGTGGACTTCAACATGGTGATTCTTCCTCTTCCACCACATTCACCCAACTTAGCTCCGTGTGATTTCTTTCTCTCTCATAGGTTTAAAATGAAGTCAAAAGGAAGCAAGATTTGACATGTATAGTAGATTCAAGTGGAATCATAAGTGATGCTGAACACACTGACTAAAAATTACTTTCAGGGTGCATTCTGTTTGTGGCAGAAGTGCTGAGTTCAGTGTTTGAGCTCCTGAGAAAACTACTTTGAAGGTGGTGTTAGTCAACAGAAATCTTCTATTATGTGATTGTATTTGGTGTTAGAGTTTGGAAACTGTGTTTGAGCTCCTGAGAAAACTACTTTGAAGGTGGTGTTAGTCAACATAAATCTTCTATTATGTGATTGTATTTGGTGTTAGAGTTTGGAAACTGTCGAGTAGCACCTCATACTACAATGAAGAGCCAAAGAAACTGGTACACCTGCCTAATATCGTGTAGGGTCCCGCGGGCATGCAGAAGTGTTGCAACATGACATCGCGTGGACTCGACTTATGTCTGAAGTAGTGCTGGATGGAATTCTCACCGTGAATCCTGCAGGGCTGTCCATAAATCCATAAGAGTACGAGATGGTAGAGATCTCTTCTGAACAGCACATTGAAAGGCATCCCAGATATGCTCAATAATGTTCATGTCTGGGGAGTCTGGTAGCCAGCAGAAGTGTTTAAACTCAGAAGAGTGCTCCTGGAGCCACTCTGGACGTGCGGGGTGTCACATTGTCCTGCTGGAATTGCCGAAGTCCGTCGGAATGCACACTGGACGTGAAAGGATGCAGGTGATCGATCACACATGATGTTTGCGTACGTGTCACCTGTGAGAATCATATCTAGATGTATCATGAGTCCCAATATCGCTCCAACTGCACAAGCCCTCCCCCACCCCCCCCACCCCCCATCACAGAGCCTTCACCAGCTTGAACAGTACCCTGCTGAAATTCAGGCTCCATGGATTCGTGAAGTTGTCTCCATACCTGTACACATCCAGCCGCTCAATACAATTTTAAACAAGACTTGTCTGACCATCAACAGTCCAATGCCTTCGTGTTGTGAAGTCATCAGTCATCAAGGATACAAGAGTGGACTATATCGATGATGTTCCATTGAATTGTTCGCACACTGGAATTGTTGATGACCCAGCACTGAAATCTGTAGCAATTTGCGGAAGGGTTGCACTTCTGTTGTGTTGAACGATTCTCTTCAGTCGTTGTTGGTCCTGTTCTTGCAGGATCTTTTTCTGGTTGCAGTGACATCGGAGATTTGCTGTTTTACCACATTCCTGATATTCAATGTACACTAGTGAAATGATTGCATGGGAAAATCCCCATTTCACCGCTACCTCGGAGACGCTGTGTCCCATCACTCATGTGTCATCTATAACACACCACGTTCAAACTCACTTAAATCTTGATAACCTGCCTTTGTAGCAGCAGTAACCGATCTAACAACTGCACCAGCCACTTGTTGTCTTATATAACTATTGCTGACTGTAGCAAAGAATTCTGCCTGTTTACATATCACCGTATTTGAATACGCATGCCTATACCAGTTTCTTCGGTGCATAAAGTCACTGTTTAGCTGTGTTAAAGAAACTTGACTGATTTAGTTCACATTTCTGTATAATACTCTTCTAAACACTGAAAGAGAGAGAGAGAGAGAGAGAGAGAGAGGGGGGGGGGGGGGAAGGGGAGGGTATAAAAAATCTTGAAAAGCTATTGACTGATTTCCTTCAAATTTTTACACAATACACTAATAAAGCTTCAGACAGACATAGGCCATATATATGTTTTAAACAACAATGTAAAGGTTTCCTGTTAAAACTAACCCTGATAAGAAAATGCTGTGCATAAAAATGCGTGGGATTTTTTCTTTCATGCAGACAGATTTTATGTATGATAGCAGGACACGTAAACCATTAAACAAATTGTTTTTCCCGTATATTTTCTTACTCCCTACATATAATGTTAAAGAAAAATTGTATTTACACAAAAATGCGCTGTTTTGTTTTCTTTCTCACCACTGATTTTATAGAAAACAGGGAACATGTAATTACGGGTTCTGATTCGTGGTTAGAATACTACTATAGAATCTGAATCATTAGAAACTTTGCAATCCTACCTGTTCACAAATTAAAACTATGTGAAATACTGTCACTAAAGCAGTTATCCTCCCAGATCCAACCGATTTACCAATTCATTTTAAGTTATTTCAATTTGCTACAAGCTTTAGTTTGCAATAACAATAAACAGGGCTTAGGTGTGAGAGAGAGAGAGAGAGAGAGAGAGAGAGAGAGAGAGAGAGAGAGAGAGAGCAGAGAAAGGGAGATGGATAGAGTGAGTGAGTAAGTGGGTGAGTGGGGGCTGGGGAATGTTCATAGGGGGAAGGAAGGAGGACAAAGAGAGGGCAGAGGATGAACTGAAGAGAGAGACAAGGGAGGATGAGATGGACAGAGATAAGAGGGAGGAAGTGACTCCCAGGAAGGGGAGTGGGGGGACGGTGAGATGGACGGGGAGAAGGGGTAGGAGGATGAGGCCAGGGAGGGGTGGGGGAGGAGTGTAGGCTGCATATGCAATTCCCACACATATTTAGCAACTGCGAAGCGTTGCCACTTTTGCTGGTCTGCTTATAAATTTTGAGTAAATGTACGCTTGGAAATAATTGCGCCTCTGTCTCATGTTCTTGTCTCTTTTCGTCCCGACAAATAATTATGCAAAATCTCATCGTCAGTGTCTGATACTATAGCTATTTTTAACTACTCATTAAATCTACACTCCAGATTACCTCTATAACCCAGCATGAAGTGACCTGATAACTTATTCCAAGTTAATGCTTCAGTTCGGCATTATCCCACATTGGTACAATGTATTTACTGCACTGTTCTGAGAACAAATGTTAACTGGTTGTTATTCTGATTTTGTACAAACACAGTGTCTTTGATCAGTTCGTCTGCACCATAAATGCTGCCAGTAATGACTGATGACATTCGATTTCTACCGTTACAGCTACTCACTTCAGCCACCGTAATGGCAGTCAATAAACTATACCTACTGGCCTACATTATGATGAACATAAAAAAGTGAAATTTAGTCGAATTAAACCAGGTGATGCTGAAGGATGTGGGACTAGGAAACTACACTAAAATTAGTAGATGAGTTCCGCTGTTTTGGGAGCAAATTAACTGACGAAAGGTGATCAGAAAGTTAGCTGTCAGCCAACAACGCCAAAAATTGACAAAAACACATGCGCGCGCACGCACGCACGCACTCACTCACTCATTCACACACACACACACACACACACACACACACACACACACACACACACACACAACCAATCTGTGGTAGATGGAGCCAGACTCAGCGTCTTCACTATATGGTGAATAGCAACTATCCCTTTTTTAAAAATATTGTTACATTCCATTCTGAATTTTCCATTGTTTGATGATGGGTGAAGTAGAGAGGCTGTAAAATGCAGACTGGCAATAACAAGAGAGGCATCTCTGGAAAAGCATTCAGTAACTTTATAAATAAGGCATGAAGACAAACGATAGGATGTTGTATTAATTTGAGAGGATCATGCTTTTCTCATGGTCAGTCATATGCAGCTCACTCTAGGGGTGGGAAATCCAAAGAATTTATGTATCTACTCACCAAATAACAAGGTGACACATGAAGTTCATAAGCAATTATTGTGATAGAATATGCTAAGTATGATATATGTATAATGATAACAAAACCAAGTTTTCTTTCATTACATTAAATATAGCTGTATTGAGAATATGATGATTTAGTATAGCTTTATAATTTCTGTATTTAAATGTAGATTATTTTAGGATAAAAAAAATCAACTGCCAATGACTGGTTTTCACATCGGGTGCTCCCTTTGTTCCCCTGTTGTGTACTATAGTGACTGTGCGGTGGTAGTTTTTGTGTTTCTAGAGATACGAGTTGTCTCTGATGAACACTCACCATCGAGGACAAAATACTGGGTTCTAAGTAACAGTACCCAGAATGTTCTGAGTAACAGAATCCAGTATGTTGTCATCGACAGTGACTATCAGAGACAAGGGTATCATCAGGAGTGCCCCATGGAAGTATGACAGAACTGCTTTAATTTTCTACATAGGCTACGTAAATGATATGGTGGATAGTGCTGGCAGCAATCTGCGAATGTTTGTCGATGATGCTGTGGTGTACAGTAGAGCAGCTGAAAGAGGGTAGAAGATGACATAGACAAAATTTCTAGTTGGTGTGAAAAATGGCAGCTAGCTTCAAATGTAGATAAATGTGAGTTACTGCAGGTAAGTAGGAAAAACAAACCCATTATGTTCGAATACAATATTACTAGTGTGCTGCTACACACAGTTACCCCAGGAAAAG
Organism: Schistocerca nitens; assembly: GCF_023898315.1. NCBI lineage: Eukaryota > Metazoa > Arthropoda > Insecta > Orthoptera > Acrididae > Schistocerca > Schistocerca nitens. The sequence goes on from NC_064624.1 coordinate 139,481,930, forward strand.
TTTGAGATTTATCTATGTTTGAAATTCTGAAGGTGGCAGGGGTAAAATATAGGGAGCGAAAGGCTATTTACAATTTGTACAGAAACCAGATGGCAGTTATAAGAGTCGAGGGACATGAAAGGGAAGCAGTGGTTGGGAAGGGAGTGAGACAGGGTTGTATCCTCTCTCCGATGTTATTCAATCTGTATATTCAGCAAGCAGTAAAGGAAACAAAAGAAAAGTTCGGAGTACGCATTAAAATCCATGGAGAAGAAATAAAAACTTTGAGGTTCGCCGATGACATTGTAATTCTGTCAGAGACAGCAAAGGACTTGGAAGAGCAGTTGAATGGAATGGATAGTGTCTTGAAAGGAGGGTATAAGATGAACATCAACAAAAGCAAAACGAGGATAATGGAATGTAGTCGAATTAAATTGGGTAATGCTGAGGGAATTAGATTAGGAAATGAGACATTTAAAGTAGTAAAGGAGTTTTGCTATTTGGGGAGCAAAATAAATGATGATGGTCGAAGTAGAGAGGATATAAAATGTAGACTGGCAATGGCAAGGAAAGCGTTTCTGAAGAAGAGAAATTTGTTAACATCGAGTATACATTTAAGTGTCAGGAAGTCGTTTCTGAAAGTATTTGTATGGAGTGTAGCCATGTATGGTAGTGAAACGTGGACGATAAATAGTTTGGACAAGAAGAGAATAGAAGCTTTCAAAATGTGGTGCTACAGAAGAATGCTGAAGATTAGATGGGTAGATCACATAACTAATGAGGAGGTACTGAATAGGACTGGGGAGAAGAGGAGTTTGTGGCACAACTTGACTAGAAGAAGGGATCGGTTGGTAGGACATTTTCTGGGGCATCAAGGGATCACCAATTTAGTACTGGAGGGCAGCACAGAGGGGAAAAATCGTAGAGGGAGTCCAAGAGATGAATACACTAAGCAGATACCGAAGAATGTAGGCTGCAGTAGGTACTGGGAGATGAAGAAGCTTGCACAGGATAGAGTAGCATGGAGAGCTGCATCAAACCAGTCTCAGGACTGAAGACCACAACAACAACTATGTTATTGAGCTTCTATGAATATTTCTGAATGTTAACGACAGCTTTTTAACATTCTAAAATATTCTCAAATTTTGTAGAATGTTCCTGATTTTTTTTAACACTCTCAGTAGTCTATAGGCCTAAAGAAATGACTGGCAGAGTACTTAATTCCAAATTAGGTATTGTTGAATATTTCAGTGGATTTAAGAGCACCAGGGATACTTTCTGAATGGCATGTTGCCATTTTCATAATTTGTTGCATGATCATTTTCTGGGTAGCATACTAAAATTGCTATGATTTGTTAAATGTTCATTTTTACTATGCTCTATAATGTTCTCGAGTCATCTGGCATGTATCCAGAAAACAAATGAAAATAACAACCATGCAAAGTAAGTTTTTTTTTCAGCTAGTCTAACATCAATTTAATTGTTTGAAAGTCATTTTTGAAGGTAGTTATCTGGAGTGTAGACTCTTATGGAAGGAAACTGTGGACAACAGGCAGCTAATTAAGAAGAGAATAAGTTTTGAAACATGATCATACAGAAAAATATTGAAGAGTAGATGGGTACATCTAATAACTAATGCAAAGGTACAGCGTTGAACTGGGGAAAAAAGAAATCTATGTAACAATTTCACCAAAACAAGAGTACTCGTCAATAAGAAATGTCCTAAAAGAATCATCAATATGGTAATGCAGGAAATGACGTGGATAAAAATTGTAGAGAGACCGAGAAATGAATATAGTAAGCAGGTTCGAATGTCTGTAGGTTGAAGTCCTTATTCAGAGGACGGCCTGAACAAGATAGAACAGCACAGATAGCTGTGTCAAACCAGTCTTTGGACTGAAGATAATACACCACTGTTGATCAATTCATTCAATTAGATTCTCATTAACACACTACCAGGATAAATCAAATACCAACATAAACTCATAATAATGGAAATTACATTGATGCAATACAACTGTTATATATTTTGCGTTATCAACTCTTTGTAGCCACAAAAACTGTGGAAATCTTTTGCTCACCTCTTGTTCAACTAACCTGCAACATAAGTATTACCCACAGCCTCCTTATCCCCATCATCATGCAAACAAGTTCTTTCCAAATCTTAGCAGTATATTTTCGAGTCCTACATCCATTTTATGAACACTTTCCAGACACAGTACACTTGCAAGTATAAACATACATTCCATTATATATAGGAGCCTATTTATTCTCTTCACAAACTAAACATTATTTCCACCAAAATCTAAATATATGATTTGTGTAAACATATCATCTATAGAGGTCGAGTCTTACCTCTGTTACATCATTATCCGATTCCATGATGTACAAGGAGGGTTCTTTTATTGAAGCGACATCACAACTGCACAGACGAGATCACCTACAAGAAAATTCAGTTCGTATTAATGACTGTATCCCCACACACACAAAGCTGGCAGTATAAGTACCCGAACAACGGAAATTATCGCTAAAACGTTGTTACAATTAAAAATTACTAGACACAGTCGTACCTTTCTAAAACAGTTACTGTGATTAAATGACACAAATTTTCCATTCTCTATGTAAATTATGAAATAAAAACAGTATTTACTGTCAGTTTCATATCCCGTTTTTACAGACTGGCAAACTAATAGAGAAAAAGAAACTGCAGCACATAATACCTGGTATTGTGTGTTTTTCACAGTCTAGCAAGCTGGTTTATAATTCCGCCAATTATTATTAATCATCTCGAATAAAAAACAGGTCATGGGTATTAAAGGGAAATCAACAACATTACAAGACCTACCGTAAAACGCAACATAACCAAACGAGAAGTTTGCTGCTTAACAATGCCCAATAAAAATAAAATGTATGACTAGCGACTACAATGTTGCAGTCATGAATGTTCGCTCACAAAATGAACACCTAAATTTGCTATACTTTTCGGCTTAGGAGGAGGAAAAGCGAAAAAATTTACCGAATAGAAAATGAAATCATCACACGTTTTCACGAAGTTATGCACTTCCTAATCAACTTACGTTCTGCTTTTTCTGGGCCCTTCGCCTGAACAAAAACATAAACTCAAAGATTTATTTGTTCATTTAAGTCTTCATTATCCATTAAAAATTCGCTAAATATTTTTTGTTCATGCAATATGACACTTCTCGACGCACATCATAGATACTATTGCAATATTTACGTTCGTTGCAAATACCAACCTGCAAATTGTTGACGTAAGCAACTCCACCTAATGCGTAGACGTCCGTATTATAGCCGTAATCGAATAGTGTTACAGTGTATCGCGACAATATGCACCGAGATGCATGGAACCAGAAATTTGGCATCACGTACGTGTAATAACCAACCTCTTTCTGTTGCCAGACGCCACGCAGTAGTAGAGCATCAGTGTGTGTTGGATTCAAAAAATGCTGACAGCAGCATCAGCATTCCTGGAATTCTGACAGCATTGCATCCGGACAGTTTCACCACAGTCTGTGTTTCACCAAGGCCATTACATCACGTCACTGCCCTGTGAAGGACATCCTCAACCCGCGCTCCACACCTTACACGCATTACGGGAGCTCTCAAATTAATTTGCATGTGTTACTTTTCAAACAATTAACCGCAGTCGCTGCTGACTGCGGGTCTGCAGTTTTGCAGAGATGAGCTGGCAAAGCCTGCGATTGTGACGTCACAATCATAACAAGCGCGGTTTTTACGTACACGTGTGACAACTGCCAAAAACCTCTTTCAAGTTATTATAACCAATATGTATGATGTTTGTAATTGTACTATAACGCATTTTAATGCATATGCACATTGTAAGAATGGACGCACTTACACATCAGACAATTCTGTTTTGGCTGGTCATCTGCATATTGGTTTTTCCTATCAATTTTAACAGTTTCCCAAAAGGCGCCCTACCAGTCTGCCAATTTTATCAATTTCCAGATCTGATGGGCTGTTGTACCAATTTTCAGCCAGTTTACCACTTTCTGGATTTGGCTTCTTATCAAATTTCCAATTTTACGAACAAGTTTTAGGAATTTCCAGTTTGGCATCTTACCAAGTTGCCAATTTTATGTCCAGTTTTAACAATTTCAAGATCTGGCATCCTACCAATTTACAAATTATACATCCAGTTCACCAGTTTTTGGATTTAGTGTACTACCAAATTGCCAATTTTACAATCAGTTTTACCAATTCCTAGATTTAGTGACCTAACAAATCAGCAAATCCACAGTCAGTTTACCAATTTTCATATTTAGTGCCCTACCAAGTTGGCAATTTTACGATGAACTTTACCAATTCACAGATTTGGCGCCATAGCAATTGGCCAGTTGTGCAAGCAATACTATCAATTAAAAAAAAAAAGTACAACTGGTAGTTACCAGACAATGCTGCTGCAAGCTCAATTGCTAGTACTTTATAAACTGCAGGTGTGTGTGGAGGGGGGGGGGGGGTGTTCTTGATTGGTAGGGTTGAAGTAACAGCAGTCATGGTCCACAGGATTTCTTTCCAGCCTGTCAGACTTGCTGTTATTCGGCAACATCAGATAAATGCTAGAAAACTACTGCTGTTTACGAATATGTACAGTTTGATTGCAAGTGTATTTAAACATGTGAATGTGAGCCTAGCACCCCGCTGTGACTTTGAGATGGTAACTGAAACATAGAATGTTCAACATCTTGGTACTAGATCGCTGTACGTGAATGAGACTGTGTGTATAGTATGACAGAGTCAACTGATGTTCATATGTTTGTTCAACACACATGCCGATTATGCTGCTCACATTTTTGCATTTCCATACCATGTGCATTTCTGTTCTAGTCCCATCTGCCACCATGTAAGTACTGAGAATGCTGTAGCTACCTGTAAAAAGTATGTACACAGTATTATTATCTATGACAGACACATCTTAAGTTAGCTGTGAGTGCTATCTGGTGTCGTACATCCACCAGCTGTGCACTGTTTCTTGCTGACACACTTCTTGCTGAAACAGACACAGTTGCACCTTCCACTAGACATAAAGCGTGAACATGGCGCCACTTCACAGCACACACAAACTACCCAGAATACTCAAAACTTGAAATCTGTGACACAAATGGAATTGCATAATCTATATAAAACGAAAGCTAGTATCTGATCCCTAGTGAGTAAGACAGGAACTGAAATTGAGGATAACGAAGCACAAGATGAAATGCTTAACTTCATTTTCAAATGTTCTTTTACAAAGGAAAACATATGAAAATTGCCCCAATTTAATCCTTGTACCAATGAAAAGTGAATGAAATGAGTATTAGTGTCAGTGGTGTTGAGAAATAGCTGAAAATATTAAAATTGAACAAAGCTCGAGGACCCAATAGAATTCCTGTCAGATTCTATCCTGCATTTGGTGCTGAGTTAGTCCCTCTGCTAACTATAATCTGTCATAAATCCTTTGAGCAAAGAACCATGCCCAGTTCTTGGAAAAAAGCACAGGTCACACACATCTACAAGAAGGGTAGTAGAAGCGATTGACAAACTTACCATTTAATTTGCATATCAATTTGTTGCAGAATCTTAGAACATATTCTGAGCTCAAACATAATGATGTATCTTGCACAGAATGACCTTCTCAGTGCCAACCAATGCCGATTCCAAAACCATCGATCACATGAAACTCAACTTGCAGTTATCTCACATGATGTAATGGATGGTTTGGATCAAGGCAGTCAGGTAGATTCAGTATTTCTTGATTTCCGGAAAACCATTTGACTCTTTACCTCACCTATGCTTAGTGTCAAAAGTACGATGATACGGGATGTCAAGTGAAATCTGTGACTGGATGAGGACTTTTTGGTAGTGAGGACACAGCACGTTATCTCAGATGGAGAGTCATCATCAGATGTAGAAGTAACCTTAGGTGTGTCCCTGGGAAGTGTGTTGGGACCTTTGCTGTTGATGTTGTATATTAATGACCTGGCAGACAATATTAATAGTAAACTCAGACTTTTTTGCAGATGATGCAGTTATCTATTATGAAGCTGCATAAATATTCAGCCAGATCTTGATAAGATTTCAAGGTAGTGAAAAGACTGGCAACTTAATTTAAATGTTCACAAAATGAAAAATCAAAAACAAAAAATTAAAAAAAACATATTAGCGTATAACTATAATATCAGCAAATCACTGTTGGGATCAGCCTGCTTATACAAATACCTGGGTGTAACACTTTGTAGGGATATGAAATTGAATGGTCACATAGACGTAGTTGTGGATAAAGCAGATGGTAGACTTCATTTTATTGGTAGAATACTAGGGAAGTGCAATCAGTTTACAAGGGAGATTTCTTACAAATCACTTGTGCAACTGGTTCTAGAATATTGCTGAAGCATGTGGGACCCATACCAGATAGTACTAACAGTAGATATTGAATGTATACAGAGAAGGGCAGCACGAATGGTCACAGGTTTATTTGATCTGTGGGAGTGTGTCACAGAGATGTTGAAGGAATGGAACAAGCAGACTCTTGAGGACAGACATAAACTATCCCAAGAAAGTCTATTAACAAAGTTTCAAGAACTGGCTGAAAATGATGACTCTAGGAGTATACTACAGGGTGTACATAAAGTCTGGGAACAAATTCAATTATTTATTGCACAAGAACTAAACATTGTACAAATGTCATACATACTGCATTTTAAAGAGAAACTTGGAAAGTTTTTGTACAAACATTCAATATGCGAACCGTGAGTGGTCCGGCAGATGTCAATATGGTAATCAAATTCTTGCCATACCCGTTCCAGCATGGCATCGTCGACTGTGGCAGTCGCTTCCCGTATTCTCTTCCGGAGCTCTGCTATGTCATGTAGCAGAGGCTGTACATACGCCAGGTCTTTAATGCCTCCCCACAGAAGAAAAGTCATACAGAGTGAGATCTGGTGATCGGAGAGGCCATTTAGTGAAACAGCTCACTCCACACCTGAACTCGCCATCTTTGTGAGTAGCACTGACTATCAGCAAATTACCAAACTGCACTGCAGTGGTATACATGAAAATAAAACTTTGAGTGTTTCTCTTCAAAATTACATATGTATGATATCTGTACAATGTTTGGTCCTTGTGCAATAAATAATGAAAGTGTTCCTGGACTTTATGTACACCCTGTATAATCCGCGATGTATTACTCATGTAGGGGTCAAGACAGATAAGATTAGAATAATTATTGCAAGCACAGATGCACTGAAACAGTCATTCTTACTGTGCTCCATATGTGACTTGAATGGGAAGAAATCCTAATAACTGATACTTTGGGACGTATCCTCTCCCATCCACCTCATAGTGGTTTGTACATTATAGATGTAGATGTAGAAATGTCCTGACTGATTCACTGACTCACCACTGGCCAGACCAAGTGGCGAAGAATAGAAACCTGAAATTTGGAGATATTGTTGTTGTGGTCTTCAGTTCTGAGACTGGTTTGATGCAGCTCTCCATGCTACTCTATCCTGTGCAAGCTTCTTCATCTCCGAGTACCTACTGCAACCTACATCCTTCTGAATCTGCTTGGTGTATTCATCTCTTGGTCTCCCTCTACGATTTTTACCCTCCATGGTGACCTCCAATACTAAATTGGTGAGTCCTTGATGCCTCAGAACATGTCCTACCAACCGATCTGTTCTTCTAGTCAAGTTGTGCCACAAACTTCTCTTCTCTCCAATCCCATTCAATACCTCCTCATTAGTTATGTGATCTACCCATCTAATCTTCAGCATTCTTCTGTAGCACCACATTTCGAAAGCTTCTATTCTCTTCTTGTCCAAACTATTTATCATCCACGTTTCACTTCCATACATGGCTACACTCCATACAAATACTTTCAGAAACGAATTCCTGACATTTGAATATATACTCGATTTTAAACAAATTTCTCGTCTTCAGAAACACTTTTCTTGCCATTGCCAGTCTACATTTTATATCCTCTCTACTTCGACCATCATCAGTTATTTTGCTCCCCAAATAGCAAAACTCCTTTACTACTTTAAGTGTCTCATTTCCTAATCTAATTCCCTCAGCATCGCCCGACTTAATTCGATTACATTTCATAATCCTCGTTTTGCTTTTGTTGATGTTCATCTTACATCCTCCCTTCAAGACACTATCCATTCCAATCAACTGCTCTTCCAAGTCCTTTGCTGTCTCTGACAAAATTACAATGTCATCGGCAAACCACAAAGTTTTTATTTCTTCTCTGTGGATTTTAATCCCTACTCCGAATTTTTCCTTTGTTTCCTTCACTGCTTGCTCAATATACAGATTGAATAACATCGGGGAGAGGCTACAACCCTGTCTCACTCCTTTCCCAACCACTGCTTCCCTTTCATGTTCCTCGACTCTTATAACTGCCATCTGGTTTCTGTACAAATTGTAAATAGCCTTTTGCTCCCTGTATTTTACCCCTGCCACCTTCAGAATTTGAAAGAGAGTATTCCAGTCAACATTGTCAAAAGCTTTCTCTAAGTCTACAAATGCTAGACACGTTGGTTTGCCTTTCCTTAATCTTTCTTCTAAGATAAGTCGTAGGGCCAGTATTGCCCCACGTGTTCCAATATTTTTACGAAATCCAAACTGATCTTCCCCGAGGTCAGCTTCTACTAGTTTTTCCATTCGTCTGTAAAGAATTCACGTTAGTATTTTGCAGCTGTGTCTTATTAAACTGATAGTTCGGTAATTTTCACATCTGTCAACACCTGCTTTCTTTGGGATTGGAATTATTACATTCTTTTTGAAGTCTGAGGGTATTTCACCTGTCTCATACATCTTGCTCACCAGATGGTAGAGTTTTGTCACGACTGGCTCTCCCAAGACTGTCAGTAGTTCTAATGGAATGTTGTCTACTCCCGGGGCCTTGTTTCGACTCGGGTCTTTCAGTGCTCTGTCAAACTCTTCACACAGAATCATATCTCCCATTTCATCTTCATCTACATCCTCTTCCATTTCCATAATATTGTCCTCAAGTACATCGCCCTTGTATAGACCCTCTATATACTCCTTCCACCTTTCTGGTTTCCCTTCTTTGCTTAGAACTGGGTTTCCATCTGAGCTGTTGATATTCATACAAGTGGTTCTTTTATTTCCAAAGGTCTCTTTAATTTTCCTGTAGGCAGTATCTATCTTACCCCCAGTAAGATCAGCCTCTACATCCTTACATTTGTCCGCTAGCCATGTCTGCTTAGCCATTTTGCACTTCCTGTCGATCTCATTTTTGAGACGTTTGTATTCCTTTTTACCTGTTTCATTTACTGCATTTTCATATTCTCTCCTTTCATCAATTAAATTCAATATTTCTTCTGTTACCCAAGGATTTCTACTAGCCCTCGTCTGTTTACCTACTTGATCCTCTGCTGCCTTCACTACTTCATCCCTCAAAGCTACCCATTCTTGACAAACTGCCTATTGGCTTCTGTCTCGGGTTCTTCGGCCGACGTTCATCTACATCAGTAGATGAACGTCGGCCGAAGAACCCGAGACAGAAGCCAGTAGGCAGTTTGTCAACAAGTGGCCACGAAAGCCTCAACAATTTTGTACTACCCATTCTTCTTCTACTATATTTCTTTCCCCCATTCCCGTCAATTGTTCCCTTATGCTCTCCCTGAAACTCTGCACAACCTCTGGTTCTTTCAGTTTATCCAGGTCCCATCTCCTTAAATTCCCACCTTTTTGCAGTTTCTTCAGTTTTAATCTACAGTTCATAACTAATAGATTGTGGTCAGAGTCCACATCTGCCCCTGAAAATGTTTTACAGTTTAAAACCTGGTTCCTAAATCTCTGTCTTACCATTATATAATCTGTCTGAAATGTGTCAGTATCTCCAGACTTCTTTCATGTATACAACTTTATTTTATGATTCTTGAACCAAGTGTTAGCTATGATTAAGTTGTGCTCTGTGCAAAATTCTACCAGGCGGCTTCCTCTTTCATTTCTTAGCCCCAATCCATAGTCACCTACTACGTTTCCTTCTCTCCCTTTTCCTACTACCGAATTCCAGTCACCCATGACTATTAAATTTTCGTCTCCCTTCACTATCTGAATAATTTCTTTTATTTCGTCATATATTTTTTCAATTTCTTCGTCATCGGCAGAGCTAGTTGGCATATAAACTTGTACTACTGTAGTAGGCGTGGGCTTCGTGTCTATCTTGGTCACAATAAGGTGTTCACTATGCTGTTTGTGGTAGCTTGCCTGCACTCCTATTTTTTTATTCATTATTAAACCAACTCCTGCATTACCCCTATTTGATCTTGTATTTATAACCCTGTATTCACCTGACCAAAAGTCTTGTTCCTCCCGCCACCGAACTTCACTATTTCCCACTATATCTAACTTTAACCTATCCATTTCCCTTTTTAAATTTTCTAACCTACCTGCCTGATTAAGGGATCTGACATTCCACACTCCAGTCTGTAGAACGCCAGTTTTGTTTCTCCTGATAACAACGTCCTCTTGAGGAGTCCACGCCCGGAGATCCAAATGGGGGACTATTTTACCTCCGGAATATTTTACCCAAGAGGACGCCATCCTAATTTATCCATACAGTAAAGCTGCATGCCCTCGGGAAAAAATTACGGCCGTAGTTTCCCCTTGCTTTCAGCCGTTCGCAGTACCAGCACAGCAAGGCCGTTTTGGTTAGTGCTACAAGGCCAGATCAGTCAATCATCCAGACTCTTGCCCCTGCCATTACTGAAAAGGCTGCTGCCCCTCTTCAGGAACCACACGTTTGTCTGGCCTCTCAACAGATGCCTGTCCGTTGTGGTTGCACCTACAGTACGGCTATCTGTATCGCTGAGGCACGCAAGCCTCCCCACCAACGGCAAGGTCCATGGTTCATGGGGGATAATGTTCATGGTAGATAATGTTGATGTAATACCATAGCCATTGTCTAAGAAGACATTTTTTGAAATTTCTCATCTAAGGAGAAGAAATAGTGAGTGAAAGTTTTTTCGAAAATAAATCATTATTAAAGAACTGCTAAAGCATTTTCAAAACTATTAAAATTTGTATTTTACCTCTTGGTTCTAAATAAAAAATACATGTGTCAGTCCCTAAGGGGTGAAGTTGGGAATGAAAAGTTTTATGAAAATATTTCACTATGAACACATTTTTGAAGCTAAATCTATGAAGACGTGTGATGAGCTTCTTTGGGTAGAAATAAAAAAAATATTTGCTGCAGTATTTTTGGAAATTCGGCCCATTTGGGGGTGAAATAGAGGATGAAAGTGTTATGGAAATATTTTTAAAGCAAAATCTATAAAAAACTGTCGTTGGCTTCCTGGTTAGCCACTAGACATATATAAGACAATGAATTACATATATAATCATTCTCATCCTCTCTTAGTATCAATATCTTGCATTCCTGAAGAGATGGAGGAACACCAATGTTGTGATATAAGTAATTGAACTAGTGCCCATTGAGCAGTTAGCAATACACCTTGAGGAAGGTGTCTTGCAATAGTCTCTGACATGTCAGAAATTTAAACCGATAATGCGGTCACAAACCCAGAAGAATTTTATTGACTGTGACAATGGCTGCAGAAGCCTACATTTACAATATGATGTATCTCTGCATATAAACAAACAGGTATGCTAGACATGTATAAAACAATGAATGATTTTAGTGTGATATACTTTTGCATATTGGGCAATCACTTCTGGAAAAAAAAAAGAAAAACTAATATTATTAAGTAATATTGTAAATAACTTTGAAAAAAAGCACTGTTAATGATAACAGACTATGAGTTGGTTTGTTATTATGTGTTACTATTTATAACAGAGCCTAATCCTTTTAACATGAAAGTTATTATACGGTGGAAACAAATAAGAATATTTTTGGTAGAACATTTTTCATTTACACACACACACACATGCACGCACGAGGGAAACATTCCACGTGGGAAAAATATATCTAAAAACAAAGAAGCTGTAACTCACCAAACGGTAGTGTTGGTATGTTGATAGAGATTGTCTCTATCAACATACCAACACTTTCATTTGGTAAGTTATATATATCTGAAGGCTGACCGATCCATCGTCATTCTTCCGGTGGACAAGGGTTCCATGACCATGGTACTTGATCATCGGGAGTATGTGGCTGAGGGACTGCGTCAGCTTTCAGACAACACTACATACAAAGTTTGCCAAGGTAATCCCATTCCTGATGTCGAGGCAGAGCTTCAAGGAATCCTCAGAACCTTAGGCCCCCTACAAAACCTTTCACCTGACTCCATCAACCTTCTGACCCCACTGTCACCACAGACCCCTACCTTCTACCTACTTCCTAAAATTCACAAACCCAAACATCCCGGCCGCCCCATTGTAGCTGGTTACCAAGCCCCCACAGAACGTATCTCTGCCTAGGTAGATCAACACCTTCAACCCATTACATGCAGTCTCCCATCCTTCATCAAAGACACCAACCACTTTCTCAAACGCCTGGAATCCTTACTCAATCCGTTACCCCTGGAAACCATCCTTATAACCATTGATGCCAGTTCTTTATACACAAATATCCCACACGTCCAGGGCCTCGCTGCGATGGAGCACTTCCTTTCACGCAGATCACCTGCCTCCCTACCTAAAACCTCTTTCCTCATTACCTTAGCCAGCTTCATCCTAACTCACAACTTCTTCACTTTTGAAGGCCAGACATACCAACAACTAAAGGGAACAGCCATGGGTACCAGGATGGCCCCCTCGTACACCAACCTATTTATGGGTCACAGAGGAAGCATTCTTAGTTACCCAGGCCTGCCACAGATTTATTGATGACATCTTCATGATCTGGACTCACAGTGAAGAAGAACCTGGTCCTGCTGCAGATCCCATGCCACTTTCCTCGACGTTGACCTCCATCTGTCCAATGGCCAGCTTCACACACCCATCCACATCAAACCCACCAACAAGCAACAGTACCTCCATTATGACAGCTGCCACCCATTCCACATCAAACGGTCCATTCCCTACAGCCTAGGTCTTTGGCAAATGAATCTGCTCCAGTCCCGAATCCCTGAACCATTACACCAAAAACCTGAAATCAGCTTTCGCATCCCGCAACTACCCTCCCGACCTGGTACAGAAGCAAATTACCAGAGCCACTTCCTCATCCCCTCAAACCCAGAACCTCCCACAGAAGAACCACAAAAGTGCCCCACTTGTGACAGGATACTTTCCGGGACTGGATCAGACTCTGAATGTGGCTCTCCAGCAGGGATACAACTTCCTCAAATCCTGCCCTGAAATGAGATCCAGCCTTCACGAAATCCTCCCCACTCCACCAACAGTGTCTTTCCGCCGTCCACCTAACCTTTGTAACCTCTTAGTTCATCCCTATGAAATCCCCAAACCACCTTCCCTACCCTCTGGCTCCTACCCTTGTAACCACCCCCGGTGTAAAACCTGTCCCATGCACCCTCTTACCACCACCTACTCCAGTCCTGTAACCCGGAAGGTGTACACGATCAAAGGCAGAGCCACGTGTGAAAGCACCCACGTGATTTACCAACTGACCTGCCTACACTGTGACACATTCTATGTGGGAATGACCAGCAACAAACTGTCCATTCGCATGAATGGACACAGGCAGACAGTGTTTGTTGGTAATGAGGATCACCCTGTGGCTAAACATGCCTCGGTGCACGGGCAGCACATCTTGGCACAGTGTTACACCGTCCGGATTATCTGGATACTTCCCACTGACACCAACCTATCAGAACTCCGGAGATGGGAACTTGCCCTTAATATGTTCTCTCTTTCCGTTACCCACCAGGCCTCAACCTCCGCTAATTTCAAGTTGCCGCCGCTCAACCCTCACCTGTCATTCAACAACATCTTTGCCTCTGTACTTCCGCCTCGGCTAACATCTCTGCCCAAACTCTTTGCCTTTACATATGTCTGCTTGTGTCTGTATATGTGTGGATGGATATGTGTGTGTGTGCGAGTGTATACCCGTCCTTTTTTCCCCCTAAGGTAAGTCTTTCCGCTCCCGGGATTGGAATGACTCCTTACCCTCTCCCTTAAAATCCACATCCTTCCATCTTTCCCTCTCCTTCCCTCTTTCCTGATGAGGCAACAGTTTGTTGCGAAAGCTTGAATTCTATGTGTATGTTTGTGTGTCTGTCGACCTGCCAGCACTTTCATTTGATAAGTCACATCATCTTTGTTTTTAGATATATTTTTCCTACGTGGAATGTTTCCCTCTATTATATATATATATAAGGCTCACCGGCCATTTGACCATCTTCTTCTGTGCGGATGCACAAAGAGTGCCCGAACTCTTACGGGGATCGCCGGTAAAGCCGCGAGTAATGAGTATAATGGGCAGGTGCACTATGAATATAATGTGGGACATTAAGTTGAGAATGTGTGTCTCACAGGAGGCGTGCCAGAGATAAGTCCCTGCAGTCGCAATTGTTGGAGATAAGGAATGCCAATGGAGCACTGTTCCTAAGGTAAGTCTTTTTGCTCCCGGGATTGGAATGACTCCTTACCCTATCCCTTAAAACCCACATCCTTTCGTCTTTCCCTCTCCTTCCTTCTTTCCTGATGAAGCAATCTTGGGTTACGAAAGTTTAAATATTTGCGTGTGTGTGTTTTTATTGTGTCTATCAACATACCAGCACTTTCTCGTTTGGTAAGTTAGAGAGAGAGAGATAGAGAGAGAGAGAGTCAGTTTTACAATATTTATTATTGTGTATATGCCTTCAATTTGGCCTGAATCATATTCACCTATAGTGCACCACACCATTGGTGCCCTGGGGTCCATCAGCAATTCACAACAATGTAATGCCATTGGCCTCTTCAAATGAGACTATGTTTAAATTAATTAGAGCACTTCTATGATGCACATCAGGTGGAGGGGGGGAGGGGCATCAGGTATTACAGTGTGGTGTTGGCCTTCACAGGGCAGTGACATTATGCTGTCACGGCCTTCGTGCAATTGTCCAGGTGCGATGATGTCCGAGCTACAGGAGTGCTGATGCTGATGCCAGCAACTTTTGGGATAGAATGTACAATATTTCATTTACTTGCAATTATTATCATTGTTATTTTTGTTAGTTTGTCTTCATGCTTCCTTTTGTTGTTAATACACCAGTTGACACACTGCATACCATTAACAAAGGTATGAGCATAAGGAATAGTTACACAGGTATCGGAGTGGCTTGAAGATTTCTGAAGTAACAGAACCCAGTCCGGTGTCCTCGATGGCAGTTGTTCACCGGAGACAAAGGTATCATCAGGAGTGCCCCAGGGAAGTGTGATAGGACCGCTGTTGTTCTTTATATACATAAATTATTTGGCAGATGGGGCAGGCAGCAATCTGCATTTGTTTGCTGATGATGCTGTGATGTCAAAGTTGAGTGACTGTAGGAGGATACAAGATGACAGACAAAATTTCTATCTGATGTGGTGAATGGTAGCTAGCTCTAAATATAGAAACATACAGGGTGTTTCAAAAATGACCGGTATATTTGAAATGGCAATAAAAACTAAACGAGCAGCGATAGAAATACACCGTTTGTTGCAATATGCTTGGGACAACAGTACATTTTCAGGCAGACAAACTTTCGAAATTACAGTAGTTACAATTTTCAACAACAGATGGCGCTGCAGTCTGGGAAACTCTATAGTACGATATTTTCCACATATCCACCATGCGTAGCAATAATATGGCGTAGTCTCTGAATGAAATTACCCGAAACCTTTGACAACGTGTCTGGCAGAATGGCTTGACATGCAGATGAGATGTACTGCTTCAGCTGTTCAATTGTTTCTGGATTCTGGCGGTACACCTGGTCTTTCAAGTGTCCCCACAGAAAGAAGTCACAGGGGTTCATGTCTGGCGAATAGGGAGGCCAATCCACGCCGCCTCCTGTATGTTTCGGATAGCCCAAAGCAATCACACGATCATCGAAATATTCTTTCAGTAAATTAAAGACGTCGGCCGTGCGATGTGGCCGGGCACCATCTTGCATAAACCACGAGGTGTTCGCAGTGTCGTCTAAGGCAGTTTGTACCGCCACAAATTCACGAAGAATGTCCAGATAGCGTGATGCAGTAATCGTTTCGGATCTGAAAAATGGGCCAATGATTCCTTTGGAAGAAATGGCGGCCCAGACCAGTACTTTTTGAGGATGCAGGGACGATGGGACTGCAACATGGGGCTTTTCGGTTCCCCATATGCGCCAGTTCTGTTTATTGACGAAGCCGTCCAGGTAAAAATAAGCTTCGTCAGTAAACCAAATGCTGCCCACATGCATATCGCTGTCATCAATCCTGTGCACTATATCGTTAGCGAATGTCTCTCGTGCAGCAATGGTAGCGGCGCTGAGGGGTTGCCGCGTTTGAATTTTGTATGGATAGAGGTGTAAACTCTGGCGCACGAGACGATACGTGGACATTGGCGTCATTTGGACCGCAGCTGCAACACGGCGAACGGAAACCCGAGGCCGCTGTCGGATCACCTGCTGCACTAGCTGCGCGTTGCCCTCTGTGGTTGCCGTACGCGGTCGCCCTACCTTTCCAGCACGTTCATCCGTCACGTTCCCAGTCCGTTGAAATTTTTCAAACAGACCCTTTATTGTATCGCTTTTCGGTCCTTTGGTTACATTAAACCTCCGTTGAAAACTTCGTCTTGTTGCAACAACACTGTGTTCTAGGCGGTGGAATTCCAACACCAGAAAAATCCTCTGTTCTAAGGAATAAACCATGTTGTCTACAGCACACTTGCACGTTGTGAACAGCACACGCTTACAGCAGAAAGACGACGTACAGAATGGCGCACCCACAGACTGCGTTGTCTTCTATATCTTTCACATCACTTGCAGCGCCATCTGTTGTTGAAAATTGTAACTACTGTAATTTCGAAAGTTTGTCTGCCTGAAAATGTACTGTTGTCCCAAGCATATTGCAGCAAACGGTGTATTTCTATCGCTGCTCGTTTAGTTTTTATTGCCGTTTCAAATATACCGGTCATTTTTGAAACACCCTGTATAAGTTAATGCAGATGAGTATGTAAAACAAATACCGGGTGATCAAAAAGTCAGTATAAATTTGAATACTTAATAAACCATGGAATAATGTAGATGGAGAGGTAAAAATTGACACACATGCTTGGAATGACATGGGGTTTTATTAGAACAAAAAAAAAAACGAAGTATTGCTAGACGCGTGAAAGATCTCTTGCGCGCGTCGTTTGGTGACGATTGTATGCTCAGCCGCCACTTTCATCACGCTCAGCCTTCCAGGTCCGCAGACCTCAGTGCGTGCGATTATTGGCTTTGAGGTTACCTGAAGTCACAAGTGTATCGTGATCGACCGACATCTCTAGGGATGCTGAAAGACAACATCCGACGCCAATTCCTCACCACAACTCCGGATGTGCTTTACAGTGCTGTTCACAACATTATTCCTCGACTACAGCTATTGTTGGGGAATGTCGCTGGACATATTGAGCATTTCCTGTAAAGAACATCATCTTTGCTTTGTCTTACTTTGTTATGCTAATTATTGCTATTCTGATCAGATGAAGCGCCATCTGTCGGACATTTTTTGAGCTTTTGGAATTTTTTGGTTCTAATAACACCCCACGTCATTCCAAGCATGTGTGTCAATTTGTACCTCTCTATCTACATTATTCCGTGATTTATTCAGTTTCCAAATTCATACTCACTTTTTGATCACCCAGTATATAATCTTTGGACACACCATTAGTAGTCTCCTGCTTGACACAGCCACATTGCTTAAATGCCTGGGCATAATGTGGCAAAATAATAACAGAATGATAACGTGAGGATTATGGTAAGAAAGGTGAATGTTCGACTTTGGTTTATTGGGAGAGTTTATCAAAGTGTGTTACATCTGTAAATGAGACTGTATATAGGATACAAGTGTGGCCTATTCATGAGTATTGCCCAAGTGTTTGAGATTTGCACCATTTTGCATAAAAGGCACGCATCAAAGTGATTTAGAGGCCGTCTGCTAGATTTGTTACTGCTAGGTTCGAACAACGCACACACGTTACGAAGGTGCTTCAGAAACTCAAATGGGAATCTGTGGAGGTAAGGCAGTTTTCTTTTTGAGGAAAACTACTGAGAAAATTTAGAGAACTGGCATTTGAAGCTGACTGCAGAATGATTCTAGTGCTGCCAACATAAGGAACACAAAGATAATGTGCAAGACCCTCCACTATGCAATGTACAGTGTAGATGAGGATGTAAGTCTAGATGTATAATATAGTTGCTGTTGTTGAATATGAGTGCTTCAGTCATGAATAAAATAAATGAGTTTCTGTGTTCAAAATGCATATAAGCATTTATGCACACATATAGGATGTTCATGAAACTAATGATATAAATTTTCTCAATAAATGAAAAGTGAGTTGTTTATTATTGATTTAAAGAGAAGTAGATCTTTTCAACCACACCAGCCAAATTTACTCGTCATTTACATTTTCTTTGGCCTTTTGTAATAATATGCAGCCAACTATAGTTAACTGATGGGCTAGTTGCTGCTGGTGAACTACCTTAAGGGGTGGGGGATCAAATACTTATATCAGAAGTAGCACACATTTTTAGGCTAGAGAAGATAAGATCACAATTATTGCCATTAAACATTTTGAATTGGCAGCCGTTGAACTAACAAAGCTAGACATCCATAAAAACTTAATCGTTCTTTGCATATGCTGCTCACGCAGTGCACATTTTCTTTGACAAATTAATTGAAGGCGTGGGAAGAGTCTGAGCCCACTAACTTATATAATAATGAGTGGAAACATGAATATTAAATGGGTGCTGAGGTTGGAATTTGTAATAATTTCCTAAACATTCTGGACTCTTTTGGCATGGCACAAATGGTAAATGCTGCTAGTAGGCTACCAAAAATTCAGCACTAGTTTCAAACCATGTACTTACAGATATTGACATGGAAAACTGTAAAGTGTTTATAAAAATATATTATCCACTCTGATCATTTTTGTCACTTAATAAACTAAAGACAGGCTTGGTAAAACTGACAAAACTGCAGGATCTTGTTGTTGTTGTTGTTGTTGTTGTCTTCAGTCCTGAGACTGGTTTGATGCAGCACTCCATGCTACTCTATCCTGTGCAAGCTCCTTCATCTCCCAGTACCTACTGCAACCTGCATCCTTCTGAATCTGCTTAGTGTATTCATCTCTTGGTCTCCCTATACGATTTTCACCCTCCACTCTGCCCTCCAATACTAAATTGGACATCCCTTGATGCCTCAGAACATGTCCTACCAACCGATCCCTTCTTCTAGTTAAGTTGTGCCACAAACTCCTCTTCTCCCCAATTCTATTCAATACCTCCTCATTAGTTATGTGATCTACCCATCTAATCTTCAGCATTCTTCTGTAGCACCACATTTCGAAAGCTTCCATTCTCTTCTTGTCCAAACTATTTATCGTCCACATTTCACTACCTACATGGCTACACTCCATACAAATACTTTCAGAAATGACTTCCTGACACTTAAATCTATACTCGATGTTAACAGATTTCTCTTCTTCAGAAACGCTTTCCTTGCCATTGCCAGTCTACATTTTATATCCTCTCTACTTCGACCATCATCAGATATTTTGCTCCCCAAATAGCAAAACTCCTTTACTACTTTAAGTGTCTCATTTCCTAATCTAATTCCCTCAGCATCACCCGACTTAATTCAACTACATTCCATTATCCTCGTTTTGATTTTGTTGATGTTCATCTTATATCCTCCTTTCAAGATTTTAATTCCTAATCTGAATTTTTCTTTTGTTTCATTTACTGCTTGCTCAATATACAGATTGAATAACATCAGGGAGAGGCTACAACCCTGTCTCACTCCCTTCCCAACCACTGCTTCCCTTTCGTGTCCCTCGAGTCTTATAATGCCATCTGGTTTCTGTACAAATTGTAAATAGCCTTTCGCTCCCTGTATTTTACCCCTGCCACCTTTAGTATTTGAAAGAGAGTATTCCAGTCAACATTGTCAAAAGCTTTCTCTAAGTCTACAAATGCTAGAAATGTAGGTTTGCCTTTCCTTAATCTTTCTTCAAAGATAAGGCGTAAGGTCAGTACTGCCTCACGTGTTACAATATTTCTACGAAATCCAAACTGATCTTCCTCGAGGTCAGCTTCTACCAGTTTTTCCATTTGTCGGTAAACAGTTGACGTTTGTATTTTGTAGCTGTGACTTGTTAAACTGATAGTTCAGTAATTTTCACATCTGTCAACATCTGCTTTCTTTGGGATTGGAATTATTATATTCTTCTTGAAGTCTGAGGGTATTACGCCTGTCTCATACATCTTGCTCACCAGATGGTAGAGTTTTGTCAGGACTGGCTCTCCCAAGGCCGTCAGTAGTTCTAATGGAATGCTGTCTACTCCCGGGGCCTTGTTTCGACTCAGGTATTTCAGTGCTTTGTCGAACTCTTCACGCAGTATTGTATCTCCCATTTCATCCTTTTCCATTTCCATAATATTGTCCTCAAGTACATCGCCCCTGTATAGACCCTCTAAATACTCTTTCCACCTTTCTGCTTTCCCTTCTTTGCTTAGAACTGGGTGTCCATCTGAGCTGTTGATATTCATACAAGTGGCTCTCTTTTCTCCAAAGGCCTCTTTAATTTTCCTGTAGGCAGTGTCTATCTTACCCCTAGTGAGATAAGCCTCTATATAGCCATTTTGCACTTCATGTCAATCTCATTTTTGAGACGTTTGTATTCCTTTTTGCCTGCTTCATTTGCTGCATTTTTATATTTTCTCCTTTCATCAATTAAATTCAATATTTCTTTTGTTACCCAAGGGTTTCTACTAGCCCTCGTCTTTTTACCTACTTGATCCCTTGCTGCCTTCACTACTTCATCCCTCAAAGCTACCCATTCTTCTTCTGCTGTATTTCTTTCCCCCATTCCTGTCAATTGTTCCCTTATGCTCTCCCTGAAATTCTGTACAACCTCTGGTTTAGTCAGTTTATCCAGGTCCCATCTCCTTAAATTCCCACCTTTTTCCAGTTTCTTCAGTTTTAATCTAGAGTCCACATCTGCCCCTGGAAATGTCTTACAATTTAAAATGTGGTTCCTAAATCTCTGTCTTACCATTATATAATCTATCTGATACCTACAAGTATCTCCAGGCTTCTTCCATGTATACAACCTCCTTTTATAATTCTTGAACCACGTGTTAGCTATGATTAAGTTATGCTCTGTGCAAAATTCTACCAGACAGCTTCCTCTTTCATTTCTCTCCCCCAATCCATATTCACCTACTATGTTTCCTTCTCTCCCTTTTCCTACTGTCAAATTCCAGTCACCCATGACTATTAAATTTTCGTCTCCCTTCACTAATTTCTCTTACCTCATCATACATTTCATCAATTTCATCATCATCTGCAGAGCTAGTTGGCATATAAACTTGTACTACTGTAGTAGGCATGGGCTTCATGTCTATCTTGGCCACAATAATGCGTTCACTATGCTGTTTGTAGTAGCTTACGCGCACTCCTATTTTTTTATTCATTATTAAACCTACTCCTGCATTACCCCTATTTGATTTTGTATTTATAACCCTATATTCACCTGACCAAAAGTCTTGTTTCTCCTGCCACCGAACTTCACTAATTCCCACTATATCTAACTTTAACCTATCCATTTCCCTTTTTAAATTTTCTAACCTACCTACCCGATTAAGGGATCTGACATTCCACGCTCCGATCCATAGCAGTTTTCTTTCTCCTGATTAAAAAAAAAAAAAAAAAAAAAAAAAAAAAACGTAAAGGAACTCTATAAATTAAAAATACATTTTAAAGAATATTTACAAAGAGCAGTTTTTTCTCCATTAAAGATTTTATGCAACGTAAAATTATTACAAATAAACAAGCAAGTGCCCAATTAAAAACTAGTCAAAGAAGATGGACTCTGATTGTTAGCAACACAATACATTGTAGTTTGTAATTTACTCCAAGCAATACAAAACCAAGATGTATTATCGTAAGAGTCTTATGTTTCATTTCTCTTGTTTGAAGCAGGCTCTTCTGTCTTATGTAATGCAGTGATAAATTGTGTATATGTATACTTGTATTATGAATTTCTTACATATATCCTGTTTTTTCCATTATATTGTGCACTTTTAATATAAATTATTCATATATAGTGTGTAATGACAACATCCATGCAAAGAAATTTGTTTACGGATGAATGAATGAATAAATAAACAAAATAAATGAAACTTTGTCACACTAAATGTAGAAGATAAATCTATGCCAATGACAGAAGTAGTAGTTGGGCTTGTAGTAAAGAAACTATTAAAAAACTGGATACACTTACTGCACCAAGTTAGTACCAATCTCTTGAACAAATCACGTAAAACATTCCTGAGCACTTCACTAACAGTTCTACACATAATCATGGACTTACATTTGCCAATAAAAAACAAACATAAAACTCAAAAAAGCATGTTCTATAAAGGAATGAAATTCAATAATTTATTGCACAATGAAATGACAAAGATTACTACATTTACATCTAAGTGATTACTTTGCTATTCACAATAAAGTGCCTGGCAGAGGGTTCAATGAACCACCTTCATGCTGTCTCTCTACCGTTCCACTCTCGAACGGCACACGGGAAGAACGAGCACTTAAATTTTTCTGTGCGAGCCCTGATTTCTCTTATTTTATCATGATGATCATTTCTCCGTATGTAGGTGGGTGCCAAAAGAATGTTTTCGCAATCAGAGGAGAAAACTGGTGATTGAAATTTCATGAGAAGATCCTGTCGCAACGAAAAAAGCCTTTGTTTTAATGATTGACACTCCAATTCACGTATCATGTCTGTGATACTATCCCCCCAAGTTCACGATAATACAAAACAAGCTGCCCTTCTTTTTACTTTTTCGATGTCATCCGTCAGTCCCGCCTGATGCGGATCCCACACCGCACAGCAGTACTCCAGAATAGGGCGGACAAGCGTAGTGTAAGCAGTCTCTTTGGTAGACCTGTTGCACCTTCTAAGTGTTCTGCCAGTGAATAGCAGTCTTTGGTTTGCTCTACCCACAATAGTATCAATGTGATCATTCCAATTTAGATTATTTGTAATTGTAACCCCTAAGTATTTAGTTCAATTTACAGCCCTCAGATTATGTGTGACTTATCACATAATCAAAATTTAGCTGATTTCTTTTAGTACTGATGTGAATAACTTCGCACTTTTCTTTATTCAGGGTCAATTGCCACTTTTCGCACCATACAGATATCTTATCTAAATCATTTCACAAATTGTTTTGATCATCTGATGACTTTATAAGACAGTAAATGACACCATCATCTGCAAACAATCTAAGACAGCTACACAGATTGTCTCATATGTCATTAATATAGATCAGGAACAATAGAGAACCTATAACACTTCCTTGGGGAACGCCGGATATTACTTCTGTTTTACTCAATGACTTTCCATCTATTACTACGAACTGAGACCTTTCTGACAGGAAATCATGAATCTAGTCGCACAACTGAGGCGATACTCCGTAGGCACGCAGTTTGGTTAGAAGACACATGTGAGGAACGGTGTCAAAAGCCTTCTGGACGTCTAAAAATCAATTTGACATCCCCTGTCAATAGCACCTATTACTTCATGACTATAAAGAGCTAGTTGTGTTTCACAGGAATGATATTTTCTGAATCTGTGCTGACTATCTACATTTACTATATGTCAATAAATCATTTTCTTCGAGCTACTGCATAATGCTCGAATATGTTCTAAAACCCTACTGCAAATCAATGTTAGTGGTATAGGCCTGTAATTCAGCGGATTACTCCTACTTCCCTTTTTGGGTATTGGTGTGACTTGAGCAATTTTCCAGTCTTTAGGTACGTATCTTTCTGTGAGCAAGTGGTTGTATATAATTGCTAAATATGGAGCTATTTTATCAGCATACTCTGAAAGGAACTTGACTGTTATACAATCTTACAATCTGGACCGGTGGCCTTGCCTTTATTAAGTGATTTAAGCTGCTTTGTTACACCGAGGATATCTACTTCTATGTTTCTCATCTTGGCAGTTCTTCTTTATTGGAATTCAGGAATATTTACTTCATCTTCTTTGGTGAAGGAGTTTCAGAAAACCTTGTTTAATAACTGCTTTAGTGGCAATGTCATCAGTGACTTCACCGTTGTTATCGCGCAGTGAAGGTATTGATTGTGTCTTGCCACTGGTGTGCTTTATGTATGACCAGAATCTCTTTGGGTTTTCTGCCAGATTTCGAGACAGAATTTTTTTGTGGAAATTATTAAAAGCATCTCACATTGAAGTACATCTGTTTAAAAAAGGCAGCTAAAGCATTATTCATAAATGATGCGTACTACACAATGAAAGATTACTTAGAGGACTCAGGAGTAGTGGTTAATAATGAAAAGAGGTAATGACAACACCTTGTCACATTACATTATCACAGTGTAATACTCTTACAAGAAAATCCTGTGCCAGGATCTACAGTGCATGATAGTAACGTCTTGTCATTATCCTGAGCTCAACATCTCACTCATGATGGGGATGGGGAGGTGGCGGCGTGGTTGTTAACTCAGTTATCAGGTGGACTGAAGACATGTATGAGGCATATATAGTTACATGTTTATGGGCCTGGAGTCAGTTCTCTGAACAAACTAGAGTGAATGTTGGGGCCATAGTAGTGTATTTGTGGTCCAGGAGTAGCGAGTTGGTGTCTTTTGTGTGTGCAGTGGTGCGTGACAAAACTATGCTTCGTAAGTGCGTACTGAGTGCAAATTAGAGAACATTTTACAACAAGGACCAACTGAATGTGTCGGTGCAGTTGTTAAAGTCACTGACATCATATTCGGGAAGATGAATTTTGCTGTGTCCCGCCATCATGATTTAGGTTTTCCGTGATTCTCCTAATTCATTTCAGGTAAACGCTGAGATGCTTCCTTCAGCAAGATTGTGGCCAACAACCCATCCTGTTCTCTTGAAAGCATACTTGTGTATTCTGTGTGTATGCATTTTGGAGCTTTTTATTTGTATTCTGATGACAAATTGAATATCATTCTGTAGATAAAGCAAAGAATACTCAAAAGATTTATGGTCCTTCATAACTGAAGAGAGAGGAAAAGTTGCAAAATGGACAGAGGACATCTGCCCACTGAAAGACGGCAAAAGTTACATAGATCCTCTAAAAATAGCAAACATCTTTAACAGATACTATATAATTGTAGCAGATGAACAGATGAAACAAAATAAAACAGGCAAAGAAAATACAAAGTCAAAAATCTCACATATAAACCATACAACTGTATTCACCCCAAACAACTGACACAGAAGTTTCAAATCTAATAAAGAAACTAAAAGTCAAACATTCATCTGGGTTAGGTGGTGTTACATCACACGTATTAAGGAATGTATGGAAATCATACTAAAGCCCTTAACACGTTTGGTGAATTCTGCAATGGAGAAAGTCATATTTCCATATTCATCATCATCATCATCATGATCATCACCTTCCTTTCAAGGATTACAAATTACAAATGTTTTGTTTCACCTTTGAGCATATTTACATGCAGTTGGTTTCATCAAAGTTAAGACAATAATAATAATATAAACTTTTGGCATATGTCATTAACTATAAGAAAATAATCCAAGATAGATACATGACATATTTAAATAAATGACAATAACAACAAAAAGTTTCCTAACAATACACTACACACAGTGTGCAGCGCGGCAACTTCCTTATTTGAAACGCGTGGCACACAGTGGCTGTTACTCATTGTTGCTTGAGTTTCAGTGCAATCAAAGGTGTGACACTTAATTTTTTTTTTTTTAAAGGTTAGTTTAGTAGTGATCATGCAGCGGGCAAGAGAGGAGCGCACGTTCACCGTTGTCGCCTACTTTTCAAATGGACGTTCGATCATCAGAACTCAGTGTGCATTCAAGAAACACTTCAACATTGTGCCTACAGATCGTGTTCCTGATGGGAAATCAATTGTTATGTGGACAGAAACCTTTATGGATACTGGAAGTGTGCTGAGAAAGAAACCAGGTCCTTCAAGAACCACCAGAATGCCTGAAAACATTGAGAGGGTAAAGATGTTGATTTTGAATTCCCCCAAGCAATCTGCATGCAAACGTGCAGCTGCCCTTGCAATTTCTGAATGCACAGTGAGATGAATTCTTCATGAAGAGTTGAAGAACCATCTGTACAAACTCTCAGTGATGCACAGACCTCATCCTCGTGATTTTGTTTGATGAAAAATTGCACATGAAGCCTTAATCGACGAGCTGCCACGTGACGCCTTAGTGTTCTTCAGCGACGAGGCATATTTTCATTTGTCCAGCTGCGTGAATAAACAAAATATGTGGTATTAGAGTAATATGAAATCCCGAGAACTTCACGAGCAGCCCCTGCATACAGAATGTGTGACTGTTTGGTGTGCACTATCTAAAGCTGGCTTTACTGGCCCTCAGTTTTTCGAAGAGAACAATAAGGCAGTGACAGTCACTTCTGAGCATTTTTTTCAGATGATTGAACAGTTTTTTCTTCCAGAAATTGAAGAAAAGGATGTGGGAGATGGCTGGGTCCAACAAGATGGTGCCACAGCTCACACAGCACGAACATCAATGACCGTGTTGCACAAACACTTCCCTGATTGTCTCATCTCTTTGAGGGACGATCTCCAGTGGCCAGCACGCTCACCAGGTTTAGCATCGTGCAACTTTTTCTTGTAGGGCTATATCAAATCCTTGGTGTGTACCTATCGTCCACAGACCCTGGCTCTGCTACAGAGCAATATTAGTGTTGCCATTGCCAACCTCGACAAAGTTGTGTTGGAAAAAGTGGACCAAAACTCCCGATTTCAATTCTCCAAATGCATTGAGCAGAATGTAGACCACCTTCAAGATATCATTTTCAAAACTTAATGGAACAAAACCTTAGATTACTCTTTGTAAAGAAAAGAGAATTTAAATGATGTCTCTTTTCTTCTTCTTCTTCACGGATGGATCACTTAGGACCACGCGTAATCAACATTTGTTGGCCTTCCTTTTCGCCCAGTATTCCTTCATAAACAGCGAATGGGCTAGCTTTCATTGCGTAGACCATGTATGTCGGTTAGTTTTTCTGTCTTCGTCCTCAAAACCCCGTGTGTTTGTGATTTTTCTGATTTCATTTCTATCATGTAGATTTGGCGACCCTAATTCTCTCAGGTCTTTTTCCGTCTGTATGTACCAGTTCGGTCTTGTAGTTTTTCTTTAAAAATGTATGGATTTTGTGCGTTAACCTGTTTGAGTCCATTCTTTCTAAATGCCCCATGAATTGGATTCTTCTCAAGTGCATTGGGTCTGTTATTTTGGAGATATTTTTATATATTTCTGCATTGGGTTTTGGATAATGCACACCATCTTTAGTTCTTGGTCCTACGATTTTCCTCATTATTTTACGTTCTTTCACTTCTAATTCCTCTTTTAGTGTTCTGTGTTGAAGGTTTAGTGTCTCAGACGCGTAGAGAGCTTCGGGTTTAATTACTGTTGTGTAGTGTCATATTTTGCAGTTCCATGAGAGGGTCTTTTTGTTGTAAATGGTTTTTGTTAATTGAAACGCCGTCTCCATTTTCTGGACTCTTGATCTGACAGATTTCTTTTCATTACAATTTTCTGCAATCCATTCACCTAAATATTTAAATTCTTTTACTCGAGAGATGTAGTTATTACCAATTTTGAGATCAGAAGGTGCATCTTTCATGTCAGTCATAAATTTTATTTTTTCAAATGAAATTTGTAATCCTATTTTTGCTGCCTGCCCTTGTAATAATTCTAGCTGTTTCTGTGCATCGGTAATGTCTTGTGTGATCAGTGCCATGTCATCAGCAAATGCTAAACAGTCTAATTCTATGCCCTTACGCCTTGGTCCCAGTCTGTGTGCTGGTGCACCTGCTTTTCTCCATTCTCTAACAACTTTTTCAAGAGCACAATTGAAGAGCACTGGGGACAGTACATCCCCTTGTCATACTCCTGTGTCTATTTCAAATTCTGTGCTCAATTCTCCCATAAATTTTACTTTGGATTTGGTCTCCGTGAGTGTTTCTTTTACGATGTTTGTTGTCTTTTGATCTAGTCCAAATTCTGCTAATACTTCCTGAAAATAAGGAAGTTCCCACACCACACCCTGTATTTAAATAAATGCCAATAAGAACAAAAAGTTTCCTAAGAATTATAAGATAAATGAACTGTATAGTTAAGTTAATAATGATGATACTGAGTAATCAGACAGATAATTAGCAGTAAGTGTATGAAACAGTAATAAAATAGTTCCACAGTGTTTCGTAGGTTAAGTTTGTAGTTAATTTATTGTTCATTGTTGTAAGAAATGTGGGTAATTTGACACACACTCAAGGAACTGTTGAACAGAGTAAATTACTTTACTTTTCATCTATCACAGAAGACTGATTTTAAATTTTTTACTGGCACTGTGAGGCATTTTCAGCTAATTTGTTGAAGCACACAGGACCAAGTTATTTTTAGCTGTTGTGAGTCTTTGCAAGCCTAGCAGATGACACATTAATTGTATGTCCACTTCTTGTGTTCTGGTCATGAACTGCCCTCCTTAGATCAGATTTACTTAGATTCTCTGTAACAAAGACAAGGCAGTTGTAAATATACAGGCTAGGCACTGTCATTACATTTAAATTTGGAAATTTGTGATAAGGTATTATGGGACCAAACTGCTCAGGTCATCGGTCCCTAAGCTTACGCATTACTTAATCTAATTTAAACTAAGTTATGCTAAGAATGACACACACACCCGTGCCCGAGGGAGGACTTGAACCTCTGACAGGGGCATAGCATTTAGTTTCTTAAAATAATCTGAACACAGTTCATAATGGATGAGTCCTGCAATTCACCTTACAGCTTTATCTTGCCATTCAAAACTTGTTTTGGGCCTACAGAATTGCCCATAATAGTGTAACTTAGGTGAGAATGGAAGAATGCAAAATATTAATATAACAGAAATTCTTTATTAACACTACTCTTCAGCTTGTACAGCAGGTAGATTAAACATGTTAGTCTGCCGCTTAATTTCCCTGTGTGACTATTCCACATAAGCTTTTGATCTAGGTGAAATCCTAATAATTTGACTGTTTTGTTATCACGACTAGGAGGATTTAGACAGAATACAATGTCTTCAGTTTTACTATCATTCTTCTGCAGTACATTTGTCTCAAACCAAATATTACATATCCCCATTATAACTACAATGCTGTGTTGCACATTTTCAAGGTTGGCACAACATGCGATGATTGTTGTGACATCTGCACAGGCCGGCCGGTGTGGCCGAGCGCGTCTAGGCGCTTCAGCTTGGAGCCGCGCGAAGGCCACGGTCGCAGGTTCGAATCCTGCCTCAGGCATGGATGTGTGTGATGTCCTTAGGTTAGTTAGGTTTAAGTAGTTCTAAGTTCTAGGGGACTGATGACCTCAGATGTTAAGTCCCATAGTGCTCAGAGCCATTTGAACATCTGCAAATAGCACTGCACCACATGGTACAGCTGTGGGTGAACCATTTACACTATGTGATCAAAAATATCTGGACACCCCCATGAGACTGGTTTGGTGCAGCTCTCCATGCTACTCTATCCTGTGCAAGCTTCTTCATCTCCCAGTACCTACTGCAACCTACATCCTTCTGAATCTGCTTACTGTATTCAACATTTGGTCTCCCTCTACGATTTTTACCCTCCATGCTGCCCTCCAATGCTAAATTTGTGATCCCTTGATGCCTCAGAACATGTCCTACCAACCGATCCCTTCTTCTAGTTAAGTTGTGCCACAAACTCCTCTTCTCCCCAATTCTAATCAATACCTCCTCATTAGTTATGTGATCTACCCATCTAGTCTTCAGCATTCTTCTATAGCACCACATTTCAAAAGCTTCTTTCTCTTCTTGTCCAAACTATTTATCGTCCACGTTTCACTTCCATAAATGGCTGCACTCCTTACAAATACTTTCGGAAATGACTTCCTGACACTTAAATCTATACTCGATGTTAACAAATTTCTCTTCTTCAGAAACACTTTCCTTGCCATTGCCAGTCTACATTTTATATCCTCTCTACTTCGATCATCATCGGTTATTTTGCTCCCCAAATAGCAAAACTCCTTTACTACTTTAAGCGTCTCATTTCCGAATCTAATTCTCTCAGCATCACCCGACTTAATTCAACTACATTCCATTATCCTCATTTTGCCTTTGATGATTTCATCTTATACCCTCCTTTCAAGACACTGTCCATTC
Source organism: Schistocerca nitens (assembly GCF_023898315.1). Lineage (NCBI taxonomy): Eukaryota > Metazoa > Arthropoda > Insecta > Orthoptera > Acrididae > Schistocerca > Schistocerca nitens. The sequence goes on from NC_064624.1 coordinate 139,512,280, forward strand.
CGTTCAACTGCTCTTCCAAGTCCTTTGCTGTCTCTGACAGAATTACAATGTCATCGGCGAACCTCAAAGTTTTTATTTCTTCTCCATGGATTTTAATACCTACTCCGAATTTTTCTTTTGTTTCCTTTACTGCTTGCTCAATATACAGATTGAATAACATCGGGGAGAAGCTACAACCCTGTCTCACTCCCTTCCGAACCACTGCTTCCCTTTTGAGCCCCTCGACTCTTATACCTGCCATCTGGTTACTGTACAAATTGTAAATAGCCTTTCGCTCCCTGTATTTTACCCCTGCCTCCTTTAGAATTTGAAAGAGAGTATTCCAGTCAACATTGTCAAAATCTTTCTCTAAGTCTACAAATGCTAGAGTCGTAGGTTTGCCTTTCCTTAATGTTTCTTCTAAGGTAAGTCGTAAGGTCAGTATTGCCTCACGTGTTCCAACATTTCTACGGAATCCAAATTGATCTTCCCCGGGGTCGGCTTCTACTAGTTTTTCCATTCGTCTGTAAAGAATTGACTTATTAAACTGATAGTTCGGTAATTTTCACCTCTGTCAACACTTGCTTTCTTTGGGATCGGAATTATTATATTCGTCTTGAAGTCTGATGCCTGTCTCATACATCTTGCTCACCAGATGGTAGAGTTTTGTCCGGACTGGCTCTCCCAAGGCCGTCAGTAGTTCTAATGGAATGTTTTCTACTCCCGGGGCCTTGTTTCGACTCAGGTCTTTCAGTGCTCTGTCAAACTATGCTTAAAACTGGGTTTCAATCTGAGCTCTTGATCTTCAAACAAGTTGCTCTCTTTTCTCCAAAGGTCTCTTTAATTTTACTGTAGGCAGTATCTATCTTACCCAAAAGCCTCTACATCCTTGCATTTGTTCTCTAGCCGTCCCTGCTTGGCCATTTTGCACTTCCTGTCGATCTCAAAAAAAAAAAATGGTTCAAATGGCTCTGAGCATTAGGGGACTTAATTTCTGAGGTCATCAGTCGCCTAGAACTTAGAACTACTTAAACCTAACTAACCTAAGGACATCACACACATCCATGCCCGAGGCAGGATTCGAACCTGCGACCGTAGCGGTCGCGCGGTTCCAGACTGAAGCGCCTAGGACCACTCGGCCACCAGCGGCCGACTTGTTGATCTCATGTCTGAGACGTTTGTATTCATGTTTGCCTGCTTCATTTACTGCATTTTTGTATTTTCTCCTTTCATCAATTAAATTCAATATTTATACTGTTACCCAAGGATTTCTACTAGCCCTCGTCTTTTTACCTACTTGATCCTCTGCTGCCTTCACTACTTCATCCCTCAAAGCTACCCATTCTTCTTCTACTGTATTTCTTTCCCCCATTCCTGTCAATTGTTGCTGTATGCTCTCCCTGAAACTCTGTACAACCTCTGGTTTAGTCAGTTTATCCAGGTCCCATCTCCTTAAATTCCCACCTTTTTGCAGTTTCTTCAGTTTTAATCTACAGTTCATAACCAATAGATTGTGGTCAGAGTCCACATCTGCTCCAGGAAATGTCTTATAATTTAAAACCTAGTTCCTAAATCTCTGTCTTACCATTATATAATCTATCTGATACCTTCTAGTATCTCCAGGATTCTTCCATGTATACAGCCTTCTTTTATGATTCTTCACACACACACACATATATATATATATATATATATATATATATATATATATATATATATATATATATAAAAGAAAGTCGTGTTGGTTACACTATTTATAACTCAAGAACGGCTGGACCGATTTGGCACTGATGGAGAGGTAGCTTAGAACCAGGAGACGGACGTAGGATACTTTTTATCCCGTTCGACCGCTATAAAACGTGATTTACCAACAACGCATCTGGCATGGAATAACAAAACGCAAATGTCAGCTAAACGTCACTATAAAACGTGATATAACAGAAACGCATCTGACATGGAATAACGAAACGCAAATGACAGCTAAACGTCTATGGTTAAGTATCAGTATATATATCATTGATTAAAGATTTAAGAAATAATTTGTGTTTTCTTTGAATCACAATTAAAAATGCCGGAATCAAGACGATCGAATATTTCTAGACAAGGCCGTAATGCGAGAAGGATACAAAACATTGCGAATGAAAGGACTGAAGAAGAACAACAAATTGCCCGTGAAGAGCGCCGCGTTAGTATGGTTCGACTTCGTGCTTCTCAATCACGAGAGCAAAGTGAGGCAGCCCGTGAAACGGCTCGGTTGACAATGCGAAATCAACAGAGATCAACACGAATATAAGTTTCGACGCACAAGAAGAGATTTATCACGTGATGAATTGAATCGAGCAGCGTTTAGATACGATTGCAGCACTGATTACTGTTTGCGTCCTTGCGTTTTCATTGGGCCGATGGACGTTGTTATGCGAGTATTGTGGAGCATTGAAGTTTTCCGAAGAAACGCACGGATTGTGCTGCCTCAGTGGGAAAGTGAAATTGCCATTATTGATTCCGCCACCTGAGCCATTGCTTTGTGGCGAAACACCCGAATCACGTCATTTTCTTGCAAACACCCAAAAATACAATAGTTGTTTCCAAATGACCTCATTTTGGGCAGACAGTATCGAAGAACGAGGATTTAATCTGACATTCAAGGTATTTATTTACTTATTTTTATACTTACACACAGTACAGTAGAAGAATAACTTACTACACTTATTCGTACCTATTATGTTTGCTAATTCTAAAAAAAGTGTTTATAAATCAGTAATATTTTATTTTGTAGGTACATGGACAGATTCACCATCGAATTGGATCATTGCTGCCTCTCGAAGACGCACAGCATAATTTTTTACAAATATACTTCATGGGCAACATGGAAGAACAACTTGATCGACGTCAAGAGATCAATGCAGCAATGAAAAGAGCAACTCTTCAAGATTTGCAGCAACTACTTCATGAATATCACACGTTGGTCAGGCTGTTCAAGAGTGCTTTAGAGCGCATGCCAAATGATGACTACAAAGTCGTGATCAGAGCGCGACCGCACATTTAGCGCTCCAACAATAGATGAAGTTGCCATCCTGATTGTTGGTTAACACTTGGAAACAGGCGATGTTGTGCTTACACGTCGCGATACTGGGCAACTGCAATGAAAATCTGAAACACATCGTTCATCTGACACGTTGCAATAGCCACTGATGTTCTGGCAAGGAGAAGATGGATATTATTTCAATATCAAAATGATAAATCCATTGAATGGTGAGTATCAAGATCATAGTTCAACATGACATACATTTTACATTGCTTGGTTTTGTTTTACAAAAAAAGACCAATTTCACTGCTTATTACCAGGAAACGAATAGGAGTTGTTTGTGTAGATAAAATTGGACAAATGACTGGCAACTGATTTTAAATAATTTAGCTTCACCCCTTTATAATTATCAGTGATCGGATTAGGTAGTGCAATTTGGAGTGAATTGCCTCAAACATTATGCTTAATATGGATAAGATGTGGGACTGTGGGACTCTTGTTTTTCAACAGTATATTTTTTATGTGACAATATTTATAGTTACTCTTACATCTGGGAAAATACTTTATTAAAATAAAACATATTGTCATTTTCAACCAACTTAGAAAAACAGGTTACTCGATTCAAAAGTGTCTATTTTCTTAAAATATTTGTTCATGGTTGACTCAGAAACTAGAGGGCCAATTGAAATGCTTTTGTTGTTGGATCAAATGTACCTTAAGGGTAGTTTCTTTAAAAAATCATGAATATCAAACCAGGATCTTCAGAGATGATGAGGGAAATAACTTCTGAAATTACAGCGAATATCATATTTCTCGCTGTCTAGCAATTGAATTAGCCTTAAAGAACTGGTTTGGAATAATGAACCACTAGCTTTAGTTATGCTATTTTTGTCTAAACGACCACTTTGCTGTTTAGCAGTAGAATCGGCCTTGAACTTTTAGGTAGCAGGTAATAGACCTATTAGTCATTAAAGTCCAAAAAGTGGACCACTCTTGCTAAAATATATGTTGTTTCATCGATAGATCGCAAGCACGGTTGCAGTATCATGATCCACATGCAATAAAAAATACTTTGCGCGGTATGAGCCAAAAGGCAGAAAAACAACTCCTGAAGATCTACAAGGTGGACGGTTTAAACGTACAAAAAAAAAACAGTAATAATAATAATATATTAGTAAAAGTTAGCCAAACCGTCCACCACCTAAACAATATACTCTATCGGAACAATAATGTTTATGTGGTCACTGTATTGACCTACAGTCAATAAAAAGGCTGTGCGAGATCTTCGTCTAACGCCTATTTTTTTACAGTATGAATATATTATGTTCAAATTATAGATTAACAAAAACATAATTTCGCAAATTAACACAAAATTTAATACTTTTTAAACGTAATGCCAGGATTACAAGTTACTCATATGTAGGTGCATACTAAGCTTATGCACCAAAGTACCGCAAATAAAATTCTGGGACTGCAAGTCATAGCCATATTAAGCTCATGTACCTAAGTCTTGCGAAACTGCACTACCTAATCAGACGATTGATAATTATGCTAAAAATTTTATACGAAATAATAAATCTACTGTTTTAATATCAGGTGAAGAAAGTACAAAGAAAGTTAGCTCGATGAATTATTATGCATATCGTTTGCTGACAACTATTTGCTGCGGTTTCGTAGATTGTTTGAGCAGTATTGTGTAGACATTTACGTCAAAATAGAAACGGAGCGTTTAACTTTCATGAGGTTAAACCGAGCCAATCTGCGTTCTGACGAGTATATCCATTTACGTGATGCAATTGGTTCTGAAGGGAATGCAGCTAATATTGGTCAATTACCTATTCTGCCGGCGACATACATAGGTAGTCCACGTCATATGAATGAATATGCGCAAGATGCAATGACATATGTTCGTCATTACGGTCGGCCAGATCTGTTTATTACCTTTATCTGTAATCCAAAATGGATAGAAATTGTTCAATTGCTGCTTCCCGGACTAACATCAAGTGATCGACACGACATCACAGCTCGTGCATTCAGGCAAAAAAATGCGGTCCCTGATAAACTACATTGTTAAACAACGCGTCCTTTGAGATACACGATGCTGGATGTATTCAATCGAATGGCAAAAACGAGGCCTGCCGCACACACACATTCTTATTTGGTTAGTGGTTAAGAATTCAACCAGACCAAAAGATGATATAAGTACCGAGATTCCCGATCACGAAGCCGATCCAGACCTACATGATGCTGTAATTACAAATATGATTCACTGACCATGTGGCGCCATCAATTCATAATCACCTTGCATGGTCGACGGAAAGTGTTCAATAAAAGGGCTATGCGCGATCTTCGTCTAACGCCACGGAAATTAACGGCGGAGACCGTCACTGGCAACGATGGTTATCCACTGTATCGGCCTCGACCACCTGATCATAGCGGTCGAACTGTCACAACAAAAGTGAAAAGAATGGATTTTCTTGTCGACAACAGTTGGATTGTTCCATATTCGCCACTTATTTCCAAAACGTACAAGACACATTGTAACGCTGAGTATTGCAATTCAGTAAAGTCAATAAGGTACATTTGCAAATATGTCACGAAAGGCAGCGAAATGGCGGTTACCAACGATGAAATTGATCGATATCATGTTGGTCGTTATGTGAACCGCAGTGAGGCGATTTGGCATTCATTCGCATTCCCTAGTCATGAACGTCATCCTATTCTTGTGCATTTGGCGGTGGATCTGGAAAATGGTCAAAGAGTATATTTCATGGCTTCGAATGTTGTTCAGCGTGCTGAAACACCTTCAGCGACAACATTGACCAGTTTCTTTGCGATCTGCCAAAGCGATCCGTTTTCACGAACTCTGCTTTACTAGGAGATGCCACGTTATTACACTTGGAATGCTTCATCGAAGAATTCTCAACGACGGAAGCAAGGCCATGCGGTTCCTGATTATTCAGATGTGCGTTCTACTGATGGTCTTGGTCGTATGTATACAGTTCATCCAAAGCGTGATGAATGCTTCTATTTACGGTTGTCGCTGTTAAATGTGCGGGGGCCAACGTCATTTGAGGCACTACAGACTGTTAATGGTATAATATTCCCAACATATCGTGCTGCATGTGAAGAACTCAATTTACTAGAAAACGATACCCATTGGGATACAACAATCGGTGAAGCCATTATCTCTGCATCTCCAAGTCAGATATGCACATTATTTGCTATCATCATTTCAACATGTTTCCATCGAACCCATCTAACCTTTGGCACAAATACAAGGATAATAAGCCGGCCGAAGTGGCTGAGCGGTTAAAGGCGCTACAGTGTGGAACCGCGCGACCGCTACGGTCGCAGGTTCGAATCCTGCCTCGGGCTTGGATGTGTGTGATGTCCTTAGGTTAGTTAGGTTTAAGTAGTTCTAAGTTCTAGGGGACTTATGACCACAGCAATTGAGTCCCATAGTGCTCAGAGCCATTTGAACCATTTTGAACAAGGATAATATGTCAGAAGATATTTTACATCAAATTCGTGTCAGTACCAGAAATCAAGATCTTGAAATGAATGAGGAGATACTTAATCGGGCTTTACTCTTGATCAAAGACATGTGTTACCTCATGTGCGGAAGTTTATTAGTCAGGTTAGGAATGTCAGCGCCAAATCGTGAAATGCATGACGCATTTAATCGAGAATTGGAACGGGAACGTGAATATCATCACCAGGAACTAGATTTAGTCGTTCAAACGAATGTACCCCTGTTGAACCCCCAACAAAAGGAAGTTTATGATACATTAATGAAGGCAATTGATGATGGAAATGGTGGTTTGTATTTCCTGGATGCCCCTGGTGGAACTGGCAAGACATTCCTCATGTCAGTAGTTTTAGCCACTGTTCGTGTGAGATCCAGCATTGCGGTTGCAGTTGCTTCTTCTGGAATAGCAGCCACATAGTTAGAAGGATGGCGTACGGCTCATTCAGCATTAAAACTACCGTTAAATCTTCAAGCTATTGAAGAACCACCAAGTGATATTACAAAAAACTCAGCAATGGCCAAAGTTTTATCAGCATCCAAGATCATCATCTGGGACGAATGCACAATGGCGCATAAACGTGCATTATAGGCTCTTAACCGAACATTGGAAGATATACGCATGATGTTTTGGAGGAGCAATGATTTTACTGTCTGCGATTTCCGCCAAACACTGCCAGTGCTTCCAAGATCAACGGCTGCAGACGAAATAAATGCTTGCCTCAAATCATCGAATCTACGGCGATATATGAAGAAACTTCAGCTGACAAGAAACATGAGAGTTGCATTGCTTAATGATACATCCGCTGAAGATTTTCTGAGTAATTGCTGACTATCGGTAATGGTCGAGTACCTGTCAAAGAATCGAGCGGATTGATTTCATTTACTTATAATTTCTGTAACTTTGTCTCACCGAAAGACGAACTTACCAACAAAGTATTCCCAAACATCATTACTAACTACAAAAGTAATGAATGGTTGAGTGAGCGAGCAATTTTAGCAGCTAAGAATAAAGATGTAGATGACGTAAACTACATAATTCAGAATGAGATCAGTGGTAAAATGCATTCATTCAAATCTAATGACTGTGTGACAAATGAAGATAAAGCCACCAACTATCCAATTGAATTTTTAAACTCCTTGTATGTGCCTGGCTTACCACCACACAATTTAAGCCTAAAAGTTGGCTCCGTAGTAATCATGCTTCGAAACATAAAACAACCAAAACTGTGAAACGGTACGCGTTTGGTGGTAAGTTAATTGATGAACAATGTTATTTAAGCGACGATACTCAAAGGAAAATTCGAAGGTGAGGAAGTTCTCATTTCGAGGGTCCAATGATCCCAACCGATATGCTGTTTGAGTTTAAAAGACTTCAATTTCCGATGCGTCTTGCATTCACCATGACCATTAACAAATCACAATGCCAATCCTTGAAAGTTAGTGGTTTAAATCTGGAATATCTATGTTTTTCACATGGTCAACTATATGTGGCATGTTCATGGGTCAGAAGACTATCTGTGTTGTGTGTTCTTGAGCCTGATAATAAGACAAAAAAATGTCGTGTATCACAAGATACTTGATTGAAGAGTGGAAGCTATGCACCAAACATAAAGAATAAAGAATCATTAAAATACTTAATTTTTTATTTGTATTTCCTAATAAAAAATTGAACTTAACATCCAAAATCTGATTATTTATTGACTTTAAGGCGGAACGGAGTTCGCTGGGTCAGCTAGTATATATATATATATATATATATATATATATATATATATATATATATATATATATATATATAAAGGGTGGTCTATTGATAGTGACCGGCACGAATATCTCGCCAAATAAGCATCAAACGAAAAAATCTACAAAGAATGAAACTGGTCTAGCTTGAAGGGGGAAACCAGATGGCTCTATGGTTGGCCCGCTAGATGTCGCTGCCATAGGTCAAATGGATATCAACTGCGTTTTTTTAAATAGGAACCCCCATTCTTATTACATATTCGTGTAGTACGTAAAGAAATATGAATGTTTTAGTTGGACCACTTTTTTCGCTTTGAGACAGATGGCGCTGTAATAGTCACAGACGTATAAGTATGTGGTATCACGTAAAAATCCGCCAGTGTGGACGGTATTTGCTTCGTGATACATTACTCGTGCTAAAATGGACCGTTTACTAATTGTGGAAAAGATCGATATCGTGTTGATGTATAGCTATTGTGATCAAAATGCCCAACGGGCGTGTGCTATGTATGGTGCTCGGTATCCTGGACGACATCATCCAAGTGTCCGGATCGTTCGCCGGATAGTTACGTTATTTAGGGAAACAGGAAGTGTTCAGCCATATGTGAAACGTCATCCACGACCTGCAACAAATGATGCCCAAGTAGTGGTTTTAGCTGCTGTTGCGGGTAATCCGCACATCAGTAGCAGACACATTTTGCGCGAGAATCGTGAATTTCAAAAACGTCCGCGTTGAGAATGCTACGTCAACATCGATTGCACTCGTACCATATTTCTATGCACCAGGAATTGCATGGCGACGACTTTGAACGTCGTGTACAGTTCTGCCACTGGGCACAAGGGAAATTACGGGACAATGACAGGTTTTTTTGCACGCATTCTATTTAGCGACGGAGCATCATTCACCAACAGTGGTAACGTAAACCGGCATAATATGCTCTAATGGGCGACCGAAAATTCACGATGGCTGCGACAAGTGGAACATCAGTGACCTTGGCAGGTTAATGTATGGTGCAGCATTATGGGAGGAAGGATAATTGGCCCCCATTTTATCGATGGCAATCTAAATGGTGCAATCTATGCTCATTTTGTACGTAATGTTCTACTGATGTTACTACAAGATGTTTCACTGCATGACAGAATGGCGATGCACTTCCAACATGATGGATGTCCGGCACATAGCTCGCGTGCGATTGAAGCGGTACTGAATAGCATATTTCGTGACAGCGGATTTGTCGTCGAAGCACCATACCGTGGCCCGCACGTTCAACGGATCTGACGTCCTCGAATTTCTTTCTGTGGGGGAAGTTGAAGGATATTTGCTATCGTGATCCACCGACAATGCCTGACAACGTGTGTCAGCTCATTGTCAATGTATGTGCGAACATTACGGAAGGCGAACTACTCTCTGTTGAGAGGAATGTCGTTACACGTATTGCCAAATACATTGAGGTTGACAGACATCATATTGAGCATTTATTGCATTAATGTGGTATTTACAGGTAATCACGGTGTAACAGCATGCGTTCTCAGGAATGATAAGTTCAGGAAAGTACATGTCATTGGAACAAACGAAATAAAGTGTTAAAACGTACCTATGTTCTGTAGTTTAATTTAAAAAACCTACCTGTTACCAACTGTTCGTCTAAAATTAAGAGCCATATGTTTGTGACCTTCACAGCGCCATCTATCACAAAGCGAAAAAAGTGGTCCAACTAAAACATTGATATTTCTTTACGTATTAGACGAATATGTAATAAAAAGTGGGGGTTCCTATTTTAAAAAAACCCAGTTGATAACCGTTTGACCTATGGCAGCGCCATCTAGTGGGCCAACCATAGCGTCATCTGGTTTCCTCCTTCAAGCTAGACGAGTTTCGTGCTTTGTAGTTTTTTGTTTGACGCTTATTTCGTGATATATTTGGCCCGGTCACGATCAATGGACCACCTTGTATATATATCATTAGGAATATTTATATCCATTAGTTTTTGTATACATGCAATTCACTTTCACATTACGACAGGTTCAGCATAAAGCTTCAAAAAATGTATACATTCAGTCTAACACGTCTGGCCCAGTTCTTCCCAGGACAATTATTTTGTTGAGAGATCGGACTTCAAGAACAGGGCACACTTCTCCATCTATCTTGCCTCTTGCTAACAATGGGACTTCGCATGGCAAAAGGATAGGCTCTACAATATGCCACTGTATCATTTTCTGGAGCTCCTGTTTGACAGACTCCGTTTTGGACCACAGGGCAGAATAGGTTGATTGGCAGTAAGTTTTATGGTTATGACTTCCATCCGATAAACATAATCTAATTATTGTCTACCTAACTATTGATGGATGTCAGTCACATAATTATATCAGAGCATGTTTATCTGTTCATTCAAACTACCGCCCCCATATCGTCCCACAACTGCCAGCATGGAGCTGGACAGCATCACATTTAGTTTGGCGCCCTGGACATTGTCACTGGTGGCGCTTCAACCACCTCAGAATCCGGACATCCTGATTATAGTTATTTCTGTTTTGGTTTAAAGTCGTAGCTAGCCCTTGATTATTTTGCGACCACAGATTATTGTGGCGTTGATTCCCATTGTTAGACCTTAACTTTTCCCACCGAATCGAATGTTCAAATAACTTACGGGTTCGCTGCCGGGTGACGTCGTCGAACACCGCCGATATTTCTACAGGAGCACATCCTGCCATTCTCAAGGCACAAATACAAGGAAGAAAAAAATGTACAAGCAAATTTAATACCTCGGTTCACAGAGGAGAAACAAGGAAGACACCACACACAGAACAAGTGTCAACACAACCAAAGATAACCAACATCAAAAATATCGATAGTTACTATTAATCAACATGTGAGGTAGCACTAATTCTGTCCCTCTATTTTTTCATGAGAGACAGAGCCGGATTCCAAGCAGCATTTAAACAAAATCCACCATCTCTGTTAATAAGGTTGCTTGATAGTCTGATTTCAACAGCTCCCTTAATAACACTATCCCAATAGCTGGACGTGCAAGCCAGAATCTCCGTGTTGTTTTATTCCATAGGATGACCGGTGTCAAGGCAATGTTCTGCAATAGCGGTTTTGCTCAGCTGTCGTGTGTGTGACGCTTATGTTCAGTACACCAGTCTTCCACAGTCCTTATTGTCTGACCAATATATGACATGCCACAACTGCAAGGAATACGATAGACCCCAGCCTTACGCAAACCAAGATCATCTTTTACGGACGCCAACAGGGCCTTAATCTTAGAAGTTGGTCGAAAAACACAATTCACATCATATTCCCGCAAAATACGGCCAATCCTGTAGGAAATGCTTCATGCGTAAGGCAAAAAGGCCGTAGACTTAGGTTTTCGTTGCTATCGTCACTCACCCATTGCACAGAAGGCTGATGGCGCAACGCACGTTTGATCTGCCTCTCACTATAACCATTCTGACGAAAGGAGACTTCGAGATGTGATAGCCCAGCTGCCAAACTTTCAGGGTCTGAGATAACGAGGGCCCTGTGAACCAAGGTACAAAGTACTCCTTCATACTGGGCTGGATGGTGACATCTATCAGCTCGCAGATACAAGTCAGTGTGAGTAGGCTTCCTATAAACAGAATGTCCCAACGTACCATCAGTCTTCCTTTTGACCAACACATCAAGGAAGGGAAGGCATCCATTCTTTTCCACCTCCATAGTGAACTGAATATTCGAGTGGATTAAATTCAGATGCTCCAAAAACCGGTTTAAATTCTCACTACCATGAGGCCAAACAACAAAAGTATCGTCTACATATCTGAAAAAACACGCAGGTTTCAAGGTCGCTGACTCCAATGCACGTTCCTCAAAGTCCTCCATAAACAAATTGGCCACCATAGGCGACAACGGGCTTCCCACTGCAACTCCATCAGTCTGTTCGTAGTACTGACCATTGAATAAAAAGTAAGTGGAAGTCAGCACATGTTGAAACAAATTTGTTAACTCGACACCAAACTTGACCTCAATTAGCTGCAACGAATCAGAGAGAGGAATGCAAGTGAAAAGAGAAACCACATCAAAACTGACTAAAATATCAGAGTCATTCAAACGCAATCCCTGAAATCGCTTTAAGAAATCTGCAGAGTTCTTAATGTGGTGTTCACGCCTACCTACTAGTGGGCTCAACAAACTACCAAGATGTTTAGCTACACGGGACAGCCTCTTCATGGACCTTAGGGAGGCCATATAATCTAGGTGGTACAGTACAGGAAGAATTAAGACTCTTGATAGTCTCCTGTGACAAAGAATTTTTCTTCAGGAGTTTATTTGTCTTTCTTTCAACACTGTTAGTAGGGTCAGCACCGATTTTGCGCTACGCCGGATCAGAAAGTAGACACTGCATCTTTTGAATGTAATCGTGCTTGTTCAACAAAACGGTGGAGTTACCCTTGTCCGCAGGTAAAATAACAATATCAGGATCCATTGTAAGAGAACGTAAAGCAGCCGCCTCAGCTGCTGTAATGTTACACTTGGGTGGACGGGCCCCAGTCAGCACACGACAAGCTTCCCTCCTCTGTGAACCGAGGTATTAAATTTGCTTGCACATTTTTTCTTCCTTGCATTTGTGCCCTGAGAATGGCAGGGTGTGCTCCTGTCGAAATATCGGCGGTGTTCGACGACGTCACCCGGCAGCAAACCCGCAAGTTATTTGAACATTCCCATTGTTGTTTTGTCAGTTGCCGTTTCGATTATTTCGATAACCTGAACGTTACCGATTATTATTTCGTCTCTACCTTTGAAAGAATATCTGCCAGATTTGTGGACCACCATTGTTGTTCTGATTTGCATGTCCTGTTTGCGACGCACCACCGTTACTCCGCAACCCACCGTCACGGCTGTTATTGTGGCCGTGTTCATTTTGATTCGTGGTCTGTGAGCCATTGTTGCCAGTGATGCTTTTCACATCTTCTGGTATTAGGTCTATCCTATCAAGCACGGACAAAAAGTGTTTGAGGTCAAAACTGGGAACTGTTTTTAACTTTTCCCTTACGTGCACAGGCAACTTTGACTTCAAGATGCGAAATACGAGGGTAAGTCAATTATAAAATTGTATTGTAATCAAGAACATCATTTTTTGACATAGTCCCCTTGTGTTTCAACGCACTCGGTTCATGTTGTATAAGCTTCCTGATGTCCTCATAAAAGAAGGTTCTCGGTTGAGCTGCGAGCCCGGAATGCACCGCTTGTTCCACTGCTTTGTCGGAGGCAAATCGACGGCCCCTTAATGGCAGTTTGAGTTGACAAAACAAGTGATAGTCAGAATGGGCAAGATCGGGACTATATGGAGGATGATCCAAAACTTCAAATTTGAGTTTGTTTCAGCAGTGTGGGCAGCAGTATGCGGACGGGCATTGTCGAGCAACAACACAATGCTTTAGCCTGGCAGTAAGCATCTCACTGTAACGTACACTGTTTATGTTGTGCTCCTTTCCCTATAATGTTCCAGTACTGGACCATGTGCGTTCCAAAAATCCGTAAGCATCAGTTTTCCTGTGGACGGTTGGGTCTTGAACTTTTCCTTGCACGGCGAATTTGGATGTTTCCACTCCATAGGCTGCGTCGGAGATTTTCTCCGCTCAGGGACTGCGTGTTGTGTTGTCATCATCGACACGCAAGGCGCCGAAGTGGCGTCAACTCGAAATACTTGCACCAGGCACCAGGCGAACAGTCTACCAGACGGGAGGCACTTGCCACACTGCATTTCCATTTCCATCTTGCTTGCGTACAGTGGAAAAGTAGCTATCTTAGTATAGCGTTTAGCAACAATGTCTACTGCAATTACTAAGTTGGAAACTGTGTGAAATGTAGAAAATCCAAATGACTGTGAATTAAATGCAGGACAAAATCTTATTGCAAAACTCAAAGAAATTATACATGAAATCTGAAAAAATCCCCACAGATTGGAAGACAGCAATCATACATCCTCTGTGCAAAAGGGGAAGTAAAACAGACCCCAACAACTATCGTGGAATCTCTTTATTGTCAATAGCATACAAAATTCTGTCTAAAGCCCTACTAAACAGAGCAGAACTGCAGCTGGATTCAAAACTAGCTGAATACCAAGGTGGATTCAGAAAATGGCGATCGTGCGTAGAACAAATCCTTATCTTGAAAAACTCGATGAAATATTTGCATAGTACTTCAAACAAAAGTTACATCATCACGTTTGTCGACTTTAAAAAACCATATGACAGTATAGACCGAGAATCCATTTTTGAAGTGTTAGCAGAATTTGGACTAGATCAAAAGACAACAAACATCATAAAATAAACACTCATGGAGAACAAATCCAAAGTAAAATTTATGGGAGAATTGAGCACAGAATTTGAAGTAGACACGAGAGTGCTCTCGAAAAATTTGTTTGAGAATGGAGGAAAGCAGGTGCACCAACACACAGACCGGGACCAAAATGTAAGGCATAAAATTAGACTGTTTAGCATTTGCTGACGACATGGCGCTGATCGCCCAAGACATTACCGATGCACAGAAACATCTAGATTTATTACAAGAGCAGACAGCAAAAGTAGGATTACAAATTTCATTTGAAAAAACAAAATTTATGACTGACATCAAAGATGCACCTTCTGATCTGAAGCCGACCACTGTGGCCAAGTGGTTCTAGGCGCTTCAGTCTGGAACCTCGCGTCCGCTACGCTCGCAGGTTCGAATCATGCCTCGGGCATGGATGTGTGTGATGTCCTTAGGTTAGTTAGGCTTAAGTAGTTCTAAGTTCTAGGGGACTGATGACCTCAGATGTTAAGTCCCATAGTGCTCAGAGCCATTTTTGATTCTGATCTCAAAATTGGTAATAACTACATCTCTCCAGTAAGAGAATTTAAATATTTAGGTGAATGGATTGCAGAAAACTGTAATGAAATGAAATCTGTCAGATCGATAGTGCAGAAGATGGAGATGGCGTTTCACTTAACAAAAGACGTTTACAACAAAAAGAGTCTCTCATGGAACAGCAAAATACGACACTACACAACAGTAATTAAACCCGAAGCTCTCTACGCATCTGAGCCACTAAACCTTCAATACAGAATACTAAAAGGGGAATCGGAAGTGAAAGAACATAAAACCATGAGGAAAATCCTAGGACCGAGAACTAAAGATGGTGTGCATTATCCAAAACCCAATGCAGAAATATATAAAAATATCTCCAAAATAACAAACACAATATGCATGAGAAAAATCCAGTTCAAGGGGCATTTAGAAAGAATTGACTCAAACAGGCTAACGCACAAAATCCATACATATTTAAAGAACAAATCTACATGACCGAACTAGTACAAACAGACGGAAAAAGACCTGAGAGAGTTAGGGTCTCCAAATCTACATGACAGAACTGAAATCAAAAAAATCACAAACACACAGGGTTTTGAGGAAGAAGACAGAAAAACTAACTGACATATGTGGTCTACGCAACTAAAGCTAGCCCATTCGTTGCTTATGAAAGAATACTAGGCGAAAAGGAATGCCAACAAATGTTGATTACACGTGGTCCTAAGTGATCCATCTGCGAAGAAGAAGAAGAGGAAATGAGCTACGCCTCGCAGACTACAAAAGCGGAGGCAGCTGGTAACATGTTGATGACTATTTTTTTTCCTGTGTCGCTGCTTGGGGTTTGCTTTAATTCCTGCTACATCAGTTAATATCATTTGAGTTTCTTGTAGCCATCATCAGCTTTCTCTTGGCGCCATCAATACAGTTGATCCATGAAAATTAGAACAAACAAGCAGTGGCCGTTGTTGTTTAAGAGGGGTAGGACGTCAAACGGGCCGACTTGGACCAGGAGAGGCACCACAGGACATTTCAATTTCCACTGTCTATACTTTTACAAAATAACCTATAAAACTTTGTCAGCATGACCAGGAAGGATTCAAAATTACACTTTTAACAGTGGAAGTTGTAAAACAACGAAATAATTTTTTTACATGTGAAATTTCATCATTTCTTTCACTTACTAATGGCAGCATTTGTTGCTATAGGTACACTTTTCTTCATAAATAAGAGAGATTCTTCGATCAATTTTGCACAGCATACAAACCAAACTTAAAGGTGTATGAAACTCTACAATTTTCCAAATCTGTTAAAAACTGTGGTAAAAATTGAGGTAATTAACTAGAAAAGCTGTGTTTTTCCTAAACATGAAGTTTAAAAGATAACAGTACATTCGTTTTTTCATAAATTAAATAAATTCTATAGTTTCATACACCTGTGAGTATGGCTTGTATGATGTGCAAAATTCATCGAAGAATCTCTCTAATTTACGAAGAAAAGTGTACCTAAAGAAACAAATGCAGCTATTAGAAATGAAAAAACGATGAAATGTCACAGGAAAAAAGATGAAATGTCACAGGAAAAAAAAATTTATTTTGTTATGTTTTCGAACTTCCACTGCAATGAGTGTGAATCCTGAATGCTTCCTGGTGATGCTGACAAAGTTGTATGAATTTTGTTTGTAAAAGTATACACACTGGAAATTAAAATGTCCTGTGTTGCCTCTCCTGCTCCAAGTCGACCCATTTGACGTCCTACCCCCCTTAAGATCACATGAACGCCCTAACTTTTGACAAATTGCATATTTATTGGTTATTTCTCTTTGAATGCTGTTGAACATAATGTAGATGTGGTAATCTGAAATGCACGGCACTAATTCTACCTCGGTATGCTACATTGCGCCTCTAGATACCGTGAAACTTGACTTCATGGTTGCGAGCGCACCCCCGTTTTGCACGTTTTAAGGAGCTTCTGCACTTGCGCAACAGGCGCGATGTAATTGCCTTACGGGCCAAACAAATACGGGTTTGATACACAATGTGCACAATCCACAGCGTTCACTGCTAGTCCCTACCACTCAACTACAAGTTTACGTCAGTGCCACTAGGTGGTAGCACATTCGCTTGGCATAAATCCCGTTAACATATCCACAGATATGCCAATTCACTCACTATATCGGGAAATTAGATCGGACATCAGTATATGTTACAGTTATAGTGATAGAAAAACCTATTGTGTGGGATTCTGAATGAGATATAGTACATTAAGTTTTGCATTTTATCATCCAGTAATCCATTTGAGCGCTCAGAACGATAAAGCACACAATCGTCGCTTGTGAGACTGCAGCATTTATTCATGCTTCTGACATGTAGATCAGGTTTATCTGTACTGTAGGCCCACATTGTACATATATCTGAACATTCACGAAAAGCTGTTACATTGATTTATCTGATATTCACTTAACTATGGGGAGTCAAAGACGATGTGCTTTTGGTAGATACTACCACTTGTATAGCGGATGTCGTTATCAAATGGTTCAAATGGCTCTGAGCACTATGGGACTCAACTGCTGTGGTCATTAGTCCCCTAGAACTTAGAACTACTTAAACCTAACTAACCTAAGGACATCACACACATCCATGCCCGAGGCAGGATTCGAACCTGCGACCGTAGCAGTCGTGTCGTTATCAGGAGAAAGAAAACGCGTTCTACGGATCAGAGCGTGGAATGTCAGATCGCTTAATCAGGCAGGTAGGTTAGAAAATTTAAAAAGGGAAATGGATAGGTTAAAGTTAGATATAGTGGGAATTAGTGAAGTTCGTTGGCAGGAGGAACAAGACTTCTGGTCAGGTGACTACAGGGCTATAAACACAAAATCATATAGGGGTAATGCAGGAGTAGGTTTAATAATGAATAGGAAAATACGAATGCGGGTAAGCTACTACGAACAGCATAGTGAACGCATTATTGTGGCCAAGATAGATACGAAGCCCACACCTACTACAGTAGTACAAGTTTATATGCAACTAGCTCTACAGATGACAAAGAAATTGAAGAAATGTATGATGAACTAATAGAAATTATTCAGATGGTGAAGGGAGATGAAATTTAATAGTCTTGGGTGACTGGAATTCGAGTGTAGGAAAAGGGAGAGTAGGAAACGTAGTAGGTGGATATGGATTGGGGTGAAGAAATGAAAGAGGAAGCCGCTTGGTGGAATTTTGCACAGAGCATAACTCAATCATAGCTAACACTTGGTTTAAGAATCATGAAAGAAGGTTGTATACATGGAAGAACCCTGGAGATACTAAAAGGTATCACATAGATTATATAATGGTAAGACAGAGCTTTAGGAACCAGGTTTTAAATGGTAAGACATTTCCAGGGGCAGATGTGGACTCTGACCACAATCTATTGGTTATGAACTGTAGATTAAAACTGAAGAAACTGCAAAAAGGTGGGAATTTAAGGAGATGGGTCCTGGATAAACTGAAAGAACCAGAGGTTGTACAGAGTTTCAGGGAGAGCATAAGGGAACAATTGACAAGAATGGGGGAAGGAAATACAGTAGAAGAAGAATGGGTAGCTTTGAGGGATGAAGTAGTGAAGGCAGCAGAGGATCAAATAGGTAAAAAGACGAGGGCCAGTAGAAATCCTTAGGTAACAGAAGAAATATTGAATTTAATTGATGAAAGGAGAAAATATAAAAATGCAATAAATGAAGCAGGCAAAAAGGAATACAAACGTCTCAAAAATGAGATCGACAAGGAAGTGCAAAATGGCTAAGCAGGAATGGATAGAGGACAAATGTAAAGATGTAGAGGCTTATTTCACTAGGGGTAAGATAGATACTGCCTACAGGAAAATTAAAGAGACCTTTGGAGACAAAAGATTCACTTGTATGAACATCAAGAGCTCAGATGCAAACCCACATCTAAGCAAAGAAGGGAAAGCAGAAAGGTGGAAGGAGTATATAGAGGGTCTATACAAGGGCAATGTACTTGAGGACAATATTATGGAAATGGAAGAGGATGTAGATGAAGATGAAATGGGAGATACGATACTGTGTGAAGAGTTTGACAGAGCACTGAAAGACCTGATTCGAAACAAGGCCCCCAGAGTAGACAACATTCCATTGGAACTACTGATGGCCTTGGGAGAGCCAGTCATGACAAAACTCTACCATCTGGTGAGCAAGATGTATGAGACAGGCGAAATACCCTCAGACTTCAAGAAGAATATAATAATTCCAATCCCAAAGAACGCAGGTGTTGACAGATGTGAAAATTACCGAACAATCAGTTTAATAAGCCATAGCTGCAAAATACTAACACGAATTCTTTACAGACGAATGGAAAAACTAGTAGAAGCTGACCTCGGGGAAGATCAGTTTGGATTCCGTAAAAATACTGGAACACGTGAGGCAATACTGACCTTATGACTTATCTTAGAAGAAACATTAAGGAAAGGCAAACCTACGTTTCTAGCATTTGTAGGCTTAGAGAAAGCTTTTGACAATGTTGACTGGAATACTCTCTTTCAAATTCTAAAGGTGGCAGGGGTAAAATACAGGGAACGAAAGGCTATTTACAATTTGTACAGCAACCAGATGGCAGTTATAAGAGTCGAGGAACATGAAAGGGAAGCAGTGGTTGGGAAGGGAGTAAGACAGGGTTGTAGCCTCTCCCCGATGTTATTCAATCTGTATATTGAGCAAGCAGTAAAGGAAACAAAAGAAAATTTCGGAGTAGGTATTAAAATCCATGGAGAAGATATAGAAACTTTGAAGTTCGCCGATGACTTTGTAATTCTTTCAGGGACAGCAAAGGACTTGGAAGAGCAGTTGAATGGAATGGACAGTGTCTTGAGAGGAGGATATAAGATGAACATCAACAAAAGCAAAACGAGGATAATGGAATGTAGTCGAATTAAGTCAGGTGATGCTGAGGGAATTAGGTTAGGAAATGAGACAGTCAAAGTAGTAAAGGAGTTTTGCTATTTGGGGAGCAAAATAACTGATGATGGTCGAAGTAGAAAGGATATAAAATGTAGACTGGCAATGGCAAGGAAAGCGTTTCTGAAGAGAAATTTGTTAACATCGAGTATAGATTTAAGTGTCAGGAAGGCTTTTCTGAAAGTATTTGTATGGAGTGTAGCCATGTATGGAAGTGAAACATGTACAAGAAGAGAATAGAAGCTATCGAAATGTGGTGCTACAGATGAAAGCTGAAGATTAGATAGGTAGATCACATAACTAATGAGGTGGTATTGAATAGGATCGGGGAGAAGAGAAGTTTGTGGCACAACTTGACCAGAAGAAGGGATCAGTTGGTGGGACATGTTCTGAGGCATCAATGGATCACCAATTTAGTATTGGAGGGCAGCGTGGAGGGTGAAAATCGTACAGGAAGACCAAGAGATGAATACACTAAGAAGATTCAGAAGGATGTAGGTTGCAGTAGGTACTGGGAGATGAAGAAGCTTGCACAGGATAGAGTAGCATGGAGAGCTGCATCAAACCAGTCTCAGGACTGAAGACCACAACAACAACAACAACAACAATAACAACCACTTGTATTTAATAATTTCCACAAGTGGAAGTTTATGTTTGGGGTTGGTTGTTTACAGTGCAGGAAACGGATTTCCTGTGCGGTGTCAACATAATCTACGTAGATCCTGTACATTACATTCATCGTTTTCCATGGATCCCTTGGAGAGGAGTCTCTGTGATATGGAAAGAGTCAAAGTTTTATTTTTTTCTCAGATACATGGATATTGCATAATTATAAACCAGACACAGATATGAGCTATAATCCTTGTGAAGATATTCATCGATGGAGTAGAACGAGTTGGCCAACAGGAAGTTCTTTAATTCACTCTGAAACCGATCTTTATCACTTACAAGACCTTTGATATGCTCTGGTAAGTTGTTGAATATATGAGTACCCATGTATTTGACTCCTTTTTGTGCTAATGTTAAGCTTTTATAGCCCTTATAGAGATTGTTTTTGGTTCTGGTATTATAATCATGTTTTGCACTATTTTATGTGAAGACAGACATGTTGGAAATGACACAGGACATACATGAGTATATGTACTGTGCAGTAGTAGTTAGAATAGGAAGTTTCTTAAAGAGGTATCTGCATGATGATCTAGGACTACACGAGATACAATTTTAATGAGCCATTTCTGAATTTTGAAAATGTTCTCTTTGTGAGAGAAGTTTCCCCAAAAGATGATTCCATAACTCATTAGTGAATGGAAGTAAGTCGAATAAACTAACATCTTCATTTTTAAATCAGCTATTTCTGCTATCATGCATACTGCAAATGTGGCTGAACTAAGGCATTTCATTAAGTCTAGAGTGGGAGTTTTCCAATTTAGGTTGCCGTCAATTTGTAGCCCTAAAAATTTGACACTGTCTACAGCTGTAATTTCATTGTTTGAATACATTATACTGATAGGGTCAGGTATTCTTTGTGAGGTACTAAACTGTATGTACTGGCTTTTGTCAAAATTCAGTGGCAATCCATTTGCTGTGAACCACCCATCAATACCTACTGCTCAGTGAGATTAAAGGTACTGTTTTTTTTATATCAATACTTGTGTCATCTCCAAATAAGACAAAATTTTGTTTTTGTGACACTGCATATGGAAAGTCATTAATATATAACAGGGGCAACAAGGGACCTAAAGTAAAGCCGTGGGGCACCCCTTCTCTGATGGTTTCATATTTTTAATGACTATTGTTATGTGGTAAGCCTGATACAGACATACATTGCTTTCTATTAGAAAGATGGGATGTGAACCATGAGCCTGCTACTCCTGTTATTTCATAATATTGTAACTTTTGTATAAGGATATCATGCTTAACACAATCAAAAGCTTAAGCTTTAAGGAAAATTAGCAGGAAAAGTTATAGAAAAAGGAATTTCGGCCTTTCAGACCAGATCCTTTGTCTGAGAAAGTGACAAAATCAAATAAGTGTGACCACAAGCGAACATTTAACAAAGAAGTATATAATAAACATAAGTTGTTCTGTGTGTGCAACATAAAAATGCCCGATTTTCAGCCCTTAAGTTAATTCATTGACTGATACGTGAATTAGAGATCTTGAACATTTGTCTAAAAAAGTGAAAAAAAGCACAGAAACTCCCATTAAAAAAAAAAAAAGAAGAAGAAGAAGAAGAAAAAGAAAAAAAAGAAAAGAAAGCGGAATGGAGATCAGCGAAAGCTTAAACATTATTTCGTTCTTGCCATAAATTGTACTTAATTATGTACAAGACAACAAAATTCCACAAAAACAATTCTTTATTTTTCAGACAAGTTATGCATATTATTATTATTACTGTTATTATTATTATTCTTGTTATTACTGACAGTGACTGAAGTTGTATAAATATGTTGATAAGCGTAACTGCTATACAGCAGATGCTATTATTGATTTCGCAGTTTCATATTTATCTGAATTTGAAAATTTGTGAACAACCATAATTAATACCTATGAGCTCCTACTGCAAATAAGCATCAATTAACATCACACAATTTTTTGTTCGAGCAACACGTTCGCTGCTTTGCTTAATAATGAATTTGCATTCCCCCATCCAGTATCAGATTCCCATTAGACCAACAAGAATGTTGACCGACGGCATTGTTTAGGTTGCGTCACCGAGTACAACGGTCATCACATGCCGTCGCCATAGTTTGCCGATAAAGACAGCCGACTGCTTGGTCGCTGTGCGTCCAATCTTATTCGTCAGTTTTCGTTGGGATCGAGGAGGTTTGGTTAGGTTAGAATCTATTTTATGTATTAAGTACGTCATATTGTAACCTCCAAGGACGGAATGGATACCGCGATGCCTCTTTGCTTGGATATGAGTGCTGCAGTGCGGCTTTTGCTGTTAAAATATGCGTGTAAATGAACTGTGTCTGCCTCGAAACGAACGTGGTGAGCACCGCACACTGCGTTCGCAGATACTTGAATGAAAAAAGGCCATGCAAAAATTAAAAATGCTTTAGCTTTGTGACGCCACTTTCCTTCTCTCACAAGTGATTAGCACAACGGACCACCACCTTAGAAACTAATAGGTCTTAATTGTTGTTTATAATATTTATACGCATGAATTACAAAAATATATAGTTTCAGTGATACACTGCATTAATGATCTCTCCAAAACACTGCGTCCAGAGTGTGATGTATTATGCTCCAGTGGCAGGATGTGCGACTTCAGCCTGTAAAGTTTTTGCCAATGAGGTTATGAGCACATAATAATTAATTTACATGATGAAAGTACAAGTTTCTAATATATTATGCATGGATAAAATTTGTGTGTAAGGAATCAACTATTAGGCCTATCTAATTAATGAAAGGTAAATTTGTGGTTTCACAGCAGCTCGCTTTATTTTAAAAATGGCGGAAATTAATGTAGCACTGGCAGGATATTCAGACAATCAGATTTTAGTACACTTCACTGCTCCCTGAACACTTACCCAGTGGATGCGGGAAGGAAAGTAACAATATTCCTGGGGGCAGTATTATTTGAGATTGAGTGTTTCTTTTAATAAAGAAAATCAACAGTACGTTGTATTAAAGCGTCTTTTAGTGCACCTGCACAGCTTCATAATTCGGTATTGACAAAATAAAAAATTTTGTTGTACGGGTATTTGAAGTGCATGAACGAAAATGTCACATTTTAAATTAGTATTTAGAGCATCGTAAATAGCATCTAACATATCGCACACAAACTTTTGATTCTGTACTTATCTGAACGTGATGTGGACCTAATTATTAGAAAGATATAATTGACAGATTTCAATATCCAAGTGTAACTTCTGGTTTTAATTGAACTGGAACTGCATCTTTAATATGAGAATTGGATTTTATAATAGACCTCGAATCAAACCTCTGCAAGTACAGGCGTACTCGAAATCAATTCTGCTGAATTTATTTGATATTGTGCAGGCATACTTCAATCAACTTCAATGACTGTCATTCAGTATATGTGTGAAAGACAAACACAAACTTTAGTGTACCGGTACGATACTCTGAAAACGTAAAGCACTGAAAAGTGGAAACACATGCATACACCACATTTGCAAACCATTTCATGTAGCAGATTCACCACCATACTGCCATAAAAGCAACGCCGGTAAGCAGTAATAATAATTTGTTGACAGCTGATGTCCACAAATAACAATCTAAAAAGATACACAACAGTAAATTTAAGCAAACGGCGAGCCAACCTTGGTTTGTGAACAAATTCTACATCTACATACATACTCCGCAATCCACCATACGGTGCATGGCGGAGGGTACCTTGTACCACAACTAGCATCTTCTCTCCCTGTTCCACTCCCAAACAGAACGAGGGAAAAATGACTGCCTATATGCCTATGTACGAGCCCTAATCTCTCTTATCTTTGTGGTCTTTCCGTGAAATGTAAGTTGTCGGCAGTAAAATTGTACTGCAATCAGCCTCAAATGCTGGTTCTCTAAATTTCCTCCGAAGCGATTCACGAAAAGAACGCCGCCTTTCCTCTAGAGACTCCCACCCGAGTTCCTGAAGTATTTCCGTAACACTCGCATGATGATCAAACCTACCAGTAACAAATCTAGCAGCCCGCCTCTGAATTGCTTCTATGTCCTCCCTCAATCCGACCTGAAAGGGATCCCAAACGCTCGAGCAGTACTCAAGAATAGGTCGTATTAGTGTTTTATAAGCGGTCTCCTTTACAGATGAACCACATCTTCCCAAAATTCTACCAATGAACCGAAGACAACTATCTGCCTTCCCCACAACTGCCATTACATGCTTGTCCCACTTCATATCGCTCTGCAATGTTACGCCCAAATATTTAATCGAAGTGACTGTTATTCCAAGTTATAATCCACACCTAAAAATTTCTGATAACGATTTTGCCCACTTGTGGTTTCCAATAAACTTGCGATTTCCGTCCAGAGATTCTGAACTGTATCCCAGTTATGATATTTTTTATCTTCAGACTGCCACGAACTCCGCCTTTGACTAAACTTATCAGTCTCTCACAGTTCATGTATCGTGTCGTGTTAGCCATTATGGTACCCAAAAAAAAAAAAAAAAAAAATTAATTTCACCGGGTGTCATCTAAAATATGTACATTTGGACGATGACGTCGGCTACCTTGTGGCCGCACATATAGTGGCGCACTGATTTGAAACGATCGACCGTCTTCAGCCGATGTCGTTCATCGGCAGAATCCACCGGTATTGATGCCACTGTGGCCGCAGCCTCAGAAGCCAGAGACCGTTCTCAAAATTATGCAGTTTGCTTAATTCATTGCCCGGATGCTGACAGAAAAGATCTGTAAAAGAGATTTCAGGAATGCTGAAATAAAAGTTTGATTAAGTAACTGCCGATTGCACACTAGTAGCATTTGGCTGTGGCCACCAAAAAATTCGTCAGCAGCTCTGCCAGCCTGAACAAGTTCAAAAATGCAACATAATAAATTAAGATGTGGCATTAATGAAAGAGAAAAGTAAGTTTCTTGATTCAAACATGACTGTTATCTTTAAATTAATGTGATTATTTAACCCAAAGTTAGACATACGACAGCCACACTTAGATTTTATGAGACAGCAACCAAACAAACTAGGGACAGAGAGGGAAGGATTTATTTACACATAGAAAATTAATTAAATGCTTGGGGCATATTATTAATTATTCAAAAAGCAACGTTTCTTCCAGTCATGTGCTGGCTCTAACAGTACGCCCTTTACTTCTTTCCTGTTTGTACACTGAAGCGCCAGAGAAACTGATATAGACATGAGTATTCAAATACAGAGAAATGTATACACGCAGAATACAGCTATATAAGACAAGTGTCTGGCAAGGTTGTTTGATTGGTTACTGCTGCTACAATGGCAGGTTATCAAGATTTAAGTGAGTTTGAATGTGAAGTTATAGTTGGTGCATGAGCGATGGGACACAGCATCTCTGAGGTAGTGATGAAGTGAGGCTTTTCTCATACAGTCATTTCATGAGCTTACCGTGAATATCAGGAAGCAGTAAAACATCAAATCTCCAACATCGCTGCAGCCAGAAAAAGATCCTGCAAGAATGGGACAAACGATGACTGAAGAAAATCGTTGAACGTGACAGGAGTGCAACCCTTCAACTAATTGACGCAGATTTCAATGCCGGGCCATCAATAAGTGTCAGCATACGAAACATTCAATGAAACATCATCAATATGCGCCTTCAGAGTTGAAGGCACAACACAAAGCTTTACTCCTCACCTTGGCCCTCAACACCGATATTGGACTGTTGATGACTGGAAACATGTTACCTGGTTGGATGAGTCCCGTTTCAAATGACGATGATGATGATGATGATGATGATTGGTTTGTGGGGCGCTCAACTGCGCGGCCATCAGTGCTTGTGCGAAGTCCCAATTTTTACAAAGTCCAATTTTTTACACAGTCCTACCTAGACACTGCCACGAATGATGATGATGACGATGAAATGATGAGCACAACACAAATATCCGCCGGCCGGTGTGACCGTGCGGTTCTAGGCGCTTCAGTCTGGAACTGCGTGACCGCTACAGTCGCAGGTTCGAATCCTGCCTCAGGCATGGATGTGTGTGATGTTCTTAAGTTAGTTAGGTTTAAGTAGTTCTAAGTTCTAGGGGACTGATGACCACAGATGTTAAGTCCCATAGTGCTCAGAGCCATTTGAACCATTTGAACAAATATCCAGTCGGCAGACACAGAAAATCCCCAACCCGGCCGGCAATCGAATCTGAGACCCCATGATCCAGAGGCAGCAACGCTAACCCCTAGACCACGAGCTGCGGACCATTTCAAATTGTATCGAGGGGATAGATGTGTATGGTCATTGAGACAATCTCATGAATCCATGGATCCTGCATGTCAACAGCAGACTGTTCAAGCTGGTGGAGACTCTGTAATAGTGTGGGGCATGTGCAGTTAGAGTGACACGGAACGACTCAGACAAATGACATGATCGTAAGCATCTTGTCTGATCAGCTGCATCCGTTCATGTCCATTGTGCATTCCAACAGACTTGGGACATTCCAACAGGACAATGCGACACCCCACACATTCAGAATTGTTACAGAGTGGCTGCAGGAACACTGTTCTGAGTTTAAACACTTCCGCTGGCCACCAAACTCTCCAGACATGAACATAATTGAGCATATCTGGGATGCCTTGCAACGTTCTGTTCAGAAGAAATCTCCACCCACTCGTACTCTTACAGATTTATGGACAGCGCTGCAGGATTCATGGGGTCATTTCCCTCCAACACTGCTTCAGAGCCGGCCGGAGTGGCCGTGCGGTTCTAGGCGCTACAGTCTGGAGCCGAGTGACCGCTACGGTCGCAGGTTCGAATCCTGCCTCGGGCATGGATGTGTGTGATGTCCTTAGGTTAGTTAGGTTTAATTAGTTCTAAGTTCTAGGCGACTGATGACCTCAGAAGTTAAGTCGCATAGTGCTCAGAGCCATTTGAACCATTTTTGAACTGCTTCAGATGTTAGTCGAGTCCACGCCACGTCGTGTTGCGGCACTTCTGCGTGGTTGTGGGGCCTTGCACGGTATTAGGCAGGTGTACCAGTTTCTTTGGCTGTTCAATGTATGTTAATGTTTCTGTAGTTTTGGCACGATCAGTTTGACGCAATGTGACCAAAAGGACAAAAAAAATCAATTTTTCTTGCATGATTTGTATGGTACACATGTTTTGGGGCGACAAAGAACTGACAGTTTACACTTCCTAATCAGAAATTGTCGAGGACTGTTTGTGAAGAGGGAAAATTAAATGTGGTTCTTGGTTTTGTGCAAGTGAAACTGGTGAACAATTCCAGTGATTGTTAAATTTATGATAAGCAAAATACAGATTTATTTTTTGCTTGTATAATACACCCCACAGAAATAAAATTGAACACATTCTTCAAAGTTCTTCCCAATTCAGATGCAACAATTAATATTTAAGCGGTTTTTTATTCTCTGAGTTGTATGATTAAGGTATGCTATACTATAACAGTAATGAATCATAAGATTTAATGTAAGTGTGGAACAGCTAACAAATATTTTACAAAATTTTCTACATATTTGTTAGGCACTAATCTTCTTACATTCATCGAAGCCTACATTCTAATACAATAAGTTTTGAAGCATGTTATCCATATGAGTGCAACGGTTTGTCAATATTATCATTCTTTGGGCTACTGTCATGGAAATACTGTGACAGAGATGCCATTTTTCTTGTGGTCAGTATTTTATATCTATAGTTTTCTGGAATGGTTGACAGTGTTTACAATAGTTATATGAACTGTTCACTGAATGCAAAGAATGTACCTGCAAGTTCTTGCATCTAACCTTTGTTTTAGGTTGGTTCAAAAGTTTGTAGCATTTTTGTTTTACATGTTGGATTCTGGTTGTTATGGGTTTATTTTTTGATTGTCATTTGTTATTCCCATTACACTGTCACTATTTGTGTTTATGTATTGACATCTTGACATTTGGAAATAATGAGAGGAGCTGTGGATGCTAGAAAATGGAGTGCCAGTCAAGATAGCTGAACATTTCCAACATATTCTTTTGTTTGATCTCAACAGAGGGGTGATGGTGGTGGAGACAGCTAGAAACATTTGCACCATGTGTGGAGATAATGCCACTGGATGGAGCATGGCAATAAAATGATTTTTTTTGTTTTAAGGAAGATCATTTTTATCCTAGTGACACTCCACATTCAGGAAGACCTTCAGAATTTGATGAAGATCATTTAATAGCCAGTCAGAAGTGAATGATGCAATCAAGTTAAAGCTCAGTTACACAAAGTTAAGCAAAGCAATAATTCATGGTGACCTGTACCTGGGATTAAAAAGCAAAAATTTCATGTTTCCTGCACCTTGAATTAAGATGCAAAGATTTCATGTTAGTAATAATTAACAATGCACAAGGTGAATTATTTGCAAAATACGGACATGATCAGTCTTAAGTGCCTATGATTTTGAACTTACCTTGATACTAGTAATGAATGATATGAGGCAAGCATTTCCATGCACTTCCCTCATTTCTGACGGAAATGACAGTGATGAGTTGACTTTATTTTTCAACTATGTAAAGTCACAATTTGGACAGATTTGCTCCAAGATATTCATGTCAGATCTGCTAGAGTCCTAGAGTACTGCTTGGAACAGAACAATAGGAGCCCTAAAAATGAAACTTTTCTGGAATGTGGACAGAGCATGAAGGTAAAACATTAAGATTAAAATTCTGTACAGGGACAACAGAAATGAGATGTAAAAGGTTGTTAAGGCATTAATGCATGTGAGAGATGTTGCTGTGTTTGAAGAATTGCTGCACAATGCATGCCAGAAGCTCTGTAGTTATCTAGATACATCCGAATTTGGTCATTATTTCAAGACCTACTATGAAAAACTACGAAGTGTTGGGCATATTGTCACAGGATGCAAGCTGGACTCAATCCAACCATGCACTAGCAGAGTATGCACAAGGCTGTGAAATAAGTACGTGGTGTTCAAAAAGTCTCTCTGCAGTGCCACGTGATTGTTAGCCACACGTGCCATAATGAATATACCGGAATGAGACTCATTGAAATACAAGTTATTAATTTATTGAATATTCATTTTTACTTACAAATTTTCACATTAAATGTTGAAAGTGTTCCCACTGTTGTTGAATACGCAATTCAGTTCGTCTAATCATGTTTCCAAACACACACTGTAACATTTCTTCTGTAACAGAAGCAGTGAAAGTGGATATTGTAGTTTTCAATTCACCGATAGATTTTGTACAGTTGCTTTCACTGCACCCCAGAAGAAAATTGACAATAATGCAGTCTCTTGCCATGATCAGTTCTTGCACGACTGTCACTTTGCATGGGAAAAGTTCTAATTTTTTCCTTACAGCTGTGTGTGCCATTCCGACACTAACATTGATTTCCTAGTGAGTTTTCTGACTGACTTGTTCGGACTCGTAGACATTTTATCGGAAATATCGAGTAATTTATCCTAAAACAAAAAGCTAGGATGACCACTTCTTGGTGCATCTGTCACTGAACCCGTACTTCGAAATTTGTTAGTCAAATCTCACACAGTTTCACGATGTGGGAGTGTTGTCTCTGGGAAAACTGAATGAAATGTTTGACGAACTGAAACTGTGTATTTACCGCCAGCTTTGAACACTTGTTCGACTAAAAACACACGTTCTTCAGTGGTTAGCATTTTAACAGTGACAAAGCCGAAACAAATGGACAAAGGAACTAAACTTAAACGTTCACATCGACACACACCGACGATACTACTGACGCTGGCTGAGATAAACGAAACAGTGGAATGTTGGAAGAGTCCGCTTGAAGGGAAGTAACCCAGGCAGGCGAACAATCGTACGGCACTGCGGAGAGACTTTTTGAACACCCCATACATGGTAATGCAAAGCAAGTGAAATAAATGGGCAAAGGTGTATCTGCACTGATGTCATTTGTAACAGTGAAGCTGTTTGATAGGCTTATTGAGATCACGAAAGGAAGGGTAACTAGTAAAGTAAACAACTTTTGCATTAGGCACAAGTCTATTTTAATGGACGACTTCATTACTAAGGTCGGTATTACACTATCAAATTTCTTTGTCAAAGATTTGATCAAAGATGTGATCCAATATTCCGTCCAATATATTTGACAAAGATCTTTGACGTAGCGCTAGAAGGGGTATTACACTGTCATCAAATTTTTCGTCAAAGTTCAAGATGGCTGACAACTACTTGTTATTAACCGCAGCAGTTGTACGTACCCCAATTGCATTGTGTGCACATGCGGAAAAGAAGTGGGGGAAAAATGGAACCATACATACGAGGTTGACAGTCTTAAATGTCCTGGGATTACAACTTGATAATAAATTCAGTTGGTAGGAGCACACCACAGAACTGCAGAAAGGCCTTAACAAATCTGTATTTGCAATTCGAGTGTTAGCAGACATAGGCAACATAAAAATGAAAAACCTTGCATACTTTGCCTACTTTCATTCCATAATGTCATATGGGATAATATTTTGGGGTAAATCTTGAAGTCAAACAAAAGTTTTCAAGAGTCCAAAAGCGAGTAATACGTATTATTTGTGGAGTAAATTCACGGATGTCCTACAGAAACCTCTTCAAAGAACTGGATATACTAACTACTGCCTCTCAGTATATTTACTTCTTAATGAAATTTGTCGTAAATAATATATCTCTTTTTCCAACAAACAACTCAGTTCATACATACAATACCAGGAACAAAAATGATCTGCACAAGGACTTAAAAGCACTTACTTTAGTTCAAAAAGGGGTCCACTACTCAGGAACACTCATCTTCAATAATTTGCCAGCAAACATAAACAATTTAGTTAGAAATAAAGATCAGTTTAAAAGGAGCCTGAAAAACTTACTACTGGCCAACTCCTTCTACTCCATTGGCAAAATTTTTAATAGAAACAAATGGTGTATTGTATTTATTCATACTATTAGTATTGTTATTTCAGCTTAAAAAAATCAACATGTTCCACATCCACGAGGATCTCCTCAGCACGGATCTATGGAATGAAAAACTAATCTAATCTGGGTGAAGCCGTGGGTTTTACGACGACACGATAAAAGCATTCAAGAAAACTTGTTACGTGAGCTTACAGTGGAAGACGTCAAGTTGTACATCAATTACTTAAGAATGGATGAGCATACGTTTCTGTATGTGCTCAATGAAGTGTATCCTCATATCACAAAGCACAATATTCACTTAAGAACTGCTACATCTTCAGAAGACAGGCTCACTGTAACACTCCGATTCCTTGCTACAGGAGAGGGTTATGTTATGTTATGTTATGTTAGGTCAGGTCTCCAATCTTCTTAATCTATTTTTGTATTCAGGGTGCCTCACGTTGTAAAGCGCATCAGCTTCAGACATCTTTATTAATTTTGTAGTTGTCGGCACACACCAATTGTATTTACCGGCAATGGTTATAAAAACACTACAGACGACAGAACGCTGCAGCGATGCTAGCACTCCATGTGGTAACATGTCACATTGCACTGAACAGAAGACAAGCGGTTTCTTTGATCAAATATACAGCGAGGCCCTAAATTTGATCAAATATTGGACGACATTTGACAAAGTCCCTATTACACTATCAAATATCTTTGACAAAGATATTGGACAAAGAAATTTGATAGTGTAATACCGGCCTAAGGTAAACAGTGGCTGGGAAGTACCTGCTTCAAGATCATCTTAAGTTTATCTTGTGAATGATAATAATGTCTGTTGCAAGTGTAGATTAGTGCGCACTAATCGTGAAATAGGCATTCATTGGTATTCTCGCACATGCATCGATTACAGTATTAAATATGTATAACCACATTCATGTTTTTTTGCCAAATGTAAAAGAAGAGCAGAGGTGATATTCACTTTTAAAATCATGACGCACTTGTTACTGATGCTGGAGATGTGTCTGTGATTAATGAGAGAGAAGCAATTTTGGACCAAGTGAGTGTAAATGCCAACTCCAGTAACCAAGGAGCACTGTCGGATGAGAAGAAAAAGATTATTTGAATATTGCTGAAATGTCACCTAGCCAAAAAAGGACATTATTGAAGGCAAAAGTAGATGCTGCTGCTTGAACCCATAAGCAGCAGTTCCTTCACTAGCCCAGAAAATAGTCACAAGAGAAAACTTGTGCCACAGAGAGGGCTGATTTCTACAAAGAAAACAGATCATGCTGCTACATCCTACAGCAATGGTTGCAGCTACGCTGTCACGTTCGTGTGGTGTCAGATTCAAATGACTTAAGCCGACACGAGTCGACACAAACTTAAAAGGCACCTTCCTTCCTTATAGAGGACGTTCACCTCCACAGGGCACTCTCCATTAATTTTGTTACCACCTGCCATTTTTAGTTCTCTTATGCCCTCCTCTTTGGAGACAAAGACCTGAACGAAACACACACACAACTCGAGTAGTCATCAAGAAGCCAACGGCCTTGCCGCAGTCCTAACACCGGTTCCCGCCAGATCGCCAAAGTTAAGGGGGGGTAGGACGTCAAACGGGCCGACTTGGAGCAGGAGAGGCACCACAGGACATTTTATTTTCTACTGTCTATACTTTTACAAATAAATTCATAAAACTTTGTCAGCAGCACCAGGAAGGATTCAGGATTCACACTCATAACAGTGGAAGTGCAATAACATATCAAAATAAATTTTTTTTTAGATATGAAATTTCATCATTTTTTCACTTACTGTTGGCTCCATTGGTTGCTATAGGTACATTTTTCTTCACAAGTAAGAGAGATTCTTTGATGAATTTTGCACAGCATGCAAACCATACTTACAGGTGTTTGAAACTCTAGAATTTTCGAAATCTATTAAAAACTGTGGTAAAAATTGAGATAATTAACTACAAAATTTGATTTTTTTCCAAACATGAAGTTTAAAACGTAACAGCTCATTCATTTTTCCATACATTAAATAGATTCTAGAGTTTCAGACACTTGTAAGTATGGTTTGTATGCTGTGCAAAATTCATCGAACAGTCTCTCTTACTTATGAAGAAAAGTGTACCTATAGTAACAAATGCAGCCAATAGTAAGTGAAAAAATGATGATATTCCACATGTAAAAAAAAATTATTTTGTTATGTTTTTGAACTTCCGCTGCTGCTACGAGTGTTAATCCTGAAACCTTCCTGGTCATGCTGACAAAGTTTTATGAATTTACTTGTAAAAGTATGTTGTTGTTGTGGTCTTCAGTCCTGAGACTGGTTTGATGCAGCTCTCCATGCTACTCTATCCTGTGCAAGCTTCTTCATCTCCCAGTACCTTACCGCAACCTACATCCTTCTGAATCTGCTTAGTGTATTCATCTCTTGGTCTCCCTCTACGATTTTTACCCTCCACACTGCCCTCCAATACTAAATTGGTGATCCCTTGATGCCTCAGAACATGTCCTACCAACCGATCCCTTCTTCTAGTCAAGTTGTGCCACAAACTTCTCTTCTCCCCAATCCTATTCAATACTTCCTCATTAGTTATGTGATCTACCCATCTAATCTTCAGCATTCTTCTGTAGCACCACATTTCAAAAGCTTCTATTCTCTCCTTGTCCAAACTATTTATCGTCTAAGTTTCACTTCTATACATGGCTACACTCTATACAAATACTTTCAGAAATGACTTCCTGACACTTAAATATATACTCGATGTTAACAAATTTCTCTTCTTCAGAAACGCTTTCCTTGCCATTGCCAGTCTACATTTTATATCCTCTCTACTTCGACCATTACCAGTTATTTTGCTCCCCAAATAGCAAAACTCCTTTACTACTTTAAGTGTCTCATTTCTTAATCTCATTCCCTCAGCATCAACCGACTTAATTCGACTACATTCCATTATCCTCGTTTTGCTTTTGTTGATGTTCATCTTATACCCTCCTTTCAGGACACCGTCCATTCCATTCAACTGCTCTTCCAAGTCCTTCGCTGCCTCTGACAGAATAATTACAATGTCATCGGTGAACCTCAAACTTTTTATTTCTTCTCCCTCGATTTTAATACCTACTCCAAATTTTTGTTTTGTTTCCTTTACTGCTTGCTCAATATACAGACTGAATAACATCGGGGAGAGGCTACAATCCTGCCACACTCCCTTCCCAACCACTGCTTCCCTTTCGTGTCCCTCGACTCTTATAACTGCCATCTGGTTGCTGTACAAATTGTAAATAGCGTTTCGCTCCCTGTATTTTACCCCTGCCACCTTTAGAATTTGAAAGAGAGTATTCCAGTCAACATTGTCAAAAGCTATCTCTAAGTCTACAAATGCTAGAAACGTAGGTTTGCCCTTCCTTATTCTAGCTTCTAAGATAAGTCGTAGGGTCACTATTGCCTCACGTGTTCCAACATTTCTACGAAATCCAAACTGATCTTCCCCAAGGTCGGCTTCTACTAGTTTTTCCATTCGTCTGTAAAGAATTCGCGTCAGTATTTTGCAGCTGTGACTGATTAAACTGATTGTTCGGTAATTTTCACATCTGTCAACACCTGCGTTCTTTGGGGTTGGAATTATTATATTCTTTTTGAAGTCTGAGGGTATTTCGCCTGTCTCATACAGCTTGCTCACCAGATGGTAGAGTTTTGTCAGGACTGGCTCTCCCAAGGCTGTCAGTAGTTCTAATGGAATTTTGTCTACTCCGTGGGCCTTGTTTCGACTCAGGTCTTTCAGTGCTCTGTCAAACTCTTCACGCAGTATCGTATCTCCCATTTCATCTTCATCTACATCCTCTTCCATTTCCATATTATTGTCCTCAAGTACATCGCCCTTGTATAGACCCTCTATATACTCCTTCCACCTTTCTGCTTTCCCTTCTTTGCTTAGAATTGGGTTTCCATCTGAGCTCTTGATGTTCATGCAAGTGGTTCTCTTATCTCCAAAGGTCTCTTTAATTTGTAAAAGTATAGACAGTGGAAATTAAAATGTCCTGTGGTGCCTCTCCTGCTCCAAGTCAGCCATTTGACGTCCTATCCCCCTTAAGTCCTGTACGGCTGGGCTAGCACTCGGGTGGGTGACCGTCCGGTCTGCCAAGCACTGTTGGCAAGCGGGGTACACTCGGACGTTCTGAGGCAAACTGAGGAGCTTCTCGATTGACAGGTATTGGCTCCGGTTACACAAACTAACAATGGCCAGGAGAGCAGTGTGCTGACCACATGCCCCTCCCTATCATCATCCAAAGACGCCCCTGGCGAGAGGATGACACTGCAGCCGGTCGATACCGTCGGGCCTTCCGAGGCCTGTTCGGACAGAGTTACTCGTCGACAAACTTAATGCCACGGTATTTGACGAATCTGGATTGTGTAGCTCATTATATTTCCTCTTTCCACTTTAAAAATTGCCCTCCACTAGAGAACACCCAATCTTCAGATTTCACACGATGAGTGGATTGGAGATGATCAATACAGCACTTTTTAGACTCCGCTTCAAATGTACGCATCCACACTTTAACCTCTTCTGCTGCTGCATTACGCCACGAATGTTCTGTCGGTGGTGTTTTAAACTTATTTTCCACGTAAAAATCTTGTCGCATATATGGCACTGGTAGGAACGTGAAGGTTCATTATCTGTAGCACGAGGTACAATTTCGTTCATCTGCTCTGGGTGCACTTTGGAAATATGCCGTCCCAGAATCTTATGGTAATTGTATTCGTTTTCACAAATTTCACAGTTAAATGAATTCATTTTAAATACATTTAGCTACACAACACTGCTAGTACAAGCAACTGTGGTAAAACACGTAGACCACAAAAAGGCAGGGGACACAGAAATTCTTGCACTACAACACACTACAAAACATGATGAACACACACACACACACACACACACACACACACACACACACACACACACACTGTACAACACGGCAAACAAGGAAATGCTCACTCTGCAAATCATTATAAAAATCGAGGAACAAATAAAGACTCTGGCAGTAAAGCTGGCTCAATAAACACAGGCACCCCACAAAGTGACGACTACCACAGATCGTGCAATATGCGCTACATGGCGTGGACCGAAGACTTTACCCTAGACTGTTCCAGTTAGCATAGGGATAGGTGTGGAGGGGGTGAATGGATAGGACTTATTCCAACTCCGGGCCTGTCGCTGTTTCCTCTGAAGACCGTGCATTAGAATATGCTGGACACACGTTAGTTGAGGGTACCACAGTATTGGCCCCACACGGCTGTACACATCGCTTGCACAGTGTCGAGGCAGCCACCGCTCGGAAGTGCTGCAGTCGCTGTACAGTTACAGCCCAAAACTATTTAGACAACAATCCACAGAAAGGACGAATATCACCAACTTTTGTGTAACGACTCTTACTTCGCATTCAACTGCAGAGGACCCGAGGGATAACCAAAAATTGCACACTGCACTATAGGATGGCAGCAATACTACTTTTTAGTTGCATTTCGGTATCTGCGACAACACTACAGAATTAGGGAAACAACCGTCATTTGAAGATCTGGTTTACTACGGAAACCAATTTAGTTTACAAAAATATCCAACAAAACGTATTTGCTACAGCACTTCTAACATAATTAGCACCGTAGCCACTTCATATATGTAAAAAAAAATTCATTCCTATAACACAATTATACCGGTAATTAAACACGAAGAACTTTTTAAAGGTGTAGACGAATTGATGGGTGCCAAGAAATGCTGTTTAAGCTGTATATTATAGTTTGCAGTATTGAATACTTCAGATGGGGTTACAGTTAAATAACGAAGTAGGTGGAATCCATCAGTTTAGTTATCAGTATAATTACAACCACAAGTAGTGGTTAGTGGCAGGAATGTAATGTGAATCATGCAATAACCTTAGCTAATTAGCTGTCCGGTACATCTCAGTTGATGTTTGAACGGTTATTGGTGTTTTGTATTATACGTTCTATAGGTTATTGGTCACTATTAGAAATATTATCCTCACAATTGCAATAGAAAGTTCACCACAGCACTGTTCAAGTGAAATGTAAAAAAGTGCTTTTTTAAATACTGTAAACTAGGGCTACACTGCTCTTATGGGGGTTACACATCACCAACAATGCCTGCCCAAACGTTCACAGAAAATCTGTGTCGATGACGTGATTGCACAATTGCGTGGGGATTCCCGTCAGCCCGCACATGTTGATTGTGAAAATTTACAATTTGATCACGTTGGAATGAAGCCTCATCTGTAAAGAGAACATTTGCACTGAAATGAGGATTGACACATTGTTGGACAAACCATTCGCAGAAGTGTACCCGTGGAGGCCAATCAGCTGCTGATAGTGCCTGCACACGCTGTACACGGTACGGAAACAACTGGTTCTCCTGTAGCATTCTCCATACAGTGACGTGGTCAGCGTTACCTTGTACAGCAGCAACTTCTCTGACGCCGACATTAGAGTTATCGTCAACTGCATGAAGAATTGCCTCGTCCATTGCAGGTGTCCTCGTCGTTCTAGGTCTTCCCCAGTCACGAGTCATAGGCTGGAATGTTCCGTGCTCCCTAAGACGCCGATCAATTGCTTCGAACCTCTTCCTGTCGGGACACCCTCTTTCTGTAAATCTGTCTCGATACAAACGTACCGCGCCACGGCTATTGCCCCGCGGTAATCCGTACATCAAATGGGCATCTGCCAACTCCGCATTTGTAAACATTGCACTGACTGCAAAACCATGTTCGTGATGAACACTAGCCTGTTGATGCTACGTACTGATGTGCTCGATGCTAGTACTGTAGAGCAATGAGTCGCATGTCAACACAAGCACCGAAGTCAACATTACCTTCCTGAAACTGGGTCAACTGGTGGTGAATCGAGGAAGTACAGTACATACTGATGAAACTAAAATGAGCTCTAACATGGAAATTAAGCGTTTCCGGACACATGTCCACATAACATCTTTTCTTTATTTGTGTGTGAGGAATGTTTCCTGAAAGTTTGGCCGTACCTTTTTGTAACACCCTGTATAAAAGAAAACCAGGATCATGTCGATACACTGATTATTCACCCCAACAGTTGGAACAATGCCTGGGAAGTATCAGGAATGGTACGTTTTCCCACAGAAAGACTGCGGATGACTTCAAAATCCCAAAAGGTACGATTTTAAACAAACTTAAACAAAAGCACCAAACTACCCCAGGAATGAAGCCTGTTTTTAATGGAGATGAGGAGAATGCATTTGCATCTTATATAGAAATGACGAATGATTATGACTTCCCCTTAAATTCTGCTGATCTGCATTATGTAGCAAAATCCAACAATATACCAGAGAAAGACTGGACAAAAGGTTTCCTTCAATGACGTCCTCAGTTGACAAACATTTGCCACCAACATTAAATGCAGCAGGGCTGCTATTGATGAAACCATGCCACGTAAATACATTGAAAATCTGTCCAGTGTAACAAGAGATGTAACACCATCACACATCGGGAACCTAGACGAGGCAAATCTCACAGACAATCCTGGTAAAAGCAGAGTTACCTGTCGCTGAGGTGCAAAATACCCAGGAAGGATTTGTAACTTTTCTACAGCTAATTGCTCCATTATGAAGTGTGGCAGTGCAGTGGGGGAACTTTTGCCACCCTACGTCATCTACAAGCCTGGACAGCTGTGGAACACATGGACAAAGGGAGGCCCAGAGCGATGCAGACACAATCATTCTAGTCCAGGATGGTTTGACGCAGTGACCTACAGTGACTGGTTTGAGACCAAGCTCAACAAACTGGAAGGAGAAAATGTGATTGCTGACCATCTCTCTACACATTTGAACATCCAAATTTTCCAGACTGTGGAAAAAATGACATTCACATTGTGTTTCTTCCACCAAACTCGACTGACTCATCTCACTCGACCTTTAGATGTCGCCTTCTTTCATCCCGTGAAAGCTGAATGGCGGTAGGTACTGTGTGAGAGGAAGCAAACACTTGAAGGAATTAAGTGTGCTGTTCTTCCTAAACACCAGTTTCCTGCTCTGCTGAAAAGCACTCTTGATGCGGTACATCCAAATGCAAAAGGGAACCTTGAAAGTGGCTTAAGGAAGTGCGAGATATTTCCCTATAATGTTGAACCACTGTTTGAACGCATCAGACACAGAC
The DNA here is from genome assembly GCF_023898315.1 of Schistocerca nitens. Lineage (NCBI taxonomy): Eukaryota > Metazoa > Arthropoda > Insecta > Orthoptera > Acrididae > Schistocerca > Schistocerca nitens. The sequence continues at coordinate 139,552,048 of NC_064624.1, forward strand.
AGGTGCAACAAGATGATCTGAATAATTATTTCTGCTAATTCTTCAAAGAAAGGAAACACTCAACATTCCTGGAGATAAAGGTCACATGAAAAGAAGGAAGATTCCAGTCTCGCCTGGAAAAAGTATCTCGTGCAGCTATACCAGAAGTAGAATGGTGGAGAATGTGGGTGTACCAGCAGAAACTGCTTCACAAACACCTAGAGGCCAACCAGGAAAACGTAAAAGAAAGCAAATTTGGCATTCTAAGAGAAGTGAAGATCACTATACACAAGACTCTTCTAATCAAGAATCCTGGGAGTCTTACAGGAAGAGATGTCTTCAGGAAGTAGAGCGTGAAGAAGAGGAAAACATACGGATCTCTCAAGGACCACAAATTAAACCAGTATAGAAAGAAGTCAGTGCCTTTGGGATCTTTCATTATGGGGATCATCTGTAACCAGGTGTTATTCAAAATTTTAATGAGACTGGGGCAACAACAAGTGCAAAATAACCTGCTACTATGGGAAAGTTTGCCCCACTTTTAAAAATTGTGTAACCCATTATAAAATAAAATCTAAAGATCTCTTCATTCAGACATTATTCCTTTGTGCTTTGGTTAACTGCTTGAAAATTATCAAATTCATCTGTTAACTTTAACTTAGGTATTTTCAGGCATCGGTGCAAAGTGTCAAATATTGGAGCGAAGTAGCCCCGCTTTACAGTAGGAACTAATATGTAAACTGAATACTGTAGGTAAAATTCGAAGCTCAATTTCTTGTGCTGTTCAGTTAATAGAATAAATGTAATGCCCCGTAATACAACAAAAATATACATATACATGATAAGAGTGGTTTACTCCTGTACAAGATTTGTGGAAAGTGTGAGTACACTAATCCAAGTTTTATGTGATATCGGAAATCTGATACCCTGAGAATCATAACTTGTTGGTGGGAGAATGACTAATTGCATTTCTCCAAGGCTTCAATTTTTTGTCTATCTCTTACATTTAGCATTATTGTATGCAGAATTCCAGTGGACGATTGGTTGTGTTAACCTTTTAAGAGCAACAGATTTAAATGCCTTAGATGTCATGACTACGCTTTTTTACTCTATTGATATAATCCTTTTTAGGGTATCCAGATTGTGAGTGTCTGGATTGACAGTATTGATGTGGGGAACATGAATTTGCAGTAAACTTTTGCAAATTTCTCAATAACAAAATTTCCTGTCCTGAAGAATACTTTACCTGTCGATTCCATGTTTTGCTTTTTATTTGTCACACACAAGGCAATAATATGAACCTTTTCCAAATACTTCATCTGTGAATGCCTGCTTTGATCTTTTTTTTTTCTTTTGCAATTAATATCATGATATTAACTGTCTGAATATGTAACAACATGAACAAGGCAGATAAGCACTCCAAATGAAGGGCTAAGTTTGCATGTAACAGTCTCAACATGGCAATGAGTGCACCTGACCAAGTTTTTCAGTGTTGCTTACCATAACAGAAATTGAATTGACTTGAGCTCTTTGAAAATGAAAAAGCATATATTATTCAAAAACGTTCATGTAGTATGTACGAGTACTAGTAGGCTCTAATGTAAGTAAATCCACTTTTATTTAAATACCACTGACAAAGTATCCTGACGTATGATTATTGTTTGAAGCATACCTGTATTCATTCCAAGTATGCCTTTATCAAATGGTTAATTTGCCAAACTGGTGTCTCAAGGGTAAATTGTACAATTTTCCTGTATGAAACTGATGTACTCATTACTATGTAGAAAATGTTTCAAAGTCAATGGCCAAAAACTAATTAAACAAACCAAGCCCATAATGCATACAAATTGAGAAAAACTCATCTTTCTCTTAGTAATGCCACAATGAAGTTCCACAAATTACATAAGTTTTCCTGTACTCAAGTTGATAAGATACACCTTTAACAAGATTGACCTGATACGGCACTGGCACTTTTTCATCGTCATTATGCCACTAAGCATTAGGGATACGGTATATTTTGAGAAGATATACAACTATTTTCCATTTTCAGGTCACCTAAAATATTCAAATATTTCAGTAAGTGTAAAACCTTATAAAAGTTAACATGTTGTATACTCTTCACAATATCTCATAGCTTTCCATATTATGTATTAGACACAGTGAGGGTTTTTTCTCAGGGTAGTGCCACAAATTATTAAGCACATTTTTGAGAAGGTTGAAGATTTGCTACTTTTTGTATCACTGCTGAGCTGAGTTTCCTATCCTGCCCCAAAATTAACAAAATATATTTTTACGAAATTACTGCACAGCTTTGCAATTTAAGACATACATGACTATGCAATATGAGGGAAATTACCTTACTTGTACATAAAGTACAGGGTGTCCGAAAAGCCTTTCCCTGATTACATAAATTGATAACTCAGGGTAGAAGTAAGATACAAATATGAAACTTGTGTCGAATTGTTTACAACTATCAAAGTTTTTTTCTGTTTTAGGTTCGCAGTACGTAAGTAGTGGATGAGGTGCAGTGCTCAAGAAGCCATGTTAGCCAATCAGGAGAAGGCACAGTATGTCCTGTGGTACCACGAGACGCGATCGCCAACCACAGTGCAGAGACACTTCCAGACAACATATGGAAGGAATCCACCCGATGTCAAGAGCATTGAAGCCTGGTATGAGAGGTTCAAGAACACAGGACCCGTTGCTGAACTTCCGAGGTCTGGTCGACCGAGAACCTCAGCAGACAAGGTGGAAGCTGTAAGGCAGTCTTTTCTGCGAAGTCCGAAGAAATCGGTGTGGAGGGCCTCACGTGAATTACAGATGCCAAAAAGCTCTCTCCGTGACATTTTACACAAACGTTTATTGTTTCGTGCATACAAAGTGCAAATCGTTCAGGCCTTGTTGCTCAATGACAGTACACGTCAATATGACTTTGCGGTCAAAATGCTATTACATATTGAGGACGATGACGGTTATCTCAGACGAACTGCCTTTTCCGCCGAAGCGACCTTTTTTTGTCAGTGGAATAGTGAATTGTCATAATGTGCGCATTTGGGGTTCACAACCCCGTGGCGAGGTCACGGAGTGCACCGAAGGCAGTCCAAAGGTGAATGTTTCGTGCACGCTGTTGCACGATCGAATTATCGGTCCATTCTTCTTCGCTGAGGCTACCGTCACATCTTCAGTGTATCTGAACGTGTTGCAACTGTATGTTGTTCCTCAGCTGCTTCAGTATCACCCCGATGTCTCGTTTCAGCAAGACGGTGCACCGCCTCATTGGGATTTGGACGTCCGTGCCTATCTCGATACGACCTTTACTGGGCGATGGATTGGTCGTGATGGGCCAACAGTTTGGCCTCCACGCTCTCCTGACATAACTCCATTAGACTTCTTTTTATGGGGTTACGTCAAGGACGAGGTCTACCGAACACGTGTACCAGATCTTGAAACCCTGTGGCAACGGATATCCACAGTCGTTGAATCGATCCCTCCAGTGATGTTGGCTAATGTGTGGAGGGAAATTGAATATCGCCTAGATGTGGTACGTGCTACCAAGGGTTCTCATGTGGAATTTTACTGATGTGTGAAAAAAACTTTGATAGTTTGTAAACAATTAGACACCAGCTTCATATTTGTATCTTACTTCTAGCCGTAGTTATCAATTTATGTAATCAGGTAAAGACTTTTCGGACACCCTGTATATCCTACACTGGTAGTAAGTGCTCATCTTGAAGCTCCTGGGTTTTCAACAAATTATTTAACAGTGTACAGGGAGAAAAGGAAGATATTTTAAAATAAAAAATTGTATCTAAAACAAAAAGGAGTATACATTATGAGATAACAATTTTATTTCTACTGTTTTCCACAACGATATGGAGGGTGTAAAACATATTATGCTATTATAAAGAGAATAAATAAACAGAGTTAAGATGCTGAGTACAAACTCTGGACAAGGATGGGGCAGGTACTTGGCCATGGCCTATTCAGTGGGACCAACAAAGTATTTGCTCTGTAATTCAGCATGTGACACACACACACACACACACACACACACACACACACACACACAGACAGAGAGAGAGAGAGAGAGAGTGTTTAAAGGATCTCTATAAGAATGAGAGAGGTGGTCGGCCATGGCCTTGCTGAAGGAACCATCCCAGCCATTTGCCTTAGTGTCCAGAAAAACCACGGAAAGCCTAAATCAGGATGGCCTGACAGAGTGAACACCATCCTCCTGCATACGAGGTCAGTGCCATTAACAGCTGCACCGCCTCAATCAGTTAGCCCCTACTGTACAATGTTATTTGATTTCCACGAAAACAGATCTTGCAACTGGCAAACAATGATGAAATATACACACACTTACATATGCAAATACACTGCAACAGTTTTCTTTATCACTTCATACAAACACACCACTACCGCTGAACACTTCAGTCACAGAACTTCTGCACACTGTCAGACTGCTTCACATACGACTAGTTATCTGAAACAGAAGAATAGGAAATGAACAGTAGTAATATTCCTGTCTAAAGACACTTTAGGAAGAGAACATAAAACCTGGCAGCAGCTACACAGCTGACTCACACTAGTAGTAAACATTCATTTAAACAGTAAAGGCATGTCTGTAGCAATGAATTTAATATGTCCTTCAAACCCCTTGATGTATGCTGATAAAACACTGTAGAGTGTGATCACAAAGTAGCTCACATCTCAAAAGAAACTGATAAGAGTCAGTGATGTCATCTTCATAAATTCTGGGATGTTAACATGTGAATAGCTGTTCTCTGCAGGACACTGATGTGTTTGTTATTGTTGTCGGGCCCCGTACGTGAGGCAAGATGCTGATACTGTGTAGACTCACAGAAATTTACATTTTGATGAAGTTTTAGATTTGAAGTTAACATTTAAATACTCTCAGTTCTATCACCCCTGCATCTGTTAAGGGGGGGTAGGACATCAAACGGGCCGACTTGGAGCAGGAGAGGCATCAAAGGACATTTTAATTTCCACTGTCTATACTTTTACAAATAGATTCATAAAACTTTGTCAGCATGACCAGGAAGGATTCAGAATTTACACTCACAGCAGTGGAAGTTCGAAAACATAACAAAATAAATTTTTTTACATGTGAAATTTCGTCATTTTTTTCACTTACTAATGGCAGCATTTGTTGCTATAGGTACACTTTCCTTCATAAGTAAGAGAGATTCTTTGATGAATTTTGCACAACATACAAACCAAACTCAAAGGTGTATGAAACTCTAGAATTTTACAAATCTATTAAAAACTGTGGTAAAAATTAAGGTAATTAACTAGAAAATGTGTGTTTTTTCTAAACATGAAGTTTAAAATGTAACAGCTCATTCGTTTTTTCATAAATTAAATAAATTCTAGACTTTCATACACCTGTAAGTATGGTTTGTATGCTGTGCAAAATTCATGGAAGAATCTCTCTAACTTATGAAGAAAAGTGTACCTATAGCAACAAATGCAGCCATTAGTAAGTGAAAAAATTATGAAGTTTCGCACGTAAAAAATTTATTTTATGTTTTCGAACTTCCACTGCAATGGGTGTGAATCCTGAATCCTTCCTGGTGATGCTGACAAAGTTTTATGAATTTATTTGTAAAAGTATAGACACTGGATATTAAAATGTCCCGAGATGCCTCTCCTGCTCCGAGCCGGCCCGTTTGACGTCCTACCCCTCTTAAGTTTTTCTAGTCTAGATATCACAGGATGCAGGACTGTGATGATGTCTGTATGTCTGAATACAATTAACCATTAATACAGCCATATTTGGAGATAGAAAACAGATAAGAAATGTATCAAGAATGGCAATTTTAAACACAGAGGGGAAAAATGTGCCATAGCACCGAGGGGAAAACTTCTCTGCAATAGTTAGGTGGGTAATTACAGCAGTAGCGAATTTCTTGCTATCTGCAACAGATCGTGCAAGGATAGGTCATGTTAGCAGTGTGTACCATGCAGTTTGATACCAGTGTTATAACCAGCTGCACATCATAAATAGATCAGTCTAAATGCACGTCGGAGCACCTCGTGCTGCTACGGGGGAAGGCCACTCGGCCAACTTTGTGTACTCTAGTTCTTCTGGATCGTACACTCTTATATTTAGTGTCTGATTTAATAAAGATAACACTCTTCCACTTCTGGCACCCTTTCTAGAATACAAACTAGCAAAATTATGAGAATTAGTTATTTTTTATCTCAACGACAGGAAAACTTCAGTCTTTTGCAAGTCAAATTTATTATTGAGCACGAGATGTTTCATCTATTCATGTTTGGCATTTTCAGTGGTATTCATTATTGTGTACTGTTTATGCAGCCATTTGTTCTACAGTCTACATTGCTTACAGTAAATATTTCTCAGCAAATAACCTATACTGCAAACTTGCAAAAGATTGAAATTTTCTTATCTCCACAATAAAACATAATTTAAGTTGACAACTGAGGTCTTAATACACATGAGATTGATGTCAGTATCATTTCATGGAACTTCAAGTTCAATATAATTCTTTCTCAGATTAGGTGCTACAGCTAACAATTTTTAAGTCAGCAGAACACAAAATGCCACTGTACTTAACACTTCGAGGCGTCGCATGCCTTGCCGTGGGCTACCGGTAACGTGCAACTATTTTTGAGATCTCGTGTCTCAAAGGAACTTAATTGGATGGCAATCTGATGATTTCTGATATTAGCGTTAAAGAGAATATAGCTGCATCTAATGATGGAAATTTCAGAGCCGTTGCTGACACTAAGTTCTAAGTTAAGAAAATGCCAATATTTACATATACCGGGTGATCAAAAAGTCAGTATAAATTTGAAAACTGAATAAATCACGGAATAATGTAGATAGAGAGGTAAAAATTGACACACATGCTTGGAATGACATGGGGTTTTATTAGAACCAAAAAAATACAAAAGTTCAAAAAATGTCCGACAGATGGCGCTTCATCTGATCAGAATAGCAATAATTAGCATGACAAAGCAAAGATGATGTTCTTTACAGGAAATGCTCAATATGTCCACCATCATTCCACAACAATAGCTGTAGTCGAGGAATAATGTTGTGAACAGCACTGTAAAGCATGTCCGGAGTTATGGTGAGGCATTGGCGTTGGATGTTGCTTTTCAGCATCCCTAGAGATGTCGGTCGATCACGATACACTTGCAACTTCAGGTAACTTCAAAGCCAATAATCGCATGGACTGAGGTCTGGGGACCTGGGAGGCCAAGCATGACGAAAGTGGTGTCTGAGCACACGATCATCACCAAACGACGCGCGCAAGAGATTCTGATAATACAGCTTCACTAAAAGTGCCTTTTCAGGTAACGTCAATGTGCTGCGACTGCTGGCGCATCTGATTCTCTCTCATTACAGCTCCTTTTATACACAATTGTCATGCGCAGTCACTGACGTTTTGCTGTCCACTGTCATCTGTCGGTCACTTTGTGAACTTCCCTCCCCCCCCCCCCCCCCCTAATAAAACCCCATGCCATTCCAAGCATGTGTGTCAATTTTTATCTCTCTGTCTACATTATTCCGTGGTTTATTAAGTTTTCAAATTTATATTGACTTTTTGATCACCTGCTACATCACTGGTAATCCATTCACATGTGTCATAACATTAAATATACTCTACAGATGTGTTTAAATTATTAGACTAAATGATTATTTTTGATACTAAGTTCTCTGGTCTAAAAGTAGGAGAAAGACTGAGTAACTGAGCTAAAGGAATAGATTTCCACTTCCTGTACGATCCAAAAGACCGAGCGACCTTTTCATCATCAGCGGCATGGGGGTCACAAACGACATCTGACTCGACCTTCGTAACAAGTTGCAAGTGTTTATGGAAAAAGTTCAAGGCAATCGTAAAATGCGTTTTAGACAGGTACGTGCCGAGTAAAACTGTGAGGGACGGGAAAAACCCACCGTGGTACAACAACAAAGTTAGGAAACTACTGCGAAAGCAAAGAGAGCTTCACTCCAAGTTTAAACGCAGCCAAAACCTCTCAGACAAACAGAAGTTAAGCGATGTCAAAGTTAGCGTAAGGAGGGCTATGCGAGAAGCGTTCAGTGAATTCGAAAGTAAAATTCTATGTACAGACTTGACAGAAAATCCTAGGAAGTTCTGGTCTTACGTTAAATCAGTAAGTGGCTCGAAACAGCATATCCAGACACTCCGGGATGATGATGGCATTGAAACAGAGGACGACACGCGTAAAGCTGAAATACTAAACACCTTTTTCCAAAGCTGTTTCACAGAGGAAGACCGCACTGCAGTTCCTTCTCTAAATCCTCGCACAAACGAAAAAATGGCTGACATCGAAATAAGTGTCCAAGGAATAGAAAAGCAACTGAAATCACTCAACAGAGGAAAGTCCACTGGACCTGACGGGATACCAATTCGATTCTACACAGAGTACGCGAAAGAACTTGCCCCCCTTCTAACAGCCGTGTACCGCAAGTCTCTAGAGGAACGGAGGGTTCCAAATGATTGGAAAAGAGCACAGGTAGTCCCAGTCTTCAAGAAGGGTCGTCGAGCAGATGCGCAAAACTATAGACCTATATCTCTGACGTCGATCTGTTGTAGAATTTTAGAACATGTTTTTTGCTCGAGTATCATGTCATTTTTGGAAACCCAGAATCTACTATGTAGGAATCAACATGGATTCCGGAAACAGCGATCGTGTGAGACCCAACTCGCGTTATTTGTTCATGAGACCCAGAAAATATTAGATACAGGCTCCCAGGTAGATGCTATTTTTCTTGACTTCCGGAAGGCGTTCAATACAGTTCCGCACTGTCGCCTGATAAACAAAGTAAGAGCCTACGGAATATCAGACCAGCTGTGTGGCTGGATTGAAGAGTTTTTAGCAAACAGAACACAGCATGTTGTTATCAATGGAGAGACATCTACAGACGTTAAAATAACCTCTGGCGTGCCACAGGGGAGTGTTATGGGACCATTGCTTTTCACAATATATATAAATGACCTAGTAGATAGTGTCGGAAGTTCCGTGCGGCTTTTCGCGGATGATGCTGTAGTATACAGAGAAGTTGCAGCATTAGAAAATTGTAGTGAAATGCAGGAAGATCTGCAGCGGATAGGCACTTGGTGCAGGGAGTGGCAACTGACCCTTAACATAGACAAATGTAATGTATTGCGAATACATAGAAAGAAGGATCCTTTATTGTATGATTATATGATAGCGGAACAAACACTGGTAGCAGTTACTTCTGTAAAATATCTGGGAGTATGCGTGCGGAACGATTTGAAGTGGAATGATCATATAAAATTAATTGTTGGTAAGGCGGGTGCCAGGTTGAGATTCATTGGGAGAGTGCTTAGAAAATGTAGTCCATCAACAAAGGAGGTGGCTTACAAAACACTCGTTCGACCTATACTTGAGTATTGCTCATCAGTGTGGGATCCGTACCAGATCGGGTTGACGGAGGAGACAGAGAAGATCCAAAGAAGAGCAGCGCGTTTCGTCACAGGGTTATTTGGTAACCGTGATAGCGTTACGAAGATGTTTAGCAAACTCAAGTGGCAGACTCTGGAAGAGAGGCGCTCTGCATCGCGGTGTAGCTTGCTCGCCAGGTTTCGAGAAGGTGCGTTTCTGGATGAGGTATCGAGTATATTGCTTCCCCTTACTTATACCTCCCGAGGAGATCACGAATGTAAAATTAGAGAGATTAGAGCGCGCACGGAGGCTTTCAGACAGTCGTTCTTCCCGCGAACCGTACGCGACTGGAACAGGAAAGGGAGGTAATGACAGTGGCACGTAAAGTGCCCTCCGCCACACACCGTTGGGTGGCTTGCGGAGTATGAATGTAGATGTAGATGTACAAGGGGAGCAACAGGAGACGGACTCCACGCGGAAAGGAGGATATTACCGAAATTCCCTAGAAGCCGCACCGACCTGTGATCGCCAAAGTTGGACTGTCAATTTCTGTAATACAAAGCCCTCCAACCCCACGATGGAATCTAAAACAGGCTTACTGGGAGACATTTCGGACTCTCACAGAGAGAACAGTGAACCGTATTCCTCCAGTACCAGATACCTGTAAGCGGTTCACTACTCTGATGTATAAATCTGCACCGGAAAGTATTCCACGCAGTGAAAGGAAAGAATATACTCCGTGCTGGATGAGAGTGTGTGAATCATTATCAGAAGAATACCAGAAGACGGAAAACTGTGAGGTTGCGGAACAACCAATTCAAACGATGAACGAAGAGTGTAGGTGTAGACGGATGGAAATGATGGAGAGCACAGATTACTCTCATTCTAGCCACAGGAGCTGGAGTCTGTTAAGAGGATTAGGAGGAGCTACATACGTACACAGTCGACAGACGAGAATGACACCCAGCCGGATAGCGATGCACGTAAAACAAACCTCAAAAATCCATCTGAGAACATCTGAAAAGAAAGACTTCGAACATATGATAAAAGAGATAACTAAGAACAACCGGGAGAACACAAAGCTGATAAAAGATGTAGAGTTTCAAGAGATCAATAACGCACTGACAGGAGTGAAGGCCGGCAAAGCAGCAGGAGTAGATGGAATCCTACAAGAATTCCTTAGAAATCTAGGACTGACAGGAAGAAACTGGCTGCCAAAACTCTTCTGAGTGCATCGAACAGATAGAAATACTTACTATATGGAAAGAGGCCAATGTAGTCACTGTCCTGAAACCGCAGAAAACCCCAAACATTTTAGACAAATTTCTCTTTTATGTACTGTGTATAAACTATTTGAGAGACTTCTGAGGACCAACTCTCTCCATACATAGAACCCTCCTTACCAAGGGAGCAAGCAGGTTTTAGGCCTAAAAGAAATTGTTGTGATCAAGTCCTTGCCCTAAACTTTTATCAAAAAGGGCTATCAGAGTAAGAAGAAAACTGGCATTGTCCTGTTGGATCCAACATCAACACATCTTCAGCACGAAAAAAAGCTGCTTAACTTACTTGGCTGCCAGCAGGATAGGACTCTGCACTAAGTTGTGTTGAAACCTGCTTAGTTTCAACACAGAACAGCGTTCCGAGCAGATGTTCCACTCATCCTCTGTCAGTTGTTCGAAATTCACAGTGCTTGGTGCTAGTCTTCATTGCATCTTTCACTTCAACTATTCGTTGTAACAGAGTAGAATTCCACCTCGCAGGCACATCCTGAAACCAATTTTTTTAACATTAGTTGCACCACTGTTTCTTTGGAATGTCGCCAGTCATTCAGTTGCCTGGCAGCTTCTCTTTAAGAATACTACATTAGCTTTTATCTTTTGCTGAATTGGCAGGAAATGTTTTAGTGCATTCTGCAAAATAAGGTTCAATGTACATGCATAGTACCCAAAATGTTTCCACCGTAAAATAGATACTCCACTTTCAATATTTGCTGCATTACCTGTCACAACAAGAAAAACTTTATCGGTCTGAACTTATCTGTCATGTCTATTAGAAATGCTGACAGATTGAAAACAGTATGTGGACCATGGCATTGGATACATCCTTGTGTCACAGACTGAAAAGTGAAATGTTCAGAAGCAAAATGCCTTGTCACCACTATGTAGCTTTTTTTCCCCTGATTATATCCAGCAATCGGTGACCAGACAAACTGTCATCGCAGCTAACAGTCATGCACTTTCACCTTTGCTGCTGTGTATGCCACTGGCAGCATCACACCTGAAACATGCTTCCTGCTTGGGATTTCATAAGCAGGATTAAGAGCCCAAACAAAACCATGAAACCCCAAATCTTCAACAACTGAAAAAGGCTGGAACTATTTGGTGAATAGTTGAAGAAGCTGCTCATCTATCTATTAATTTTCTGAAGTACTCCAATCCTTTTGGGGACATGTCATTGTTGCATTTTGCACAGTTTGCTGCATTGAGGTGGCTGGACCAGCTTCCCCTTCCACACAAAATGTGCCAAGCGGTCATCACCACCTCTACAGCTGGAGTTTGGCCTACAGAAAAATAGGTTTCATATAAGCATAAGCAATGATTAAGTTGACAGCAAAAGTACAATAGAAATGATGCCATATTAGTTTTGGAGTCATATATTACAATTTTTGAGTACAGTATACTACATAGCACTTGCAGCTTGAGTATTTACTTCATACTAATTGACAGTTGATTCTGTTCTGGACATGTGTGTAGCTTCAAGTTTCTTCTTGGAATGTATTTCCATGCCAAAATTAAACCTAGCAATAGCAACACATTTTCAATAATGTGTATCAACAGGAGGCAAAAGGGCAGGGTAGCCTACTTTAAGCCCACGCTAAAAAAATCTGTTAATTGTTGTTGACATATTAACATATATTTTAAAGAGATACTGATGTGTTTAAAATATTCAATAGGCCTATGACAAATTCTTGGGTTATGTTCCACCAAAAAAATTAGAACATTTATGGAATGGAAGACTTCATTAAAAACAAATATCCATTTCAAATTTTTAAAATTCCTCCTAACGAGTTTACAATATTTTCAAAAGGTGGACATAAAATACACCCTCCCCTTTGGTATAAAATAATAATATTACAAATAATTACGAGATGCCAGTTGCGAAGCTTCTTAATAAACACATTAGGGCTTATACAGACTTTTGAAACTAGTGCGCCCAAATATTAAATACCCTCACAAACGGCAGTGACATTTTATTAGAACTATCGTTATTACATCTGCAACAACAACTGCGAATTAAACGATTCAGTATTCCTGCACCATGTGAAACGCAATGGATAGTAAGAAAATACTTTAATGCAAAATGTGGAAAGAGAGAACTGAGAAGATAAAAAAGTCAAAGGAAATAGGTGGTATCGACGGCTTAAGTATTCCATATATATATATATATATATATATATATATATATATATATATATATATATATATATGTGTGTGTGTGTGTTATACACGCACTAAAACAACTGTAATTGCAAAAAAAAAAAAAAATCGTATTTTTCTCATTACTTACCTAAATCTGACTCCGAAGGTCTTTGTGAAGACAAATTCGCACGTACATGTGATTTCTTTAGATGCTCTCTTGTAAGTTCGACGTCGCTGATTTGTAAACACAACACAACCAAAAGCCGGAAAGAGTAACTCTGTTCTGGAGTGCAAGAAATGGAGACAATAGAATTCCTTATTTGTCTCCTCTCTGGCGCTCCTGATCGTCAGCGCCTCAGCGGTTGTTATTTACGTAGCAATCGGAGGTAGCAATTCGAAAATATTTGTTCTCTCCAGGTTACCTGTAGAGATAGTCCGTTAAGTGGCAGAGAACAAGAACTGAGCGCGAATATGATAACTGGCAGAGAAAAATATAGGCCTGTGACAGTTATTTCCATAGTCGCTCGAATTCCGTATGATAACTCTATCTGTACTAACCAAACTAAGTTGACAAACAGTGCGGGGGCTCAGGGGAACCTTACATGTGCAATGCCTTTACGGTCTCGTATCAGCCACCGAGCTGATATTAACTTTGTCTAGTTGTTTGTGTTGAAAGTAGGGAGAACGCACGAAATGGTAAACAGTTCTGATTTGATCCATTATAAATGGTTCCGAAAGCCCGCGACTGAGAAAACAATAGGTTTGTTTATAAATAACTCATCTGCTACCAGTCACGATTTTCTTTATTTTAATTTTCTCACGACGCGTTTCGGGAAATGATTCCTATTTTGTGTTTGTTATGTCATTCCTATGTGATGTTGTCGATTTGTGAGATTCTGCTTCATTTCGTTGACTTCACTGCAATACATAATAAAAACACACGATTTTTGGGTCAACAGAAACCTTCGATCTTACTCGTCGGCTTTGACCCGTGACGTAAGCGTGTTGTGGTGTGTGACGTCATTACGGCGCGGAGTTTGTTTTGCGATTGTGGCGTGTTTGTTGTTATTGAGTGTATTTGGTTGTGGTTTTTTGTTCAGGAATGGATATGAAAGACACCGTTATAAGTTATCAAGTTCTTACAACTATTCGGTTTAATCGCCGAAGTTGTTGATCGGACGCTTTTGTATTTCCCGCGTGCGTGCGTGCGTGTGTGCATTTGTGTGTGATTGTGGTGGCCAATCTAGTTTGTGGGGCTGGAACTTTTTTGAGGTAAGTTCCTTTTTTTTCCGTTTTTGATGTATGTTTTGTGTCAACAGAAACATCCGATCTCACGCGTCGGCTTTGACCCGTGACGTTAGGGACCTACACATTGATCTGTAGCGTAGCCCTGAATACGAGGTTAGGTTGGGAGGTTTTTTTTTGGCGGGGGGGTCAGGGGGGGGCGCAGCCCCCCCCTGCCTGGCCTCGAGTACCACTTGTTTATTATTATCTTTGTTCGATCGTAATTTATGTGTTTGGGAGCTGTTGTAGATGTATGTAGGTGTAAGGGAAGTGTTGGTTTTTTAGGTTGGTGTTGGGGGATGTGATCGGTAGGTTCTGTTGAGCTATATAGGTCAACGGAAGTGTTCGATCGTAATTTATGTGATCGGGAGCTGTTGTAGATGTATGTAGGTGTAAGGGGGTCAACAGAAAGGTCCGATCTTACTCGTCGGCTTTGACCCGTGACGTAAGCGTGTTGTGGTGTGTGACGTCATTACGGCGCGGAAAACCTAATACATGGTTTGATGTACTCTTGTTTAAAGAACATGTATACGTAATATGAAGCAATTTGATGAACATATTGATCTGTAGCGTAGCCCACTTGAGGTTAGGTTGGGAGTTTTTTTTTTGGAATGCGGCCGCGGCAGCGGCCGCCTATGATTCGAAAATATTGATTTGACACTAATGAAGCCTGTGGGGGGATGGGGGGGCACTGCAGACTCCCCCCACCGCATAACGACATATTTAGTTTCTCCCCACCCAAAAACCCCCAATTTGCCACGCTTGTCCCGTTACAGTCATTAGGCTTTTTGTGAAACTTGTGTATTTCAGTGTTTACAATACGTATTCGATGTTTTTATATCCGCCATATTGGAATTGTTGTTTATGGTCGTTTCCGCGGTATTTGTGACGTCATGGGTCAAAGCCGATGGGTAAGATCGGACGCTTCTGTATTTCCGTGTAAGGGAAGTGTTGGTTTTTTAGTTTTGTATTGGGGATGTGATCGGTAGGTTCTGTTGAGCTATATAGGTCAAGGGAAGTGTCCGATTCTGGATAGGAATGTGTTTTTTGGTATTTGGTCAGTTTTGTGATGTTGATTTATTTCGTTGTTTTGCGTGGTTTTGTATGGCCGTCGGTGGCTACATTTGTGTATATTTAGTTTGTCCCCACCCAAAAACCCCCAATTTCCCACGCTTGTCCCGTTAGAGTCATTAGGCTTTTTGTAAAACTTGTGTATTTTAGTGTTTATAATACGTATGCGATGTTTTTATATCCGCCATATTGGATAATACGTATGCGATGTTTTTATATCCGCCATATTGGAATTGTCGTTTATGGTCGTTTCCGCTACATTTGTGACGTCATGGGTCAAAGCCGACGGGTAAGATCGGACGCTTCTGTATTTCCCGATTTTTAGTTGGTTCTCGATCTTTTTGTGAAGTTAGTGGCGAAACTTAGAAGAATTTCTACTTATAGTTTCCTTATGGTCCATTTGTGAAGAGTCTCTCTCACACACACTTGACACTAAACAACACACACAACTTGTACACTTTTAAACATCGAATTTGTTTGTGTGTAAAATGTTTTCGATGATCGAAAACATTTTGCACAAACAAAATAGTTACACAGATTGTCCTACAAGTAGTCAACAGAGATGACATTATAGGTCTTCCACACAGTACGATATGCTTTTGTGCAGAGATTATTTACCTTAATAAAACAAAAAAAAAAAAAAAATGGTTCAAATGGCTCTGAGCACTATGGGACTTAACTTCTGAGGTAATCAGTCCCCTAGAACTTAGAACTACTTAAACCTAACTAACCTCAGGACATCACACACATCCATGCCCGAGGCAGGATTCGAACCTGCGACGTAGCAGACGCGCGGTTCTTGACTGTAGCGCCTAGAAATGCTCGGCCACTCCGGCCGGCTTTACCTTAACAATATGGATCATAATTTACTTATTTCTATGTTACAATTGTGCTCATTTCTATGTGTTACTATTTTTATTTAAGCATACTATCGAAACATCTGATGTTTAAAAGTGTACAACAAGTTGTCTGTGATTATTAGTATGTGTGAGAGACTGCACAAATGGACCACAAGGAAACTGAAAGAACAAATTCTTCTAAATTTCGCCACTAACTTCACAAAAAGATCGACAACCAATAAACATCGCGTTTTCTTATATATTGCAGTGAAGTCAACGAAATGAAGCAGAATCTCACGCATCGACATCACATAGGAATGACATAACAAACACAAAAAACGCACTTGAAAATGGGAATCATTTCCTGAAACGCGTTGTGCGAAAAAGAAAATCGCGACTGGTAACAGATGAGTTATTTATCAACAAACCTATTGTACACAGTGCTATCAAAAGATGGCGCGCGGTCTCAGAGTTATTTCCCTGACCTATATATTGTGAATTTTTGCTTTCGTTTACTTTTATTAACGTTTTCTCTAGATGCCCAAATATTGCCAGTCTGTCCATGAATAAGTTTTGTCTGATAAAGAGGACCTCACACGTTCAATAGTATTGTCAAACTGGCAAGATATTGACCGTCTGGGAGGCGTATTGATGAGCAGGATTGATGGAGCTCAAAATATTCTCGGTATTGTCAATACATACTGAACGTGTTGGGTCATATATTGACGGTTTGACGATATTCTCCATTCAGGTGTTGACAGAGCTTCAGGAACCAGCCACGCGACGTTAGCTGGCGGTGTTTTTTTTTCCCCCCAATTCGCCGTTGTGTACATTATACCTTAGATTCTATTTTTAAGGAGCCTTTTAATACCAAAGAATTTTAACAGGCCTATGCGAGGGTAATCATGGCATATGTCACTTCAGGATGGTTAACGGAGGATACGACATCGCTTACGATATTAATTAGGTTGGTGTTACATAGCAATTTGGAAAAACACTCCCATGTCGAAAAATATGTCGTATATCTACAATGACTACTAAGAGGTCTGCGAAATGTACGTCAGTTTCATCAGATTGTCGCAAAGCGTAAAGAAAAAAATACGTTCATTATATAAACAGGTTCTAGCTAAGTGGATACAATTGCTTCACAAGTTTCCATAGAATTTTACTAATTGTGCTTGCTGACATGACACAACTAAACTTAGAGCAGTCGAGCACTAGCATGGCCTGTCTGTCGCCAATCGCCATACATCTCGAAGACACTCCTAATCTCTTGTCGAACGCGACTGCCTCTCTCATTAACACATTTTGCTTCTGTATTTTATCGTGTATCAACACTAGTAACTTTTCGTACGATGCAGAAGTCATCAGAGAATAATACATAAAATCTTTCGCCTTCATGCTTCTGATTTCAGTCAGTAAATTAACGTGAGAGCAGTCGTTCCTTTCTTCAACCAGTCTCGAACTCGTTTCATAATTTTCGATGTTTTCTGTACTTGCTTGCAAGCTGTAGCTAATATACTGCAGCGCACCCTTTATTTTGGCTGTTCGACATCTTAATCTTGTAAAACTGCGTTATCAACTGACAGTTTTTGTCAATGTTATTGATAGTGTGAGGTCATTCAATATACTGAAAGTTTCACAAACTAGTATTGTCAATAAATACTGAAATGTGTAGGCCCCTTTAGGTTATAGAGAAACAAAATTTAAATTTGATGTAAGAGAGTGAAGCCATATAGTAAACATGCTAATGAATAGTAGCTCGTTATCCACAGGAAATGTGCATTATTACATAATGAGTTTTTTTTAGATGCCAGACAATTGTTGTGTCCTAGGACATTCAAGCAGTTCGAGTGGTGATAAAAGCTTCATCATGATGTACCCTCTCCAATAGATAACAAGATTCCCAGAAAAGACTAGTTTTGAAACTTCCTGGAAGATTAAAACTGTGTGCCGGACCGAGACTCGAACTCGGGACCTTTGCCTTTTGCGGGCAAGTGCTCTACCACTGAGCTACCCAAGCACGACTCACGCCCCGTCCTCACAGCTTTATTTGTGCCAGTACCTCGCCTCCTACCTTCCAAACTTTACAGAAGCTCTCCTGCGGCTAAGCCATGTCACCACAATATCCTTTCTTTCAGGAGTGCTAGTTCTGCAAGATTCGCAGGAGGGCTTCTGTAAAGTTTGGAAGGTAGGAGGCGAGGTACTGGCAGAAGTAAAGCTGTGAGGACGGGGCGTGAGTCGTGTTTGGGTAGCTCAGTGGTAGAGCACTTGCCCGCGAAAGGCAAAGGTTCCGAGTTCGAGTCTCGGTCCGGCACACAGTTTTAATCTGCCAGGAAGTTTCATATCAGCGCACACTCCGCTGCAGAGTGAAAATCTCATTCTGGAAGACTAGTTATCTTCCAACTGACCTGTGGTCTCTGCTACGAATTTCAAAGGAGAGCATATAATAAACTTTGATGTGTCAATGAAATGAGCAGAAATACTGAAGAGTGCGACTAAAATTAATAGTCGGTGCAGTATAATGAATTTTCGACAGTCTGCCTCATTATGTAAGCAAAATGTCTAAATCTGACTCAAGGAAAGATCCAAATGAAAGAAGAATGAAGCGAGAGGAAGGTCCTCATAAAAGAAATGAAGAGTGGCTTGCAAAAGAGGTGATTAAAAGTTTTACAGACTTGTGTGAAAACATAGGTAGAATTGTGCAAAGTGACATGTGGTGTCATACTGCAGTTAATGATGCTGTATGTGTCTATAGGTTATCAATGGCAGGCATTCTAAAAAATTGAAAGATTGTTAGCTCGCTCTCTCTCTCTCTCTCTCTCTCTCTCTCTCTCTCTCTCTCTCTGTGTGTGTGTGTGTGTGTGTGTGTGTGTGTGTGTGTGTGTGTGTGTGTGTGTGTGTGTGTGTGTGTTTCAAGACTGTGTATACAATAACCTGCAATCGTTAATGCCTCTATATTTGAAAATAAGCTGGTGGTCATAGATAGAGAACATTCTGCAGAGGTATGTAACCATTGAAACTGTTGGAACTAGCACAGCGAAATAAGTAATTCTGAACTGGGAAAAGCAGGAATAAGGCAAAACTATATTTTAACATCTATTACATAGAACAGCACATTTAGTCGGTGGTTAAGATAACGCCATGCTCTCCATGCACTACACTTTCCTGCATACACATCCACGTACTAAATTACTATTCATATATCCCCAACACCCCACAGATATTTCAGATGTCACTTTGACAAGTCAAACCATATTGTCTCACTATCTTCCGAAATTTCTCCTCGTTGAAAGATTTGGTTACGGTAATCAACTAACATTTTTTATAATCTACTTCAATGTTCCTTTGCTCTACGTTATCCATTATAAAATGGTGCTTTATATCAGTGTGTTTGGTTCTGAGACTAATTACATTATTTTTGGTTAAATTTATAACTCCCTTGTCACAGAATATCTTGGTGAGTTCTGTACTGATACTGAGCTCTATATCCACTCCATTAGAATCCTGATCCACAATGTTTCTTGAATTGTGTGTGACAGAGCCATATACTCCGCTTCTTCAGTGCTCAAGGCTACTGTTTTCTGTCTTTTACAGGACCTGGTTGTCAGTCCCTTCACTGATCTAACACAACATCCAGTAATGAAATGTCTGCTCTCCAACTCAGTTCCCCAAGCTGCATGACTATAGCCCTCGGCTTTTATATATTACTTTCTACAATATCTTAATTTATAATCCGTTTCCTTTAGATATCTAAATAAACTTTTAATGGCTCTCCATCGTTTCTCTCTTGGGCTTTTGCACAATCTGCTTACAACATTTTTGATGAAAGCAATATCAGACCTCGATGTTTGTGACAAATACAAAAGGCTCCCTAATGCTTCTAAGTATGTTACATTTTCATTGCACTCTATTTCTTCTTCATTAGTCGTTAATTTGGCTCCTGGTTCCAACAGTGCAGAAATGGGTGTACAATCACTTATGCCAAACTCTTCCAAAATTTTCTGTGTATGATGATTGGTCTACTCATCAATATTCTGTCATCTTATTTTTTAAAATCTTCATACATAAGTATTGTTTTACCACTCCCAAGTCATGCATATTAAACTTGGTTTTCAGTTGTCTTTTAAAATTGTTCATCTGTCTTCACCAATAGTTAGAATGAAGAAATCATCGACCCATATAGCCATAATTGCGACCTCTTCATTACTTCTTCTATAACAGAGACCAGGGTCTGCCTTCGATTGTTTCAACTAACCTTTAGCAATGTTACATGCAAATATCTGTTCCAGCAAAGGCCACTATGTTTCATTTCATAAATGATTTCCTTCAATCGCCAAATCTTCCATTTTTCTCGATAAGTTTTTCTAGTTTCTTCTGGTGGGACCATATATACACTACAGGCCATTAAAATTGCTACACCAAGAAGAAATGCAGATGATAAATGGGTATTCATTGGACAAATATATTATACTAGAACTGACATGTGATTACATTTTCACGCAATTTGGGTGCATAGATCCTGAGAAATCAGTACCCAGAACAACCACCTCTGGCCATAATAATGGCCTCGATACGCCTTGGCATTGAGTCAAGCAGAGCTCGGATGGCGTGTACAGGTACAGCTGCCCATGCAGCTTCAACACAATACCACAGTTCATCAAAAGTAGTGACTGGCGTATTGTGACAAGCCAGTTGCTCGGCCACCATACGATTTCAGTTGGTGAGAGATATGGAGAATGTGCTGGCCAGGGCAGCAGCTGAACATTTTCTGTAACCAAAATGGCCCGTACAGGACCTGCATCATGCAGTCGCGCATTATCCTGCTGAAATGAAGGGTTTCGCAGGGATCGAATCAAGGGTAGAGCCATGGGTTGTAACACATCTGAAATGTAACGTCCACTGTTCAAAGTGCCGTCAATGCGAACAAGAAGTGACCGAGACATGTAACCAGTGGCACCCCATACCATCACGCCGGGTGATACGCCAGTATGGCGATGGCGAATACACGCTTCCAATGTGCGTTCACCGCAATGTCACCATCGTGATGCTGTAAACAGAACCTGGATTCATCCAAAAAAATGACGTTTTGCCATTCGTGCTCCCAGGTTCATCGTTGAGTACACCATCGCAGGCGCTCCTGTCTGTGATGCAGCATCAGGGGTAACCACAGCCACGGTCTCAGAGCTGAAAGTCCGTGCTGCTGCAAACGTCGTCGAACTGTTCGTGCAGATGGTTGTTATCTTACAAATGTCCCCCATCTGTTGACTCGGATCGAGACATGGCTGCACAATCTGTTACAGCCGTGCGGATAAGATGCGTGTCATCTCAACTGCTAGTGATTCGAGGCCTTTGGGATCCAGCACGGCGTTCCGTATTACCCTCCTGAACCCACCGATTCCATACTTTGCTAACAGTCATTGGATCTCGACCAACGTGAGCAGCAATGTCACGATACAAATAACCACAATCGTGATAGGCTACAATCCGACCTCTATCAAGGTCAGAAACGTGATGGTACGCATTTCTCCTCCTGACACGAGGCATCACAACAACGTTTCACCAGGCAACGCCGGTCAACTGCTGTTTGTGTATGAGAAATCGGTTGGAAACTTTCCTCATGTCAGCACGTTGTAGGTGTCGCCACCTGCGCCAACCTTGTGTGAATGCTCTGAAAAGCTAATCATTTGCATATCACAGCATCTTCTTCCTGTCGGTTAAATTTCACGTCTGTAGCATGCCATCTTCGTGGTGTAGCAATTTTAATGGCCAGTAGTGTATTTTTTCATCTAACTTCCCAATTAACTAAGCTGCCTTCATATCCATTTGGTGAATTAATAAATCTTCCTTTATTGTCAAGGCTAAAAGGTACCTAAGTGATTCACATTTTACCTCTGGTGAAAACGTCTCTCTGTAATCTGTCCCTTCTTTTTGTTAATATACCTTGACTATATGTCACGCTTCATATTTTCGTGTTGCACTATCATGATATTTTATGCTGAACACCCATCATACTGTAATGGTTTTTTTCCTTTCTGACATTTCAACCCACTCGAAAGTTTCATTTTGATAAAATGACTAATTCTGTTTTCATACCTTCTCTCCGTTTAAGAGAATTTTGATTACTCATAGGCTCTTCAACTGTTGTACATTCATCATTAAAAGATTGGGCTCTATACATTTCATAATCAGGGTATTCTTTAGGTTTAAGTACACAAGAAGAACGTCTCAAAACATTTTCTTCCTCTTCTTTATCCTCTAAAACTTCATTGTCCTAGAATATCCCGTTGTGTTCATTGCCATCTTCTCTTCCTCTCCTTCATTTCCTGTTTCTTTTCCAGAATTAATATTTCTTGCACTTGACGATGTTAATTAAGTGGCTCTCTTGATGATCCTCTTTTAGTTCAGTTTTATTATTCTCAAGAAATACGAAGATACAGGTCCCATTTTCCTCTCAATTGTTTCAAGATCTGCGCCATAGCTTTGCATCCTAAAACTTCTATGTTGCTTAGATTAGGCTTCTTCCCTGTCCACACTTTGTAGGATGTTCTATTTTTCACCACTTTGGTAGGCAATCAATTGATAAAATACCCAGCTGTCGACACCGCCTCTTCCGAAAAACATTTTGGTAACCCAGTATCAGTTAACATACTTCTTGCTTTTCTAGCAAAAGTCCTATTTACTCTCTCTGCAACTCCATTCTGAGCTGGTCTGTATCTTATGGTTGTTTGGTGTATAATTCCTACTTCCTTCAAACGTTTCTTGAATTTTTTATTGGTGTACTCTGTCCCATTGTCAGATCTGACAACTTTAGCCTTCTTTCCCATTTCTCTTTCTACCATATTACAAAATTTCTCAAAAATACCATTCACTTGATCCTTAGAACATAAACATTATTATATCTTGAATAGTCGTCTATAATTCTAACAAAATAATGCCTTTCTCCTGTAGAATCACACTTCATTCATCCACAAACATCCATATGTATTAAATGCAGGACATTTGTTGTTCTGCTTTTGCTAGGCTTAAAGGATAGTCTAGTCTGTACACATCTTTCTTTACATTTACTGCAATCTTCCATTCTACATCTACATCTACATTTATACTCTGCAAGCCACCCAACGGTGTGTGGCGGAGGGCACTTTACGTGCCACTGTCATTACCTCCCTTTCCTGTTCCAGTCGCGTATGGTTCGCGGGAAGAACGACTGTCTGAAAGCCTCTGTGCGTGCTCCAACCTCTCTAATTTTACATTCGTGATCTCCTCGGGAGGTATAAGTAGGGGGAAGCAATATATTCGATACCTCATCCAGAAACGCACCCTCTCGAAACCTGGCGAGCAAGCTACACCGCGATGCAGAGCGCCTCTCTTGCAGAGTCTGCCACTTGAGTTTGTTAAACACCTCCGTAACGCTATCACAGTTACCAAATAACCCTGTGACGAAACGCGCCGCTCTTCTTTGGATCTTCTCTATCTCCTCCGTCAAGCCGATCTGGTACGGATCCCACACTGATGAGCAATACTCGAGTATAGGTCAAACGAGTGTTTTGTAAGCCACCTCCTTTGTTGATGGACTACATTTTCTAAGGACTCTCCCAATGAATCTCAACCTGGAGGAGTAGGAGGAGATAAGTGTTTAACATCCCGTCAACAACGAGGTCATTAGAGACGGAGCACAAGCTCGGGTGAGGGAAGGATGGGGAAGGAAATCGGCCGTGCCTTGTCAGTATCTCAACCTGGTACCCGCCTTACCAACAATTAATTTTATATGATCATTCCACTTCAAATCGTTCCGCACGCATTCTCCCAGATATTTTACAGTAGTAACTGCTACCAGTGTTTGTTCCGCTATCATATAATCATACAATAAAGGATCCTTCTTTCTATGTATTCACAATACATTACATTTGTCTATGTTAAGGGTCAGTTGCCACTCCCTGCACCAAGTGCCTATCCGCTGCAGATCTTCCTGCATTTCGCTACAATTTTCTAATGCTGCAACTTCTCTGTATACTACAGCATCATCCGAGAAAAGCCGCATGAAACTTCCGACACTATCTACTAGGTCATTTATATATATTGTGAAAAGCAATGGTCCCATAACACTCCCCTGTGGCACGCCAGAGGTTACTTTAACGTCTGTAGATGTCTCTCCATTGAGAACAACATGCTGTGTTCTGTTTGCTAAAAACTCTTCAATCCAGCCACACAGCTGGTCTGATATTCCGTAGGCTCTTACTTTGTTTATCAGGCGACAGTGCAGAACTGTATTGAACGCCTTCCGGAAGTCAAGAAAAATAGCATCTACCTGGGAGCCTGTATCTAATATTTTCTGGGTCTCATGAACAAATAAAGCGAGTTGGGTCTCACACGATCGCTGTTTCCGGAATCCATGTTGATTCCTACATAGTAGATTCTGGGTTTCCAAAAACGACATGATACTCGAGCAAAAAACATGTTCTAAAATTCTACAACAGATCGACGTCAGAGATATAGGTCTATAGTTTTGCGCATCTGCTCGACGACCCTTCTTGAAGACTGGGACTACCTGTGCTCTTTTCCAATCATTTGGAACCTTCCGTTCCTCTAGAGACTTGCGGTACACGGCTGTTAGAAGGGGGGAAAGTTCTTTCGCGTACTCTGTGTAGAATCGAATTGGTATCCCGTCAGGTCCAGTGGACTTTCCTCTGTTGAGTGATTCCAGTTGCTTTTCTATTCCTTGG
Source organism: Schistocerca nitens (assembly GCF_023898315.1). Classification (NCBI taxonomy): domain Eukaryota; kingdom Metazoa; phylum Arthropoda; class Insecta; order Orthoptera; family Acrididae; genus Schistocerca; species Schistocerca nitens. Next base: position 139,576,792 of record NC_064624.1, read on the forward strand.
ACACTTATTTCGATGTCAGCCATTTTTTCGTTTGTGCGAGGATTTAGAGAAGGAACTGCAGTGCGGTCTTCCTCTGTGAAACAGCTTTACGCGTGTCATCCTCTGTTTCAATGCCATCATCATCCCGGAGTGTCTGGATATGCTGTTTCGAGCCACTTACTGATTTAACGTAAGACCAGAACTTCCTAGGATTTTCTGTCAAGTCTGTACATAGAATTTTACTTTAGAATTCACTGAACGCTTCACGCATAACCCTCCTTACGCTAACTTTGACATCGTTTAGCTTCTGTTTGTCTGAGAGGTTTTGGCTGCGTTTAAACTTGGAGTGAAGCTCTCTTTGCTTTCGCAGTAGTTTCCTAACTTTGTTGTTGTACCACGGTGGGTTTTTCCCGTCCCTCACAGTTTTACTCGGCACGTACCTGTCTAAAACGCATTTTACGATTGCCTTGAACTTTTTCCATAAACACTCAACATTGTCAGTGTTGGAACAGAAATTTTCATTTTGATCTGTTAGGTGGTCTGAAATCTGCCTTCTATTACTCTTGCTAAACAGATAAACCTTCCTCCCTTTTTTTATATTCCTATTAACTTCCATATTCAGGGATGCTACAACGGCCTTATGATCACTGATTCCCTGTTCTGCACATACAGAGTCGAAAAGTTCGGGTCTGTTTGTTATTAGTAGGTCCAAGATGTTATCTCCACGAGTCGGTTCTCTGTTTAATTGCTCGAGGTAATTTTCGGATAGTGCACTCAGTATAATGTCACTTGATACTCTGTCCCTACCACCCATCCTAAACATCTGAGTGTCCCAGTCTATATCCGGTAAATTGAAATTCCTGTTACCATATCCTTTAATAATATGTCTTTTCTGTTTAGGTGCCTGACTCTTCTATGCCATAAGAAGCATTTTGCGGAATACACAGAATGGTTTACAACTTCATCTACGTCTTCTGTATCTAACTTGAAAATTCCTCTTTGTCGCTGTAGCTATAACTTCCCCATACTGGTTAACTATTTTTGCTCCATTCATATCGAAGATTACTCTGTTTCTCTTCTTGTCTGATAACAAGTTAGTTGCAGCATCTTTTACATAGTAAACGTGTGCCACAATTTTTTCTTGTTGTCCATTTACATTTATCTTAAGATCAACTTTCCCAGCAAGCCCACATTGTAACTTGGAACCGTCCATAATCATATGCGTTTTATTAGTAACACCATAAAGAGCTATTTTGTCTCTAATAATGTCCACTGATACTCCTGAATCTAATATCCATTCTGGCTCCCTATTACAAAAGAGTAATAAGTAGATAGTGCCTTACCTTGGTCAGCAGTTCTCCTCCCTGAACCATTTGCGTCATATCTATTTTTCTTTGTACTTGGCCTTTGGAGGCATTGGGATAGTGTGTGACCCATGATCTGGCAGTTGTAGCACTTGACTAGTTTCTTCTTCTTCTTCTTAGAATAAAGTGTTGTAGCTGTTTTCTTCGCTGAAGTAAGACACACTGACATATTTTTCACGTCCAGCAGGATCTTCACTTTTATGCTGTCTCCCCTAATCGGTATGCCTGAACTTTCTAACCACATAATCCTTGGTGCATAGTTTTCGGGCAGTCCTGCTAACAATAATGTGCCTGTCCATTCATCGAAAATCTTGAACCCGATGTTCCCTAATCGATTCAATGTCGATATTGTCTGATTGACATAGTCGTCCACTTTCTTACAGTTATCCAGTCGAATGGTTATAAGCTGACGTAGTAATCCGATTTTTCTTGTAAGGACACTTTCTTGAAATGCGCTCTGTAACTTGTCCCAAGCTTCTTTTGCCATCACAGCTTTCTCTGTGCGTACATAGTTCACAGGCTCAACAATAATATTAGCTTTCATCTTGGCTTCTGGTCCTTATTTGTGTTGTTTTGCTCAGTGGGCTTCAGTGTACCATTCGCTACATCCCACAAATCACTCAAGTGTATGTATGCTTCTGCAGCAAATTTCCATGTAGCGTAGTTCTCACGACCTACAAGTCTCACTATTTGCACTATTTTTGCAGCACTCATTTTCGCAATTACTTTCACTGATAGTAAAGACAGTATTAAACTACGCCGCAATCGACTCGTTCCGATAGCTTTCACTACGCACTTACCGGACTATTCCGATGATATTTCCTTCTATATCTCAGAATGGTGATTGAAACGCATTCACTGGTGCCTTGGCCCATAACCTGTTAAAACTAGCACAGTGAAATAAGTAATTGTGAACACAGAAAATGCAGGAGTAGGGCAAAACTATATTTAACATCCATTACATAGAACAGCGTATTTACAATCGGTAGTTAATACGAGGGCAGTTCAATAAGTAATGCAACACATTTTTTTTCTGAAACAGGGGTTGTTTTATTCAGCATTGAAATACACCAGGTTATTCCCCAATCTTTTAGCTACACAACACCATTTTTCAACGTAATCTCCATTCAATGCTACGGCCTTACGCCACCTTGAAATGAGGGCCTGTATGCTTGCACGGTACCATTCCACTGGTCGATGTCGGAGCCAACGTCGTACTGCATCAATAACTTCTTCATCATCCGCGTAGTGCGTCCCACGGATTGCGTCCTTCATTGGGCCAAACATATGGAAATCCGACGGTGCGAGATCGGGGCTGTAGGGTGCATGAGGAAGAACAGTCCACTGAAGTTTTGTGAGCTCCTCTCGGGTCCGAAGACTTGTGTGAGGTCTTGCGTTGTCATGAAGAAGAAGTTCGTTCTGATTTTTGTGCCTACGAACACGCTGAAGTCGTTTCTTCAATTTCTGAAGAGTAGCACAATACACTTCAGAGTTGATCGTTTGACCGTGGGGAAGGACATCGAACAGAATAACCCCTTCAGCGTCCCAGAAGACTGTAACCGTGACTTTACCGGCTGAGGGTATGCCTTTAAACTTTTTCTTGGTAGGGGAGTGGGTGTGGCGCCACTCCATTGATTGCCGTTTTGTTTCAGGTTCGAAGTGATGAACCCATGTTTCATCGCCTGTAACAATCTTTGACAAGAAATTGTCACCCTCAGCCACATGACGAGCAAGCAATTCCGCACAGATGGTTCTCCTTTGCTCTTTATGGTGTTCGGTTAGACAACGAGGGACCCAGCGGGAACAAACCTTTGAATATCCCAACTGGTGAACAATTGTGACAGCACTACCAACAGAGATGTCAAGTTGAGCACTGAGTTGTTTGATGGTGATCCGTCGATCATCTCGAACGAGTGTGTTCGCACGCTCCGCCATTGCAGGAGTCACAGCTGTGCACGGCCGGCCCGCTTGACCTTGCGGCGATGATGACACACGCTTTGCCCAACGACTCACCATGCTTTTGTCCACTGCCAGATCACCGTAGACATTCTGCAAGTGCCTATGAATATCTGAGATGCCCTGGTTTTCCGCCAAAAGAAACTCGATCACTGCCCGTTGTTTGCAACGCACATCCGTTACAGACGCCATTTTAACAGCTCCGTACAGCGCTGCCACCTGTCAGAAGCCAATGAAACTATACGAGACAAAGCGGGAATGTTTGAAAATATTCCACAAGAAATTTCCAGTTTTTTCAACCAAAATTGGCCGAGAAAAAAAATGTGTTGCATTACTTATTGAACTGCCCTCATATAACGCTATAGACTATACAGAGCAGTCATAGAGGTCTATTATGCTCCATGCACTACACTTTGCTGCATACATATACACACATGAAATTACTGTTCATATATCTCCAACAGAAACATACTCGTTCTTAATATTTGAACATTCCAGTGCACGTTGTTCGTGTAAGCTGTCTTTTATACCTACCAAAATCAAATACAAAAACTTTTTGTTTCCTTAAACATCTCAGCAGAAAATAAATTAAGTAACTTCCATTTTCTTAAGGATGTAACAGACAGATTGTCTGAAGTGGAAACTCATAATGTAGAAGCAAGATTTCAATTGTGTACACAACTATTTGATGCAAATACATTCAGATATAAGAATCTGAAAATAAAAATGTTGTGTCAAGAGTTTACTTTGTTTTGTTCTTCGTGTTATGGATGAATTTCTTTCAACCACCGGATTTCGAATGATGATGTTGGAATGGTCTAGTCTGATTCTGGTGATGGCGACGATTGCATTTTTCAAGCAATTCCTGCCCAGACCTTTTTTTTGCTGGATGTAACAAAACTGTTTCCTTCATACTGCCAAATGCAAATGAAACTAGGAAGGCCACAAACGTTGTAACTTTAGTTCTTAATGAATTTTCAGAAACTCCATATACAATATCTCCCTTGAACTGAAATTTTGGATTGCTATAAATCTCATCTATCTGTAAAATACGTATTGTTTCCACGAATAGATGAGATTTGTTTGCATTTGGCAGCAGGAAGGAAACAGTTTCATTACATCCAGCGAAAAACACGTCTGGGCAGGAATTGTATGGAAAAATAAATGGCAGGGTTATAACTTGTAAGATCTTGTGGACTTAAAGTTGTAACTATAATTTGTGATAGTAATTATAAAGTAATGTATGACACTGCACATCGTCTGAGAACATAGGGAACAACTGAAGAAACTTAGTAGATGCAGACAACTTACAAGTCATTTATATTCCCATTACCTGATCAGAATTGTGATCAGAGCAGAATGAAGAGGCACATCCACTCCACTGCACAGTAAAAATCTCATTCTGGAAACATCCCTCAGGCTGTGGCTAAGCCATGTCTCCGCAATATCCTTTCTTTCATGAGTGCTAGTTCTGCATGGTTCGCAGGAGAGCTTCTGTGAAGTTTGGAAGGTAGGAGACGAGGTACTGGCAGAAGTAAAGCTGTGAGGACGAGGCGTGAGTCGTGCTTGGTAGTTCAGTTGGTAGAGCACTTGCCCGTGAAAGGAAAAGATCCCGAGTTCAAGTCTCGGTCCAGCACACAATATTAATCTGCCAGGAAATTTCAATCTTTTTTATGAGACAAGTGTTGCTGCTTTCGTTTGTTTTGAAGTGCAGAGTGATGGTACAGACCAGTTTGTATGAATAATTACAGACTGGTGGAAGTTGGTGATGTGAGAAACCCAGTTCATGGGTTTGCTTTTAATGATTAGAAGCTACCAGTTTTGGAATGTTTCAAATGTTGGTTAAGCAGATGACAGTCAGGAAATATAGGCTAAAGGTTTCATCAATCTCAAGAGAAACACACAAAGCATTTTACCACACTAATGAAGAAAGTCTTCTTTGCATCATTCATTTATATGTTTAGTAATTTCAAAATGCAGTATTTTCTGCCTGGAAAGTTTCAGACTGATAATGTAGAAGCAAGATTTTGATTGTGTAGACAACTATTTCATGTAAATACATTCAGATATAAGAATCTGAAAATAAAAATGGTGTGTCAAGAGTTTTCTTTGTTTCGATCTTCATGTTATTTCAACCACCAGATTTCGAATGATGATGTTGGAATTGTCTAGTCTGATTGTGGTGATGGGGATGATTGCATTTTCCTAGCAAGCCGAGAATGTGAAGGCTCATGTGTCAGAGTCATGAACAAAAGTGACAGAACAAATAACAACTCTGCTTTTGTTTGTGTTTGTGGCTAAGCAGCAGAGAAGACTATATGAAAGAAATCTTACGAAACTTGTGTTGCCGTTTTAAAGTCAAACAAATGCTGTGACCTTCATTTCAGGGGGTCAGCGTAACAGTGGTCTAAGCCACTTTTTAAGAAATAGAGAAGCAGAAGGTCAAAGTTATACAATTGTGGTTTATCTTGGAATTTGGAAATCCAACGTTTTTGGTAGTGGTGTATTCCATGATGACTGGTTAACTTAACCACAATGTTATAAAGTCTTTTGTGAATTAGTTTTAGAAATAGTGCAGTTTTTATGAGGCACCTGCAACTTGTTTTCTTGGTTAGACCACTGTTGCACTGACATTTTTATGTACATGAGAAAGAAGAAAAAATGTTATTTGAATAAATGTAATGTAATTAATCATATGTTCATCCTAATAGTTCTTTTACAAGTTTTAATATGAATTTAAAGAAACAAAACATTACACAAAGTGGTTCTGTCAGTAAAATATTAATATCATTATAAGCAGGAGCTTTCATATGTGTGTTGCAAGATTACACAGTAGGCCTACTAAACATAATCAGGAATATCAAAAGTGTCTTCACTGTCATCCTCCACAATATGTTGTATATTTTCATCTTCCTCAGTTCTATTTTGAGACACCAGACTATTGCAAAGTGAATGGTGAATGGTGAATGTGTGGAACATATTTCAAAAGGTCATTAATGTCTTTAAGTTTCTTTGGGTTTATTGGCCTTGGGTTGGAAAATTTTGGTACTAGTTGAACATGTAGTTCAAGGGTGTATTTATTCTTTTTCTTTTGTCCTTTAACAATATTCACATATGCACCTTGCTCTATACCATCTGAATAACAGTACCTGACACAATATTTTGTGGTTGTTCTACAGAGACTTTCAGTATTGAAATGCGACTGAAAGCAACAGGTTCTTTATCCTCCGTAAATTTATGATTAGTTATTTTATTAGTTAAAGGCTTTGAACTTATGAAATCAACCTGTTCCATTTCAGTTACACTAAATTTTCTTTTACCTGTCCTAGTATTTTTTATAATATCTACCCACCCAGCAGGTGTATACACGTAGATTTCCAATCTCTTTTTCTTCTCTATGAGTCCAAAGTCCCTATCACAGGGTAGGTAGCTATGACCTGATACTAGAAACCCGTAAACTGTTTCCTTAACATTTTGTCTGTGAATAAGTTGCAACTAAAAACATACTAAGGATGTATTCTTATTTTGAGCAAAACAGTTATCAGAATACACGATTAATTTACCAATATTTTGAAGATTGTTGGAAGTATATTTAATTAAACATGATACTATTTCATCAGCACCCCGTCCTGCAATATGTTCTGGCCATACATACATGTGCACATCATCTGAAGTACAATCATGCACACAAAAGTTGTAAGTCCACAACTGTCTCTTGTAGAAAACTTCACTAGTGTGTAGATGGGGAGTAGGCAGAGCTTGTTGTAAATTGAATGCTATCACTTTCGCAGAACTGTGGTCTTTAGAATAAGCTGTATCAGTCTTTAGATTATTAAATGCCTGTTGCAATTTTAATTGATGCAAATCTAACTCTTTTTGGACGTTAGCTGTTTCAACATCTTCCTCCGCACCTGCAAGTTTTATGCGCAACGAATCACTCATTTTGCGTGTGTCAGTAGATGGTGAGGAAAAAGAGAGGTTGAATTCTGTATTTAAAATATCTCTGTAAATATACTCACTAACAATATCTTCAGGATTATGTCCCTGTTTCATCCAAGTAACATAAGTTTATACATCATAGCTGTATTAAGACCTTCAGGCAAATATTTTCTGTTTGGAGCAGAAGCTCTTAAATAATGACTTTCATGCAGTGGAAAACTATTAATATGATTTACAACTAAATTGGACTGATGATCACTAGTTTTATTGGGTGTATTTCCACGTCTTCCACGACCATCTTGTTTTGGTGTTAGCTCAGTCTGTTTCTGTGAAACTGCCCTCAAAAGTCTACCATTACTGATTCCAGTCAAAGATATGAATGCCTGTTTGCAAACTCTTTTATCAGTACCATCTAACGAAATATAATACTCATGGGTGTGTTGTCTCCTGCTCTCATTTGCACTAGCACCATATCTTTTCTTCACTAGGTTTACTTTCACACACCCACTAATATACGCATTTTGTAAACTAAAGTCACACATATTCCAAAACCTTTTGAACACTGTTTCGCCTTGTTCTTCACTGAAACATGTGTAACACGTATGTTGACAACCACATGGTGGGCCTTGTTTACGTTTGCGGACTTTCTTACCTATTCTCTGTACATATTCTTCTCCTGCATTTCTTTCCCTCTTCTTTGTATTCCTGTCCCGGGAATGTATACACCGCACCCTTTTCCTTCCACAGTTGTCCACTGTTTCTTTGTTATTTTCATTGCTCGAGACATCACTCTCGCCCTGAATGTCAGCCATACTTGATGTTATTACATGTGATCCAGTTACTGAAATTAGTGGCTTCTAAATAATATGTGTGAGCTGATATTGATCTATGCCACTTGATAGTAAGGTAGTTCACCTCACTAGACAACAGATGGCGCCAATATCTCATTTTCCGTATTGGAGAGGGTTAGAACACTGTTGCGCCGACCCCCTCATTTTAACATCCTTAATAAGGTTGGCTTGACTTTGCGATCCTCAGCTGTTGTAAAATTGTGTCATCTAGCTTGTTGGAGTACTGTTTGTGTACTAATATCAGGCTCTTGTGGATCACACTTGAAAAATGTATAATCAAAAGCAGGATGTTAAGTTAATTTTTAATAAAATAACTTCTTCAGACACCAGCCTACACCTCTTTCTTCATAATGGTATGAAGATGTATCCAATACAGTTCCAAATATCCTGCTGAGTAGTCACACAAAACAAAACAAAATTCAGTCAAAAAAGTAGCTGATACAAGTAAGATGAAAATTAATGAATTTCAAGGAAAATAAAACTTTAATTACGTAGGAGTGTGATTTTAATCATGCCGCTATCCTCTATCCAGGTAATTTCATGTTTTGCTCTTATGTATCTGAATCTGGTTTTTGCAAACCGATTCTCCTGATTCAGGAAGTGTAATACTGTGGTGATAAGAGAAGTGTATACTAATGTATAATACAGTGTGAAATTTTTCCTGCTTTAAGCTTTCAAATCAGTTACATTCGGGGAAGTTGTATTCGTACGGCCACATTTCCTTGCATTCCCAAATTTGTAAGCCTCTGTTTTCAGTAATTGCAAATGGATGTAAAGGCACCAGGAAATATGACACAATAGCTCATCAAAAGTGTGTTGCTTTTACCAATGAATTAAGCAATTGGGTAATAGCTTTACAAATGGCTTGATGCATAATTTATGCAATACAGAATAGCAAGTTTCTGTGAACTTTTAAACTGCAATGCATTCTAGAAATCTGGCTGTCTATTTTACAACTGAACCATGTTGCCACGTTGAAGACTGGCTTGTGTACAGTTGGCTATGACAAAGTTGTAAACATTCAGTGAAAAAAGTGTTCCTTCAGGATGCCATTTTTACACAATGATTTTAATTATAGTTTGATTCCCTCAGTTATAGCTTTGGTGATTGGACTGTCCCTTTGCATCAAGCCACATGCCAAAACCGGTAATCCATTCCTCTCCCATTTATTCATCACGAGGATCTCCTCAACCCAGCTCTGAGCTCGAATGTTAACTGGCTGACAAGAACTGCATTTCTACAACAGGTGAGACATTAAACAGGTGTCGTCTCTTATCAGAGAACAGAATGAAATGTACATGGGACGACAAAATTCTTATCATATTTAGAGGGCTAGGCTCTGATTCGGTCCACAAAGGTAGACCATTGATAACTACAAACTTACACATTAAAAAGCTATGGGCTGGGGATCCGTTCAGTAAACCAGAACTAACTCTAACATCAGGGATGCGCCTGGCCCGCATTGCTTGCTGAGCTCTCATCTCACGATCCATTTTCCATGGTAGACATAGATGCCAATTAGGACAACATTTCGATACAATATACTCTGTCACACTTTTGTTGCTTTCATTAAGTTACAGTTTTCAGTCATAATTACTCAAACCAATTTGGTGAAGTTTTGCACCGAACATCTCTGCAACACATTAGGAAGTCACATCTTTGTAATATAGTGTGTGTATCAAATGTACTTGGCGACACCTTAATAGGTCTATTAAATGAGGTTAAAGTGGTACGCTTTTCAATGTAATACATGTTGCAAGTCATACTTGTAAACATACGTAAGGAAATTTTTGCACGAGTTGCTGATTTTGTGCTGAACACAACCTTTGTCAGTGACTCCAAAGGGACTGAGGGAGAAACAGAATGGAATCAGTACCAGTAGTCTCCACAAGTCCTTGCCGACTAAAATAAAACAAAGCTACTGGAACATACTCAGAGTTAGTCTAGCAATGAAATAGAAAAGATGTTAAATGCAGACTGGCAATAACAACAATGTTCTTTTCAAAAAAGATAAATTTGTTAACATCTAATAGCTTATGAACTTAAATGTCTTTTCTGAAGCTATTTGGCTGTAGTGAACCACGATAAGACGTGCATAATGGAGAACAGGTTTAAAAATGTGCTGCAATAGAAGAACGCTGGTGTTTATATCGGTAAATCGAATAACTAATGAAAAGGTACTGAATCGAACTGAGGAGGAAAAAAATATTCATGACTCAACTTGATTAGAAGAAGGCATTAGTCCACAGAACAGCAAGGAATAGTTAGTTGGTAACAAAGAGTGTTGCTCGTGGTGGGGGCGGGGGGGGGGGGGGGTGACAGATATTTAGCACATCACACTGGTAAATGCCAAGCGGCACCTCACTTGGTGTAAGGAGAGTAAACATTCGATGATTGAACAGTGGAAAAATGTTGTGTGGAGTGACGAATCATGGTACACAATGTGGCATCCGATGGCAGGGTGTGGGTATGGCGAACGCACGGGTAACGTCATCTGCCACCGTGTGTAGTGCCAACAGTAAAATTCGTAGGCAGTGGTGTTATGGTGTGATCGTGTTTTTCATGGAGGGGGTTTGCACCCCTTGTTGTTTTGCGTGGCACTAAGACAGCGCAGGCACCTTCTTGCTTCCCACTGTTGAAGAGCAATTCGGGGACGGCGATTGCATCTTTCAACACGATCGAGGACCTGTTCACAATGCATGGCCTGTAGTGGAGTGGTTACATGACAATAACATCCCTGTAATGGACTGGCCTACACAGAGTTCTGACCTGAATCCTATAGAATACCTTTGAAATGTTTTGGAATGCCGACTTCGTACCAGGCCTCACCGACCGACGTCGATACCTCTCCTCAGTGAAGAATGGGCTGCCATTCCCCAAGAAACCTTCCAACACCTGATCGAACATACAGCTGCGAGAGTGGGAGCTGTCATGAAGGCTTACGGTGGGCCAACACCGTATTGAATCCCAGCATTACGGATGGAGGGCACCACGAACTTCTGAATCATTTTCAGCCAGGTGTCCAGATACTTTTGATCACATAGTGTAAAAAAAAAGATTGCCACTTTCATGGGCCCATTTTTTGCAGCAGCACTGCAATAAAATGACTATTTAATTTTTGATAAATTTATTTTTGTGATTTACGATCAAACAACATGGTGGTAAGTATTCTTCCCAAGGCACTCTGGTGAGTTGTTTTGTGTTGCCATTAAACAATTTTCAGAATTCTCTCAATGATACTAAACATCTGTAGAAGCCAACTCACACAGTGCTGGATCTGAAAAATTTAAAAATTTCTGCTCAAACAAAAAATTGTTTTCTGACTTTACAAGTGAAAACAGTTGTGATTTCACAACAAACAGAAACTCCAGGTAGGCGTATCAACAATGTAGGAAAAGACAGATTACTACTTACCTCTAAGAACACATAAAGTTGCAGACAGGCGCAATTAAAACACTTGCACGAAGTTTTCGGCCACAGCCATCATCAGCAAAACAAAAGGACACACTATTCACATTCACAAGCAAGCACACCTTGCGCACACGTGACTACAAACACTGGCATCTCGGGTCAGAATGCAGAGTTGGTGATCATGTGTGCGTGAGGTGTACTTGGTTTCGTGTACGAATGGTATGTGTTTTTCTTTTACTGTGGCCGAAGGTTTTGTGTAAGTGTCTTCTAATTGTGCCTGTCTGCAACTTAATGTGTCTGCTTTGCAGTAAGTAGCAATCTATGTTGATATTCCTACCTGCAGTTTCCATTGTTTAATCTTGTCAAACACAAACTGATTGTAGTATACACTTCTATACATTGGGTACAGCGTACCACCACTTGCTGTCAGGCATATTCACAAGTGGAAAGAATGTATGAAAACAGCTGCGTTGGTGGTAGGTATGCTTCTCACATTCCACAAAAAGAAATATTAATTGCTTACCATCTTTCCTGGAAAAATCACTTTGGTGGTAGCATACTTCCCACTAGCCTTTAAAACAATGTTATTTGGCGGTATGTATATTTCTCAGAGCAAAATGGACATTTCACGACAATTAAAACCTATATTTCTCAACGGACAAAAACTGCAGCTGGTACAGCAAACAATCTCTAGATTCCGGCAGTGTACCGAGGTGATACGATGCAGTAAAGAAATATAGTTGCTTACGTAAGGGTTAACTGTTTTCCTAAGCTTCAATAAAACCACAGGTTTTGTATCAATAGTTTACTGTTCAAATTACAGTAGAGTCATGCATACATATAACACTAAAATTACTTAACACTTTTATATTCTTAACAAAGCTATTAATTTTAGAAAGCTATAAAAGTCTGACCAAGCAGCCGTTGATTCCCAAAACATCATTTTCACTTTGTCATCAGTCGTCATCTTACAAACTAGCACCAATCAATTTCAAAAGTGACATACAGGCCCGTACATTAAATAATTACTATTTAATGTGAACACCAAATGTAACACAAACATTATTAAACCGAAGTAAATGTTAACTGTGAGCTCAAACAATTCGGGCCTCAACTAGTGACCTTTATCACCAACAGTACTAATCAAATGTAAGAAAAAATGTTAAAGGCATCACAGATTACTCTTACTTGTCGTTCCTCCTTAAAATGTATAACAAAGCAAGTGATTATTTAGTTCCTTACACGAAAGCCTTATGACAAATCACCGAAAAATTGGGAACCGAATAAGAGTACTAACAGGTAAAAAGGGAAGACATTATCTGTATAATATATTTAGAATATCAGTCGTTGAGTAACATCAAAACACGGGAAAGTGTTACTAATGCGTAGACAACATCCTGTCTCAGTTTCAAAGAATATTAATTTGTCTGTGCTACCAATGATATTGTGATAATTTATTTGTTCCAATTTTGCCATCTTGTCTCCCTTTCGTGACACAAGTCTTACTATAGAAGGCAAACCCATTACACTAAGAGGAACAATGTCATTTCACCGCTCTTCATTTTTGTATATCCTACTATAATAAATAAAGTGCAAGTAATGAGAACATTAATAACTTTATGCTGACCTTACAATGGTAACATTGGAAACTGAATGGTATTAAGAATTACACTACTTCTGTTTTGCACAATAATGGCAGTGTCAAGCTTAACTAGTGTACGTGTGTTACAAAATTATTAGTGTAAAAAATAATTTTAAATCATTTGTGCCAAGTAGGCAAGATGTGGCAGCTCATCATCATTGATCTATAGTTTAAAGGTATCTGTCATGCAGACTACAGTACAACTTTTCTTATAATGTGATACTAGTCAAAGAAAATGATCAGAAATAATTAGGTCGTAAAGCATTTTTATCCCATTCCTTCAATGCTGCAATGTGTTCGATACACAGCTGTATCCATAAGTGCACAATTACAAAATGGCAGCTCCTAATTGTAATGTAGTGTGTCATATCTCGTATTTGATGCATATTCTGTAACTGCCATTGTGTTCATTTAATGCACTGCTGTACTGAAAGATGAGAGGGCAGACTATTAACAATGCAATGGCATATTTATTAATACAATGTTGTTGTGACTCAGAAAGTTGCTTTTAAATACACTGGGGTAGCAGAACAGTGGTTACAATAGTTAATGAGTAGTGACAGGTGTTCAGCAATGTTAAAGACCAAAAGGTCTGCATATTCCGTTGTAATTAGATTGATTATTTTCACCTGGAGTAAACTGTTATGCATATATCACGTTTTATCACTCATACTAAACAGGCTGATGTGTTATTCGAGGATGCAGGAGAAAATTTGTTTGACTATAATGATGTTTCACACTCTAGAAGATAACAACTGTGGGTCATGATGAATGTGAATGAAGAACAGAAACAGAAAAACTCTAGATGATTATTTCCTGAAAATGACTTGAAAGCAAATGATACAGAATATAGAGTATTTTAAGATGGCAACAAAAATAATCAATTTTAGGAAATATAATGTAACCGGATACATAAATAAACTCTACTTACTAACCGGCAATAGGAGAACACACGTGTAAAGGTATTACAGCCTGCAATATTTTGGAGCCTGTGGCTTCTTCTCCTTCTGACAGAAGGGCTGAAGGGTGAAGGAAAAGGGGTAGTTCGGAAAAGACCCTACATCTGTGGATACTTATTGAATGATATGACAAGGAAAGAATGATTATTGGACTCATATCCCATCTGGTGCAGTCCTCAACAATCAGTCTTTCCCTTATCCCATCCATGAAGTCTCCCTTGACCTGGGGTTCTGGGTGACTTTTCCAAACTCCTTACCCTTTTCCTAAATGTCACCATTCCTTTGCCTTCACCCCTTCTGCCAGAAGAAAGAGCCACTGGCTCCAAAAGCTTGCATACATAATAACTTTTATATGTGAGTTCTCCTTCCACTACCGGGTGTGCAGTGTTTTAAGAGTAATTTCGTGAATGAGTTGTCAGCTTCCAGTGAGTAATGCAGCGGGCTTTCAAATGTAACACGAGCATGTTTTGGAAATACAGCAAAGAGCAGTTTGCAGTAAAAATATCCATATTTTGGATAATCTGTGTTCTCCAGTTATCGGTACAGACTTGGATCTGCATTAACCTGAGTAGTTGGGTGCTTGGTGTGCCTTATAAGAAGATTCTACCTGAAATATCAGTTGCAGTGTGTGGTAACCACAAAACTGGCTGCCTAGCTAATTGGCAATATTATGACATAACATTCAGTTCTAGTTACGACATTTGAGAGAAGGTGGGATGAAGAGGACAGGGCAGGAGAAGAAACTACTTCGTACCTTTTGCCCTAAACAATGCTGCTGGTACAAGTTGTCAGACTGGTTCTAATAGACACCATCATTGTTGTCAGTGAGTTGGACAGAGAAGCTTGTTCCATTAATTTTTAATAAAAGCTTTTCTGATTTTGTGTCATCTGATTTAAGGTAAGTCATTTGCATAATTCTTGCTATCTCAACTGTAGGTAGCGTAATCCCTTTTTAAAATATCAATGTTTAAACAATGAATTTTGGCCCACAAATGTAATTCCTTGTTGCTTCTTTCGGTCTGGTAGTTTCACTTGTGAACCACTAATGCCAACATGGCATCTGATCGGGAGAAAGTGTTTACCTCAGTAAGACTTGGTTACTTCCATGCAGCACACATGATACTACATATCAGACTAACTTCTAAATCTTTTTATACAAAAACCTATCATCTGTCATTCTACCCCTTTGTAACAATTTTGAATTCATTAATTTATGTTATTTAACACCTTCTCTGTTCCTTTGTTTTTGGCCTAATACAAAAATCCAATTAAAAACAATGTGCTGCAGCTGCACAGTATTCTTTCAGATACAAGGGCACCAAGATGCCTGGAAAATATGTCAGAAAAATGGAACAAGAAATGTGGGATCCTGTTGTGATGGCACTGGTCATATTACCTCCTAAGACAGGAAAAAGTGATCACTATATAAGCCCTCACAAAATATCCGTATACAGTTCCATGTATTATTTTCTTTTTCACTTACGGTATGATGCCTCACAGAATCTAGATTCAAAATGTGTAAGCTGCAAGCTTCTACGATAGCCACAGTTCGGTGAAAATACAATTGCTCGTAGTGTGGTCACTTTACCCCACCTTCCCCATATCAGTAATTGTCAATTCAAAGGCTGGTGTCAAAATTTCAGCCATTTACTGAGAACAGTTTCAATCTTTGTTGTACATTCCCCACACTGTCTGGTAGCTTCTACAGGTACAAAATTAACCACTCCCTGCCCCCAAAATGAGGAAAAGTACACGAAGGTTCAGACTGTACCGCTAATACGTATCCTGTAAAATTACAAGGAGGCAGAATGACTGGATTGCACTTACTATCAGGAATGGCGAATTCCAAGTACTTCCGACAGGCTCGTTTAAAACTAAGGAAAAATTATACGGTTCCCTAAACTGTTAGTTTCTTCCACTGGGAGGAAGGAGTGACGGATTGGAAAGAAGAGGTGGTCAATCAGACACTAGGTCGAGATGGAGGGTAGGAGGTCAAATATAGGCACACACCGGCTTTGGAAGTGAGAGGACAGAGTGAGGAGTGAATTTGGACTAAGAGGAACAGAATCTCATGTGAAATGCAAAGTACAATTAAGAAGTAGGGGGAAAGCTGAAGAATAAATGGGGGTTAGGCTCGAGCATACCACCAATGATGAGATTAATTGGAGATTAAACGTGAGCTCAGATTGGAGAAAATATGAGGGAAGGAAACTGGCCGCACCCTTTTCAAAGGAAACATCCTGGCATTCACATTAAGCAATTAAGAGAAACTGTGAAAAACCTAAATCTGGGTGAGCGGTCAGCCATTTTAACTGTCATCATCCCTTTTTACTAGCACCTCACTCAGGAGTGGGGAATAGAAGGTAACATTTGTGACACGAGACATTTTTAAGTAGAGAATGCAGGTAAAAGTGGTTCAAATAGCGAAGAACACGTGACTTGTGCTCCAGTGAGGGAATAGTTTTCTGGGATTGCATATACAAGTAAAAGAAGTGGAACTTAAACAAATGTTGCTTATTTATTATCCACTCGCACGGTATGTGTGTGCCGTACAATTGGGATAATGAAAGCAGAATGAAAATTACATTAAACTGTTTGACACTATACTATTGGAAAGGAACCGTACTTCAACTATCAGCCCATGTGAATGAACAAGCACATGAGAATTCTGTTGTCTAATAATAATAATAATAATAATAATAATAATAATGGTCAACTGAGAGGATCTAAAAGGGAAGTAAAATAGCTGGATAGTTTAGGCTCGACAAGTTTCACATCCGGGGTGACCTCGTCACTGTAAGTATCCATGGAGCACGTGAGAATAAATAAATAAAAGAGTAAATAATGAAATTCTACAAATGGTAAGAAATTGAATAAAGAAAGAGTAGTTGTATTAATACTTTTAAATATGTTATGGAGGGTGGGACTTAAGGCTACCTGCAATACAAGGAATTCCACCTTCTTAATATAAGTACAGCCCAGCCTTTCTGTTCCTTTATAATCTACTTTTGGTTTACGAGAATATTCTATCCGGCACTGTATTCTGCATGACGTAGAGCTGCACCAAACACAATACAAGTAAAAGAGTCTCCGCACAGAGGACTGACGTCCACCGGTGTCAAGTGTTTCGCCATCGCGCGCACCGCTCAGGGGTCGACGAAGGAGATCATGATGTAGCGCGTGCCCTTGGTGACCTTGAGCCCCTCGTGGTAGTGCGTGAGCCGGCCCGGGTGCATCAGCATCCAGCCGAGGCGCGTGTTCGTCACCGAGCAGTTGTACCGGATGAATCGGCAGCCTCCACCCTGAAACAGCAGGGTGCCACGAGTGACGTCGTGTAGCGACAGGTAAGCTGTATACAGGGTTATTACAAATGATTGAAGCGATTTCACAGCTCTACAATAACTTTATTATTTGAGATATTTTCACAATGCTTTGCACACACATACAAAAACTCAAAAAGTTTTTTTAGGCATTCACAAATATTCGATATGTCCCCCTTTAGTGATTCGGCAGACATCAAGCCTATAATCAAGTTCCTCCCACACTCGGCGCAGCATGTCCCCATCAATGAGTTCGAAAGCATTGTTGATGCGAGCTCGCAGTTCTGGCACGTTTCTTGGTAGAGGAGGTTTAAACACTAACTCTTTCAGATAACCCCACAGAAAGAAATCGCACGGGGTTAAGTCGGGAGAGCGTGGAGGCCATGACATGAATTGCTGATCGTGATCACCACCACGACCGATCCATCGGTTTTCCAATCTCCGGTTTAAGAAATGCCGAACATCATGATGGAAGTGCGGTGGAGCACCATCCTGTTGAAAGATGAAGTTGGCACTGTCGGTCTCCAGTTGTGGCATGAACCAATTTTCCAGCATGTCCAGATACACGTGTACTGTAACGTTTTTTTCGTAGAAGAAAAAGGGGGCCGTAAACTTTAAACCGTGAGATTGCACAAAACACGTTAACTTTTGGTGAATTGCGAATTTGCTGCACGAATACGTGAGGATTCTCTACCGCCGA
Organism: Schistocerca nitens; assembly: GCF_023898315.1. Classification (NCBI taxonomy): domain Eukaryota; kingdom Metazoa; phylum Arthropoda; class Insecta; order Orthoptera; family Acrididae; genus Schistocerca; species Schistocerca nitens. Next base: position 139,594,913 of record NC_064624.1, read on the forward strand.
GATTCGCACATTGTGTCTGTTCACTTCACCATTAAGAAAAAATGTTGCTTCATCACTGAAAACAAGTTTCGCACTGAACGCATCCTCTCCCATGAGCTGTTGCAACCGCGCCGAAAATTCAAAGCATTTGACTTTGTCATTGGGTGTCAGGGCTTGTAGCAATTGTAAACAGTAAGGCTTCTGCTTTATCCTTTTCCGTAAGATTTTCCAAACCGTCGGCTGTGGTACGTTTAGCTCCCTACTTGCTTTATTTGTCGACTTCCGCGGGCTACGCGTGGAACTTGCCCGCACGCGTTCAACCGTTTCTTCGCTCACTGCAGGCCGACCCGTTGATTTCCCCTTACAGAGGCATCCACAAGCTTTAAACTGCGCATACCATCACCGAATGGAGTTAGCAGTGCGGCTTGAGCCGAACAAAACTTTATGAGTTTTTCTACGTATCTGTAGTGTGTCGTGAGCATATGTCAATGAATGGAGCTACAGTGAATTTATGAAATCGCTTCAATCATTTGTAATAGCCCTGTATATGAAACATTAATATAAATGTGCTGCTTTTGACATGAAAGACAGGCTGGTGTGCCACACCAGTTTCAAAGGGAAAGTACTAAAAGTGAAAAAAAAATTGAAATAAAATTTTCAATCAAATCTGCTGTACATCCCGTACAGCTTCTGCTATTTGGTGAGGTATTAATGTTTGGTTCTTTTACAATTAAATTTGACATATTACAACAATTTTGAATGTTCGCTCTTTGCACAATGACCGATTCATAATCTTCCTGAGAAAAATCTTTTTTTTGTCAAAAACTGTAGTACTACTATAAAAATTGAAATTTCTTACAGTGGTCTTGACTTTGTGGAATGTCATTAGTTATTCCACTAATGCTGGACTTCAGCACTTTCCCATATAAATTTAGTAATTTAACTGTTTTACTGCTCTGCGCATCTGTATGTGTCCTGCTACCCTGTTCCCCAGGTGCTGTGGACACAAATAAGCACTCCGCTTTGGTTTTTCTACAGTCCTACAGACATCTGTACGAATCCTGAGCTGTTGACCTCTCACTGCTGGGGATGAGTTATTTCCGTATCTCATTCTTCACATACAAAACCTAATAACTTGAGAACAAAGTAAGATATTGTACTGCTCTCAGTTTGAAAAGAAATTTTGATATCTTATCTACATTTCATTCACTGTGATGTATGAGGTAAAATCAACTGTGTGGAAATTTTATGCAGTGCGATATTACCTCTGCAAAGGCTTTAAAATTTCACACGTTTTACTTAATTTGATGCAGCACAGTGAAATTGTAATCATTTGTTTGTCTGTACACGTATGTCACGTCTACCAATTTCCATCTCATTTGGATAATTCCTCTGTGATGCATCGTTTTTTGTCTTAAGAGTGTATTGTGAAAGGTCAATCACATCAAAACCGTCTGAACACAATTTATTATTAATACTCAGGTCACACAACTCGTGGAGAATTCTCCCCACAAAGCTCACCTCATAATCGACCTTAGGTGTGTTGAGGGCAACGTTGATGGTGTAGGTCGAGGAGTCGTGGTGTGGCCGAAGTGACGGCTGCTCGTCCGGCCGATAGCGGACGACGAAGTTCATCAGCGAACGTGGTGGCTGTAGCAAGAGACGGAAAGAACAAGGATACATTAATATTGTAAACAAACTGGGAAAGCTTAAAATTAGATAAAAAAGCTACTGATATCTGCATTGTATCAAAGAAGTGGCCCATATCAAACCGAAGACAGTGTGAAGCACAGTCTCAAGCTGAGATGAAACTAAGGCTGTTACAAATGAGTGATAACTACCAGAATAAGCAACCCACAGTAGAACAAAAACAATATGGTGATAAAACTCTATTACAGTAGTGGCTACACGGCAAGCCAACATGCCTATTTTCTTCATTTACAACAGTAATATGTAATTTGGAAAGTGCAATCTATTATAAAAGTGCAACAGGCATTGTAAAAAAAAAAATGTTAAAATAATGCCACGCATAGCTTTCCATAATAACACACAAACAATTATTACACTTCACTGATGTCATGAGTAAAACTAAATAACAATGTAATACGAGGGCCGTTCAGAAAGTAACCTCCGGTTGATTTAAAAAAATACACCGAGTTAAATAAAAATATTTTAATATATACATCTTACAACTACATCTTTGCACTATTTTTCTACATAGTCTCCATAGCGATTGAGGCACTTATCGTATCTCTTCACAAGCTTTGAAATTCCTTCTGCATAAAAATCACCCGCTTGTGCCTGGAGCCAGCCTGTGACCGCATCTTTGAGCTCTTCGTCGTCACTATCTCGTACAAGAGAGTCTTAGAAATCTGTGGAAAACCAGTAGACAGCTCCGACATTGAGAAACGTCGATTTTCACGAACTTTTGCATCAACTGTCTGAACGAGTTCGTCAGTCACCAATGATGGTCTACCACTCCTCTCTTCATCACGAACGTTTTCTCGTCCACTTTTAAATAAACGTACCCATTCACGGACAACTCCTTCACTCGTAACTCTCGGTCCGTACACGGCACAAAGCTCACAATGAATAGCTGCTGCAGAATATCCTTTGGCTGTAAAAAACCTTATGACAGCACGCACTTCACATTTGGCGGGGTTTTCTATTGCAGCACACATTTCAAACTGCCACAAAAACTAAACTAGCGCAGGTACGACGTTCACTCGACCACGGCTTGATGCAGACTGACCTGTTGAGTGCGTGAACGCACAGATGGCGTCGCTACTCCCCCCACAACCCGCACTGTGACCAATCGGAGGTTACTTTCTGAACCGCCCTCGTATTAAGGAAATTTTTTATCATTACATACGATATCAGTCATTTAGGTGTGAAGTTGGCTCAATACAATAAACTAAAATATCATTTGTATTGCATAGCTGACTTAGACCAGTTAAAATTGTGTAAATGAATATTTTTTTTATTACACCAATGTTGTTACTGCAGCATATGTACAACAAATAGTACAAAATAATTAGTGCACAAATGAGGTCACAATTTCAAAATTTTCTTCACCATGTCAGGCACATAGCACAGAGCAAAAATTACACATGGTCTTCCTCTTAGTAGGGAAATTCCTTTGCATATTATTAAATTGGCAGCATAAATACGCAACAAATAATTCCGGAGTTAAAGGTAAGAGCTGTGAACCTAACAAAAAACACAATTTTCATTAACAAAATTTAAAATGCAGCAATCTATCCAGGAACTAGAGAGCTCTAGAAATTTTAAATGTGGGTTGTCATTTTTTAAGAACTATAGTTCCTATTCAGATAACGGGAGAATAATCGGTTTGTCGACACAATTCACAAATTTTTTTGCCTGCTTTGAAACTCCATGACAATCTGCACAACTGCAATTTGAAGATCTCACACATTTCGACTATAAGTCCCACAATTTTAATTGATTGATTAGATCGTGGCAGTAAAAACACTCCCCACCATGTATCCACATTAAAACAATTTATACACTATGTGATCAAAAGCATCCACATACATACAGGGTGACACACGGGAGACGGACTGTTTTGAACTGCGTAGTACTGAGGGCGTGGTGGTGGGAGGTGATCGTGGTGGGGACAGTTCTGATCCGCACGAGACGCCATTTCATTTACTCGGTCACTATTGAGCAGTGGGACTTGCAACGTCGAGTGTTTGCCTATGCCAGTTTCGTGAAAAGTAGTGAGTCTATTATTGCTACGCAGCGATTGTTTCGTGCGCGGTTCAATGTCGGTCGACACGGAGCTGTTCCGAGCCGTAACACGATCCTCAGATGGGTGGATAACTTCAGATCGACTGGAAACGTAGTGGATAAGAAGCATCCTGGCCCGAGACACAGAGTAAATGTTGAAAGGGTAAGGCAAGCGGCAGTCAGAAGCCCGGGACGGTCAGTAAGACGTCGTGCTAGTGAGTTACGAATCGATCGTGAACCGGTTAGACGAATTTTGCATAAAGAATTAAAAAATTCCATCCCTACAAAATTCTCATTGTCCAAAAACTTAAGGAATCTGATTTTGCTGTACGAGAGGACTTTGCTTACAGAATGCAAGTGACTTTCGGATCGAATGAATACGAAATTTATTGATGAGCGATGAAGCTCATTTTCATTTAAACAAGATCGTGAATAAGCAAAACCTACGTTACAAGACTCCAGAGCATCCACACCTTATCCACCAGCATCCTCTACACTCAGAAGAAGTAACAATCTGGTGTGCTCTTGGCTCTGTTGGCATTATTGGACCTTATTTTTTTGAGAGAACGGGGCCACAGTCACTGTTAATTCGGTTCGTTACATTCGTAAGCTCGAAACATTCTTGAAACCAGAACTAAGAAGACGACGAATCCCTTTAAAACGTGTTCGGTTCCAGCAGGATGGGGCAACATCGCACACCGCAAACACTTCAATGACAGTTCTTAGACCACGTTTCGTGGCCGGATTATCTCACGTTTTGGCAATGTTCCTCGGCCTCCCAGGTCTCCCGACTTGTCCGTATGTTTTTTCTGTGGGCGTACCTTAAGAACTGTGTCTATAGCCACAAACCACGAAATTAGGACTAGTTGAAGAATGCAATCATTCAAGAAATTGCTGCCATCCCCGCAGAGATTTTAGTCCGTGTGATGGAGGATTTTGAGAAGAGGCTCGAGTCCTGCATTCGAAATGATGGACATCACCTTGACGACATTGGTTTTCACAAATAAGTTTGTTAACTAAAATGGCAAATAATGAGCTTTGATTTTGTGTAAACAAACATGCATTATGATTCTTGAAGTTTTCCCGGCGGACATAATGTTCCACCATCTTTCGGGCGTGCACCCAGGACAGCGACAATTCTTCTCGCGATATTTCGGCTAGAAACCTCCCAGCCATCTTCAAGGCGAGCCGGAGACTGAGTTCATAGCGTTTGCGCGTGCCTATTTATACGGAGAGTCACGTGATACAAAGCTGCTGAGGATTGAAAGCGCTTGCGTCAAAGATATCAATGTCGCCACTACTGCGCTAGTCATAGATAAGATGTATATAGCAGAGATAAACATATAAGCGCAGAGTGCAAACAAAATAGTGCTGCTGCGAATCCACCATGCTTGTAAATAAATAATTAATCTTTAAAAGTGGTAACATCTGTCGGAAGTGAAGACGCAGAAATTCTTTCTGAACGAAGGTGTGAAATAAGCGGTTTCCAAGCATTGTGAAGATGAAATCCTTCGTCACGGTTTAGCAGGTTGTCGGCTAGTTGTATTTCTACAGCTTCCTTAACAACTGAGTCCCAGAAAGATTAAGCAGTAGTTAAAATCTTGACATCTTTATAACCCATGGCATGGCCAGTAGAAATGCAATGTTCGTCAACTGCTGATTTGTTGGACTGAAGAAGACGTGTGTACTGCTGGTGTTTGACACATCGTTCCTGTACAGTGCACGTGGTTTGCCCTATGTAACGTTTGCCACACTCACAAGGGATTTCATAAACTCCCTAGGTCATTGCGTATACCGTAAGCCCTCACACACAGACCTGTATTTGCAGGAGTTTAGCTGCCACCATCTGTCGCAAATTATGAGTGTTCTGAAAACTTTGGTCCACAGGGCTCATGTAGTGTCTGATGTTGACAGCCTGCAGGATGAGCTTGTACACCTGGAGGCAGTTTTTAGGAGAAATGGCTATTCGCAACAGCAGATTAAGAAAGTCCTGCAAATAAAAACTGCAGAAAAATCACAGGAAAAGGATCAGGAAGTGGAAAGGGAAGTGAAATCTACAGCCTTTCTCCCACATGTGGGTAATGTTTCTTCTAAAATCACTAGAATCTTGAAGAAACATAAAGTGGATGTGATATTCCACCCATCAGCTAAGACTGCAGCCTTGTTGGGATCCGTTAAGGATGATCTGCTCTTGCGAAAGGTGCAAAAAATCATGGGCATATCCCAGCCACACTTCCACGTCGACGGCCAAACCGAATATTCACGGCTCCAAGATCGTGCCCTGCATCTGGTGGCACCAGCTCGGCGTCGTGTACTGTGAGGTGTCAAAAACCGAGTGAAGCAATCACAGGTGCTCGTTATCGAATGCAATTAATGCATTTGAGCAGAGCATTAAAAGACAAACAGCCGCAATACAGCGAGAGGCACGATAAAGTGATTTTGCAGCACAACAACGCTCGACCCCACGTTACAAAAGAGTTCAAAACATACTCGGAAACGTTAAAATTCCAGACATTGCTCCCTCTGACTATCACCTGTTTAGATCAATGGCACACGGCCCAGCTGACCGGCACTTCCGATCTCGTGAAGAAGTCACGGATTGATTCGTGGATCACTTCAAAAGAGGAACAATTTTTTCGACACGGGATTCGACCACTGCCTGAAAGTTGGGAGAAAGTAGTGGCCAGTGATGGAAAATACTTTGAGTGATACATGTGTAACCAATTTGTTTCATTGAAGCTTCAAATGTTGGGGAAGCAAAGTTGTACACCTTGTACTAAGTGACTGGATGAGGACAACTGTGATATGGGTGAAACTTAAAAAGATGAAGAAATAATCAAAAGCGTGCAAGAAAGTAATGAAGGAGAGGACACAGGAGGAGAGAGCAGGAAGATTTTGCACACTGCCGGTTCTGAAGCTGCCGAGGTCTTCCTCGAGTACATTATGCAACAACCAGATACATGCAGTACCGATGTAATGCTTGTAAGCCGTTGCGTGATAAAGCATGCAACTGTCACGTATCATCATTGTGACAGTTAAAAATTGGGGACATGTTTCATAGTGAGTGATACAACTATAGAATTATGTACGGTATGCACTCGAGGACTAAGTTTTCTTTGAAAATTAATGTACTTTTGGATTTAATAAAGTATATCCTCTTTGACATACTGGAAGTATATGGCATCGACAGAAAAACCAGGGCAATTATACAACAGACGCTCAGAGACAACACCTCAAAGATTAAGTTCGTGGGAGAAATTTCGGAACCCTTCCAGATACACACAGGTGTCCGACAAGGAGATGGGCTTTCACCAATCCTGTTTAAAATAGTCTTAGACAAAATTTGTCAAACAATGGGAAGAACAATTTAAAGGACTACAGCTAGGAAGAACATGTGGAACAAGAACAATCATAAAATGTCTGGCATTTGCAGATGACATAGCCATACTTAGTAATAACACACAGGAGGCAAAGGAAGTACTGGACACCTACATGAAATAGCTGCCAAAACAGGTCTACAGAAGACTCAGTACATGGAACGACAAACCAACAATGTACACATCATGCAAAGCATGTATGGATCCGTAAAAAGAGTTGAAAAATTTAAATATTTAGGGGAATAAATATAAATAGGAGGATCAAACAAGGCATCAAACATAGAACGAACAGAAAGCATACAACTCACATGGTCACATTATAAAAAGAAAAACATATCAAGACAGGCCAAAATTAGGCACTACAAAACAGTCATATTACCAGAAGCACTATATGTGTCAGAAACGACCACAATTGGAGTATCAGACATTATAGAGACAGAAAAAATACAATGCAAAATTCTCAGGAAAATATTCGGACCAATACACAAAGATGGCATATGGATGAAAAGACCTACCAACACACTGAAAGAGTCACAGAAACCATCAGAAAATATAGACTGAATTTCTACGGACACATACAGAGAATGGACAACACTAGACTTACAAAGAGAATCTTTGATGTAGTAAAACATTCAAGCCTTAAAACAAATTGGTATCATGAAATAGAGGACAACAAAGAGAATTTTTGATGTAGTAAAACATTCAAGCCTTAAAACAAATTGGTATCGTGAAATAGAGGAAGACATAAGGCACCTGGGGATCAACAAACAAATGGCCATGAATTACTCACGCTTCGTCGAAGTATAATAGGAAATAAACAATTACCGCTGTTCTTTATTGCGAAAAAGAGGTTAGTGAGAATGATACAAACACCTTTCCTTGCTATCGCCTGAATTAGGAGGCTTATTGCTTGTTTGGTTTAATTAATTAATAGAATATGAAGCAACTGGTATAAAGAATGCTTTTTCCAAACTTTCTACAAAAGAAAGTCTACTATCAAGACATAACTTTTGTGCAATTACTTTATTTATGACTGGACGTTTCTAAAACTAAAGACACTCGTCCATGCTCTGCACTGCAGTCAAGCTCTGGCAACGTCGTCCTCTGTTCATTGGCTGACTGTGTTTTGTGACGTCAGATGCGCAGAACGAACCTAAACTCGGCCCCACTATAATACCTTATGTTTTCAAAATAAATAAAGAACAAAATTAATAAAATAAATTTTAGACACTCAATATCTGGCATTTCTGCTAATCTGGCACCTACATGTGCCAGGAATGGCTGGATTAGCAAGAGTCTAGTGTATTATTATTATTATTATTATTATTATTATTATCATTGGTGGCAGCAACAGGAACATCAATAGTAGTAGCAGTGCTAACTTCATTAATTCTTAGTCAGGGTTTATTCACATATGGTGGGTGACAGTCCCACCACTGTCTGGAGCGTCTCCAGACAAGTTTTTCTGGTCATTGTCGCTCAGGTTGCAGCAGGACTCGTCACTGAAGACAACTATGCTCCAGTCAATGAGATGCCAGGCTGTAAACGTGTCTGGAGACGCCCCATCCAGCAGTGGGATGCCAACCTGAATGTCATCCACCCTATGGCCCGATAACCAGGAGTGACGGTTTGGGGTGCCATTTCATTTCATAACAGGAGCACTTTGTTTGCCATCCGTGGCATCCTTGCAGCACTATAATATGTTGACGTATCCTACACCCCGTCTTGTTGCCCCTCGTGGCAATACATCCTGGGCTTATATTTCAGCAAAATATTGCCTTCCCGCACACAGTGGGAGTGTCGTCTGCTCATCTTCCTGCTTGTCAAACCCTGCAGTGGCCAGGAAGGCCACAGTTGTTTAATGAACACAATAAGAGCATATCGACTATCAGACCAATTGCGTGATTGGATTGAAGAGTTCCTAGATAACAGAATACAGCATGTCATTCTCAATGGAGAGAAGTCTTCCGAAGTAAGAGTGATTTCAGGTGTGCCACAGGGGAGTGTCATGGGACCGTTGCTGTTCACAATATACATAAATGACCTTGTGGATGACATCAGAAGTTCGCTGAGGCTTTTTGCAGATGATGCTGTGGTATATCGAGAGGTTGTAACAATGGAAAATTGTACTGAAATGCAGGATGATCTGCAGCGAATTGACGCATGGTGGAGAGAATGGCAATTGAATCTCAATGTAGACAAGTAACATGCTGCGAATACATAGAAAGAAAGATCCCTTATCATTTAGCTACAATATAGCAGGTCAGCCACTGGAAGCAGTTAATTCCATAAATTATCTGGGAGTAGTCCGCGGCTCGTGGTCTTGCGGTAGCGTTCTCACTTCCCGCCCATGGGGTCCCGGGTTCGATTCCCGGCGGGGTTGGGGATTTTCTCTGCCTCGAGATGACTGGGTGTTGTGTGTCTTTCATCATCATCATTTCATCCTCATTCACTCGCAAATCGCCGTAGTGGCGTTAAAGAACTTGTGGAGCGGCGGCCGAACCGCCCCGCGAAAGGTCTCCCGGCCACCAATGCCATACGTTTACCTACCTATCTGGGAGTAGGCATTAGGAGTGATTTAAAATGTAATGATCATATAAAGTTGATCTCCGCTAAAGCAGATGCCAGGCTGAGGTTCATTGGAAGAATCCTAAGGAAATGCAATCCGAAAACAAAGAAAGTAGCTTACAGGACACTTGTTCGCCCACTGCTCGAATACTGCTCACCAGTGTGGGCTCCATACTAGATGGGGTTGATAGAAGAGATACAGAAGATCGAACAGAGAGCAGTGCGCTTCATTACAGCATCATTTAGTAATAGCGAAAGCATTACGGAGATGATAGATAAACTCTAGTGGAAGACTCTGCAGGAGAGACGCTCGGTACGGGCTTTTGTTGGAGTTTCGAGAACATACCTTCACCGAGGAGTCAAGCAGTATATTGCTCCCTCCTACATATATCTCGCAAAGAGACTGTGAGGATAAAATCAGAGGGATTAGAGCCCACACAGAGGCATACCGACAATCCTTCTTTCCACAAACAATACAAGACTGGAATAGAAGGGAGAACCAATAGAGGTACTCAAGGTACCCCCGCCACACACCGTTGGGTGGCTTGCGGAGTATGGATGTAGATGTAGATGTAGATGTAGAAGGTCACCAGATCTCTCCCCAGTTGAAAACGTTTGGAGCACTATGGCAGGGGCCTCAAACCAGCTGAGGATTTTGCCAATATAACACACTAATTGGACAGAATTTGGCACAATATCCGTCAGGAGGTCATTCAACAACTCTATCAATGTCGAGCCAAAAAGCTACGAGGGTTTCCCAGAAAGTAATGCACCCCACTTCTTTTCTTCAACAATTCTTTATTGAACATAATGAGAACCACACACAAGAAAGAATGGTGTTTTACTTACACACACTATCTTTCCACGTTATCTCCATCCTGTTCTACGGCCTTCCTCCATCGCAAAATGAGAGCGTGAATGCCCTGTCGGTACCAATCCTTGTCCTGGTGGCGGAGCCAGTGCGTCACACTGTGACTCACGTCCTCATCGTTCTCAAAAACTCTTCGACGAATAGCATCCTTTAATGGCCCAAACAAGTGCAAGTTTGAGTGGGCTACGTCAGGGCTGTATGTCGGCTGGAGTAACACTGCCCGACCCTGTTTTGCAATGTGTTCAGCAGTCCTCACACTTGCGTGGGGCGAGCGTTATCGTGTTCCGGCAAGACATCTCCTGCATTACTGTGTCACCAGAAGTGCGTCTCGAGTTTTCTTAATGTGTTGACATATGTCTCTAAATTACTGGTACCATCTCTTTGCATCACATCAATGAAATCACATCCTCCCAAGCCCAGAATACGGTGATCGTGACCTTACCAGCGGAAGCAGTCACTTTTGAGTTTTTTATTCAGTGGGGAGTCGGAATGGCGCCGTTCCACCGACTGTCGTTTTGTTTCGGGCTCAAAATGGTGAACCCGGGCTTCGTCACCTGTTACAACATGGGACACAAAGGCCTCCCCTCAGCTTCAAAATGTTGCAACAAATCGAGAGACTTTTTTTCTGTGTGATTTTTGACCCACCGTTTGACACCGCAGGACCCATCTCGCACACACTTTTGAATATCCGAGAGTGCGAATAATGACATCCACACTTCCTTTGCCGATCGACACGTGCAGCACCAACTGCAGAGTCGTAATGCATCTGTCCTCGCAAATGACAACGTCAGCTCGCTGCAACGTGTCAGGTGTGACAGCCGTGGACGGTCTCCCCGACCGCTGCAAATCGTGGAGCTCCAACGAACCACCTTCTGGTGACCTCACCCTCCGTGCCCAGCGCCTAACTGTACTTCTGTCGACAGCAGATCCTCCGTACACTTTGCACAAGCATTTGTGGGTATTCCCCACAGTGAGAAAATCAAGACGCCATTTTGAAACTGCCCTGCAGCTACGCTATCTGTCGGAAGTGATAGAAACTTGGCGCGCTCACTCAGGAGACTTCAAATAATACATACACAACATTTTGCATTCATAGCATTGTTTTTGTCTGGAAAAAAAATTGTAGTGCATTATTTAATGGACAACCCGCATACTTGCATAATGGCCAGAAATGCAGCAATCTGTTACAGTTTTCCTCAATTTGTGAAACTCTTCTCTTGAATAAACCAAACAATCTTTCTGAAATTGTAATCATTTGTCTGTCTGTACATGTACATCACACCTATTGGTTACCATTGGATTTGGATAATTTCTTCACGGTGCATCTTTTGTCTTAGAGTGTATAACATTACAGGTCGGGATTGATCTATGAGGTCTTGAATATCTTATTTGTATCTGTCAGTTGGTATGGAGAAACTGAGATTGGGGGGATTTCTTGATATAGTTTTACGTGATTAAGTCCCAACGCTATGCAAAGCTGTCATCTAGTTACGTGCGATTTGCGATCTGTTATGCGTTACGTTCTGATAATAAATCATATTTTTTTCTGATTACCGTTAAAATATAATAACGATAAACGTTATAGATCATTTGGAATAATATTTTAATAACTATGTACATGATGTGACATCATGTGTTTACTCTTCGGGGAAAAATAAAATGTTAATTGTGCGTTTATGGACGGTCAGTGTCGGGATCGGTGATTATGATTCCATAAATAATTGATTGGACGAAGTTCAATTGCTCACAATTGTCTAGGGCGAATTATGACCTTGAAATTGGTTGTAGATGTATGCAGGTCAATTTCGTGACAGGCTAGTAAGCATCGCGAGTGTGTCACGGTATCAAGACTGCTTTCGCATTGCCGACGGCTTGCTTTAAACTAGCGAAAATGCAATTTACGTGAATTCTTAATTGTGGCGAAAGGGTAGAATATTTGATGAGCCATTGTGGAGGATGTAAGTTTGGATGGAAAGATCATTTTTAAAATCCAATATAAATCCTGTTGATGGAAGTAGGCTAGCAACCCAAAAGCTCATATGTGGTTATCAGCAGAAACAGTGTACTATTTTTCATGCACATGTTTACACTCTACATTGAGGTGTGGATGATTTCCGGGTGTGAAATAAACATTTGAAAGAATTTGTTTGGATAAAAAGGAAAAATTTAAAGAAGTTTATTCGTATATTTTGTTATTTCATGAACAGTGATACTTTCTTATAGTGGTGTAGAGCCTTAAGTATTATTAATATTGTGACAGACCGATCGCAAGTGCTCTCGTTACAAGTCGAGTTTTGGGCCTGATTAAGAGTAGCTGGTTCTTAAAGTCTCAAAGGCTAAGTGAAGAATAATATCACACTTAAATAATGCAGCATCGAAACCCACTATATTTATACTATATTAAGCTAGCTATTCCGGAATCAGGTGATACCGTGGAAGTGCAGTTGTGTGTTGTCGACAACAAATAGGTAAACACTAACATAAACAAAAATTAAAATTTGGCATTTCAGTCTTTGATCACTACTTTTTATTTTCAATGACCGGTTTCAGGCTACCTGCCCATCTTCAGATCATATACAGGGCTATTACAAATGATTGAAGCAATTTCGTAAATTCACTGTAGCTCCATTCATTGACATATGGTCAGAACACACTACAGATACGTAGAAAAACTCATGAAGTTTTGTTCAGCTGAAGCCGCACTTCAGGTTTCTGCCGCCAGAGCGCTCGAGAGCGCAGTGAGACAAAATCGCGACAGGAGCCGAGAAAGCGTATGTCGTGCTTGAAATGCACTCACATCAGTCAGTCATAACAGTGCAACGACACTTCAGCACGAAGTTCAACAAAGATCCACCAACTGCTAACTCCATTCGGCAATGGTATGCGCAGTTTAAAGCTTCTGGATGCCTCTGTAAGGGGAAATCGACGGGTCGGCATGCAGTGAGCGAAGAAACGGTTGAACACATGCGGGCAAGTTCCACGCGTAGCCCGCGGAAGTCGATGAATAAAGCAAGCAGGAAGCTAAACGTACCACAGCCGACGGTTTGCAAAACCTTACGGAAAAGGCTAAAGCAGAAGCCTTACCGTTTGCAATTGCTACAAGCCCTGACACCCGATGACAAAGTCAAACACTTTGAATTTTCGGCGCGGTTGCAACAGCTCGTGGAAGAGGATGCGTTCAGTGCGAAACTTGTTTTCAGTGATGAAGCAACATTTTTTCTTAATGGTGAAGTGAACAGACACAATGTGCGAATCTGGGCGGTAGAGAATCCTCACGCATTCGTGCAGCAAATTTGCAATTCACCAAAAGTTAACGTGTTTTGTGCAGTCTCACGGTTTAAAGTTTACGGCCCCTTTTTCTTCTGCGAAAAAAATGTTACAGGGCACGTGTATCTGGACATGCTGGAAAATTGGCTCGTGCCACAACTGGAGACCGACAGCGCCGACTTCATCTTTCAACAGGATGGTGCTCCACCGCACTTCCATCATGATGTTCGGCATTTCTTAAATCGGAGATTGGAAAACCGATGGATCGGTCGTGGTGGAGATCACGATCAGCAATTCATGTCAGGGCCTCCACGCTCTCCCGACTTAACCCCGTGCGATTTCTTTCTGTGGGGTTATGTGAAAGATTCAGTGTTTAAACCTCCTCTACCAAGAAACGTGCCAGAACTGCGAGCTCGCATCAACGATGCATTCGAACTCATTGATGGGGACATGCTGCGCCAAGTGTGGGAGGAACTCTATTATCGGCTTGATGTCTGCCGAATCACTAAAGGGGCACATATCGAACATTTGTGAATGCCTAAAAAAACTTTTTGAGTCTTTGTATGTGTGTGCAAAGCATTGTGAAAATATCTCAAATAATAAAGTTATTGTAGAGCAGTGAAATCGCTTCAATCATTTGTAATAACCCTGTATTGCAGTTGCAGAGTAACTTGTCAGTACAGAACTATCGGTTCGCTGTCAGAACATTTTGACTAACATAAACCTTTCTCACGCTCTGATATCGACGAGGGAAAGAGGAGACGACAACGACGACATACACGATACGTATACAAACGGTATACGTGGCGCCTCGCAATACGACGACACAACGGGCGTCACGGTATACGTGTACTGTGCCGGTGGCTCGGACAGAAACGAGCTGAAGTAAGGAGAAGCGGACTCGCACTCACGTCGTGGATGTATCCCAGGAAGACAAGCTCCTGCAGCGGCCGCACGTACAGGCGCAGGAACTCCATCCACTGCGGGTCCAGCCCCACCTGCTTCATGTGGATGTCACGCGTCGGCACGTTCTCGTAACCGCCCTCCAACCGCGGGTCCTGCAAAAGGAGACAACAGCGTGAATAGAGTGGCTGCGAGACTCCTGCTGGTGCTGATACTGGTACTCCTGTTTTCTGAAGCTTTTAAATACTGGGGGAAAAAAGAAGAAAGAGAGAGAGAGACAGAGACTTCCACAACGAGTATACAGATTTTTGCAGTGACATTATCAGATAAATGTTTCTCCATTTTCTCGCCGAGTCAGATTTGTTTGCACACTCGAGCTCGCGAAGGCTCGCTGTGTTGTTACCGTCACCTCTTACTGACTCTAACTGGCCAGTCGTGCCGAGGGCCCCATACGCGAGTGGCACACCGCTGACGATCTCACTGGAGCTGCCACCGACAACTGGTCGCTCACTTCCACCCTGCCAGACGTTAGCAGTTTACTGAGCAATTTTGACCCATATTTGGACTGACACTTGCAAATAAAATAATCAATAAAAAACTGAACTGAATGTTTTGTAACACGTTTCTTGGAAACTGTACAATATATTACAGAATACATAACATTTTTCACTGACTCCAAATGCGTTGTGTACATCTTCCCAGCCCATATTTCATAAATATACTATGTCATCAAAAGTATCCAGACACCCCCAAAAACATACGTTTTTTATATTAGGTGCATTGTGATAACACCTACTGCCAGGTACTCCATATCAGCAACCTCAGTAGTCAGTAGGCATTGTGAGAGAGCAAAATGGGGTGCTCTGCAGAACTCAAGGATTTCAAATGTGATTGGGTGTCACTTGTGTCATACATCTGTATGAAAGATTTCCACACTCTTAAACATCCCTAGGTGCACTGTTTCCAATATGATAGTGAAGTGGAAACGTGAAGGGACACGTACAGCACAAAAGCGTACAGGCCGACCTCGTTTGTTGACTGACAGAGGCCGCCGACACTTGAAGAGGGTCTTAATGTGTAATAGGCAGACATCCATCCAGACCATCGCACAGGAATTCCAAACTGCATCAGGATCCACTGCAAGTACTATGACAGTTATGTGGGAGGTGAGAAAACTTGGATTTCACGATCGAGCGGCTGCTCACATCGTGCCAGTAAATGCGAAACAATGCCTCACTTGATGTACGGAGCATAAACATTGGACAATTGGACAGTGGAAAAACATTGTGTGGAGTGATGAATCACGGTACACAATGTGGTCATCTGATGACAGGGTGTGGGTATGGTGAATACCCGGTAAATGTCATCTGCCAGCGTGTGTAGTGCCAACAGTAAAATTTGGCGGCAGTGATGTTATGGTGCGGTCATTTTTTTCATGGAGCGAGCTTGCATCCCTTCTTGTTTTGCGTGCCACTATCACAGCACAGGCCTACATCCATGTTTTAAACACATTCTTGCTTCCCACTGTCGAAGAACAATTTGGGCACGGTGACTACATCTTTCAACACCCATCGAGCACCTGTTCATAATGCACAGCGTGTGGTGGAGTGGTTTCGTGACAACAACATCCATGTAATGGACTGGCCTGCACAGAGTCCTCACCTGAATCCTATACAACACCTTTGGCATATTTTGAAACGCCGACTTCGTGCCAGGCCTCACTGACCGACATCAATACCTCTCCTCAGTGCAGCACTCCATGAAAAATGGGCTGCTACTCCCCAAGAAACTTCCCAGCACCTGACTGAACGTATGCCTGCGAGAGTGGAAGTTGTCATCAAGGCTAAGGATGGGCCAACACCGTGTTGAATTCCAGCATTACTGACAGAGGGTGCCACCAACTTTTAAGTCATTTTCAGACAGGTGTCCGGATACTGCTTATTACACAGTGTACATATAGAGCCCCTTTAACCAGAAGTATTTACACAATGGTTTTGCAGTCTCAATGTGTCCATAGAAATTTTATTGACATCAGCACTGCTAGTTTCAATAATTCTCATTGCAAATTTTATGCCAGAGAGTTAGATGATATGATATGACAAGGGACTTAAGTGTGGCTGTAGAATGGCTATATCCTAAGAAACTAAATTAAATGCAATATTGCAGTTTGTGTATTTGTAAGAAGTATGACGCAATGTTCTTTAGACACACATGCATATCCTAAGGAATAGGGACTGCAGTGACCACAGCCGTCATGAAATACAGGAAATTTCCCAGTCCTGCACAAATTTTCAATGTCACCATTCCATTCTACAGTTGGAGGTTGCCCTTGTTTGCAGCTGCCAATTCATATCCCGAGTTGTACACAGGTAGCCAACACAGTTAAGGTGAACACTCACGTAACGTGGGAAATCTGGGTTCAAATCTCAGTCTGGCACAACTTTTCATTGCTGTCATTCCATTCTACAGTTGCAGGTTGCCCTTATTCGCAAATTTAAATACATTTCCTATAACTAGATTAAAATGTCCACTTAAATTTCATAATACACACACCTAAAAAAGTTTTGCATCACCCCAGTTCCCAGAACTCCTCAAGATAGATTTTGACTGTTATTGTATCACAAACACAGCACATTTGACTGTTGAGAGATGTGAACAACAATACATGAACAGTGCCTATTAGACGGAGGGGGTCCGACAGCTGATCAGTTCCAGTCATTCCACCGGGAAGGAGGTACACGGCTCGTGTTGTCTCTAGTACAGATGGTCAGTACTACGGGTCGATCGCATCCACATTTTTACTTTGTGCCAGGAAGGACTCTCAACAAGGGAAGTGTCCAGGTGTCTGAGAGTGAACCAAAGAGATAATGTTCTGACATGGAGAAGACACAGACACACAGGAACTGTCGATAACATGCCTCGCTCAGGCCGCCCGAGGGCTACTACTGCAGTGGATGACCGCTACCTACAAATTATGGTTCGGAGGAACCCTGACAGCAACACCACTGTGTCGAATAAAGCTTTTCGTGCAGCCACAGGATGTCATGTTACGACTCAAACTGTGTGCAATAGGCTGCATGATGCACAACTTCACACCTGACATCTGTGACGAGGTCCACCTTTGCAACCACGACGCCGTGCAATGCGGTACAGATGGGGCCGACAACACCCGAATGGACCACTCAGGATTGCTATCACATTCTCTTAACCGATGAGTGTCGCATATGCCTTCAACCGGACAATCATCGGAGATGTGTTTGGAGGCAACCCGGTCGAGTTGGACGCCTTAGACACACAGTCCAGCGAGCTCAGCAAGGTGGAGGTTCCCTGCTGTTTTGGGGTGGCATTATGTGGGGCTGACGTACGCTGCTGGTGGTCATCGAAGGTGTCGTAACAGCTGTACAATACGTGAATGTCATCCTCCGACCGATAGTGGAGCCGTATTGGCAGCATACTGGCGAAGCATTCGTCTTCGTGGACAACAATTCGTGACCCCATTGTGCACATCTTGTGAATGACTTCCTTCAGGATAACGGTGTCGCTTGACTAGAGTGCCCAGCATGTTCTCCAGACATGAACCCTATCAAACGTGCCTGGGGTAGACTGAAAAGGGCTCTTTATTAGCGATGTGACCCACCAACCACTCTGAGGGATCTACGCCGAATTGCCGTTGAATAGAGGGACAATCCGGACCGACAGTGCCTCGATGAACTTGTGGATAGAATGTCACGACAAATACAGGCACGCATCAATGCAAGAGGACGTGCTACTGGGTATTAGAGGTACCGGCGTGTACAGCAATCTGGACCACCACCTCTGAAGGTCTCACTATATCGTGGTACGACATGCAATGTGTGGTTTTCATGAGCAGTAAAAAGGGCGGGAATGATGTTTATGTTGATCTCTATTCCAATTTTCTGTACAGGTTGCGGAACTCTCGGAACTGAGGTGATGCAAAACATTTTTTGATGTGTGTAATTCTAGTCCTTTCATAAATAACTCAAAATCACCATGTGGGGCCCAGTATACGACGACTTCCCATTACTTTTTACTTCTAAAGCACAACCTTCAGTATGCTGTTTAGTGCAAAGTCTAAGAGTATCATCAGTTTTAGATTTGTATCCTTTCTTATTAGTGGAATATTTGACTCCCGCTACACTTTTCAGAACGGTTTGTGCTCCCTGAATAGCTATATGTCTAATATATAGGACATACTATGTGTGATAGTGAGACAAAACAAAACTTCCCAACTATGCTCAACAGCTAGGCAAATGAGTCACAGCCACACTGCCACCTCGTGCAATTGATTCACGAGATCACTCGGAAATTATAAGCGATCAGCAACTGATCGGGAACACGGCGAGGGATTGCTGGACTCCCACACCCTCACGTGGGGCTCTTCACGGAGACGTCAACAAAGTCGCGGGATTTCCGTACACTACCAAAGATTATGTCACATTTGTGACTGAGGAACAATTAATAGCAAAACTGTTTTCATCAGATAGTCTGTTGGATGACTCAGTTCATTTCTCTGTAACCTTTCAGCATTGAGCACCCATTTCCATGCACCACATATAGCTATTGCCCCAGTTAAGATGATGTGGGACATTCTGATCAGGAAAGCTTACTCGATGATTGAATGGCTAGTAGGTAGGTGCCTGGGATAATATTTTCATTTCATCAAACATAATCTTATGTACGTTTTGTGGCGCTGTGTTCAGCAGCAATAGGTTGGTAAAAATTGCAATATTTAATGTGGTGTAGGTGCTCTGTGCAGCATCACAAAATTGTACATATTGCATATTGACTGGTCAATGTACCTGCAACGCTCAGACCAAGGCTTTTTACTGGGCGCAGCACGTCTTTAATTTTCTTGGGTGGTCGTAAAATGGAGTAAATATTGTGTCTGTCCCTGGACTCTGTCTATTTTACTTCTTTTAGCTCCAAAGAAAGGAGTGAATGCTGTGGGTTCATCGCCTTCTCATGATGAGGTCTCTCTCTCTCTCTCTCTCTCTCTCCACCCATCTTCTCCGTCTCCCCTCTTTCTAGCGATGCTGAACTCAACATCTCATTCATAAATAATTTAGGTGCAAAGGTAAAAAAGTCACCAAACAGCAGATGTGTTGAGTGACTGACAGGCACATCAACAAGATGGAAAAATAACTAGTTATCACACAAATTATTCGTCCAGCTAGAGGACACATGTAACACTCCACCTCCCCCCCCCCCCACCCACACACAGAATCTGTAGTACAACTACATTGTATATTAGGCTGACACAAAGCAGTTGTACGTGTGTGTGTGTGTGTTTTTTTCTCTCTCTAGCTAGAAAAAAATTAATCTGATTGCTGGCAAGTTTTCCATCTTTTTCATGTGTCCGCCATTGACTGTACTGTTCAGTGAGTTGTTATCTTTGCTCCTAAGTTATTCACATTCTACCAGTACTTCCCATTCCCATACATTTTCAGGTATCTCATCTCAGACCCCAAGAGGTCCCCATCAGAAACAGTTTCAGCTCTATGTAGCACTGTGTTTAACACTTTGGGCAATAGCCACCTAGAAGAATATCAGGCCTAGAAAATTAGCCATTTATGCTGTTATTTAAAACATTATTGCCACATACTAATATATATCTTCAAGAGTAATATATACTAAAAAGGGCCAAGATTCAAGATATATTTTTCATATTTCCGTCAGTTCTTTGACAGATTACGAATTTTAAAATAATTTTGACAGGAAGTATGAGGCATGTTTTTTAAGTAAGTACCATTTTGAAATTATAAAAAGACGTGCTAAGATTTCCCAATAATTTTATTTTTACATGAAAGCCTGTGCCTTAATCTACGCAATGACGCCATTACCGTCTGATTCTTGCTTGTTTACGTTGTGTACTGAGTGTTTAAGATGCCTCCAATAATCGTGAGTCCCGCCGACTGTGAAGTATGGGCTGTTGTAAGATTTCTTAGTGCTAAAGGCCTAAAAGTGATCGATATTCATCGTGAGATCTGTGCAGTTTACAGAGGAAACATTATAAGTGACGGAATGGTAAGAAAGTGGGTGACAGCATTTAAAGATGGCCGCACAAATGTGCATGATGAACAACAGAGTGGACGTCCTTCGGTCATTAATGAAAGTTTGGTGCAGGAAGTGGTCAATAAGGTGAGAGAAAACAGACGCTTTACAATTTCCTCCTTGCGGGATGGCTTTCCTAATGTTTCTCGTAGTGTTTTGTATGGCACTGTGACCAAGCTCTCGAATTACCGAAAATTGTGCGCACGTCAGGTATCGAAAATGTTGACAGATGTGCATGACGGTGATGATTTGTTAAGCCAACTTGTTATGGGCAATGAAACATGGGTGACCTATGTCACATCAGAATCAAATGAAATTGAGCAAGGGCATCGTTTTGCTACAAGACAATGCCCGTACGCATGTGGCGAATCAGACCAAAGATCTCATCACACCTTTCCGATGGGAAACTCTAGATCATCCTCCGTACAGCCCCGATCTTGCGCCCAGAGACTACCACCTGTTCCTGCACTTGAAGAAACACCTGGGCGGTCAGCGTCTTCGAGACGATGATGAAGTCAAAACAGTGGTGACGCATTGGTTAACAAGTCAGGCAGCAGACTTCTATGAAGAAGGTATTCAAAAATTGGTACAACATTATGACAAGTGCCTCAATTTTGATGGAAATTATGTAGAAAAGTAGATTAAGGTACAGGCTCTCATGTAAAGATAAAATTATTGAGATACCTTAGCACATCTTTTTCTAATTTCAAAATGGTACTTACTTAAAAAACACGCCTCGTATAATTATACTCACAAGAATACAATGCGAGATGAATTATTGAGCAATTTCTTCCTCCTGAGCTTCCAAAGTTTCTTGCTCACTCAACAAACTTAAAGTGTCTGTAGTAGAATTACAGCAAATTGTGAATGTAACGCGTACATGCACGACATTACGTCAGTACGATCGTATCGGCTCAGCCATTCACGACAGCAGCTGTTACATTTGCAAAGATTTCTTTTGAAACAGTTTTCAAAATTGACACCTGAAGGCAGCACCAGTCGGCAGGTCTCGAAACATCAGTACATACTTCTCATATGAAATGATTCCAATTATTGAGCAATAAGTGGTTCGTGCTTCGAGAAAATCGTGGCCTGACTTACACCCGGGCACGGTCTTTTTACACAAAGTGGTGGCCCGAGGTACTCTCGGGCTTGGTCTCCAAAGTCTTAAAACTGCACTTTATTGGCTGCACGGGGTCTCGGGTTCAATTCCCAGAGGTGCAAGGGATTTTCACCTTTTCAGATGACTGGGTGTTTCTGTTGTCCTCTTCATTCATGTAAGTGGCGAACTTGGACTGAGCAGAGGTTGGGAATTGGTACGGGCGCTGATGATCGTGCAGTTGAGCACCCTACAAACTAAACATCATCAACATCATCTATTGGCTGAATGATGAAAGCTTTGCACACTGAGATATGTGCTACAGAGAAATAAGCTTAGTTACTTGCCTTCTGATGGAATCAGCAGCACAACCAGTGCCCCTCCATCACAGACACTGACATTATCTCTGGTAGCACACAGAAGTTTTCAGGAGTTTGTGACACAATTCGGCCAGCTAAATAAAGTACCGCACGGCCTACAGGTTAACTCCTGACACGACATTGGGGGACGTCATTCGTAGCTCAGATTTATAATCACTCCCGATGTGGAAAGTAAGCACAGAAACATCTATCCGAGACAGCCTCTAGTTTACACCAAAGCCGAAATTTAATGCGCGTTCCTTCCCTCTCACAGTTTTGAGTAGACTCATTCAGATTAAATGAAATAGGATACGCGTACAGACCATCCAGGGGAAAGGGCCAACTTTTCCACCTCCAGTAATGCCTGACTTGTTAAAAATCAAACAATGGAAAATCAGGGATGGAACGCAACAATACCAGAGAAGGAAAGATGCTACTCACCATACAGCGGAGATGCCGAGTCGCGATACGCACGACAAAAAGTACCACAGTCCGGCCACAGAGGAGCATTCCCCTCATAACTCAGTACCATCCGGGACTGGAGCAACTGAATTACATTCTATTGATTGGCGACTCCATGGAGTGTTCTGTGCACCACGACCAGATAATGGATACAATTGGAAGGAGAAACAGCATTGGTCGTATTTTTTTGTTTTATTATCCGCATTATTATGTGATCGCTCTAAGCTTGTTGATACCAGTGCCTACTAATTTTAATTGTATATTACAGCACTGAGGATGGTCACTAAGTGACCGAAAATCGATTTTGCGGATAATAAAACAAAAAAATACGACCAATGCTGTTTCTCCTTCCAATTGAATTACATTCTCCGCCAGAGTTTCGACTACCTCTCGTCGTGCCCTGAGATGAGAAATGTCCTGCCCGCTATCCTTCCCACCCCTCCTACCGTGGTATTCCACCGTCGTCCACCGAACCTACACAATATACTCGTCCGTCCTTACACAACCCCTGCTCCCAATTCCTTACCTCGTGGCTCGTACCCCTGTAATAGACCTAGATGCGAGACCTGTCCCGTACAGCCTCCTACCACCACCTACTCCAGTGCGGTCACTAACATCACCTATCCCATCAAAGGCAGGCCCACCTGTGAAACCAGTCACCACAACCACTGTGCTGTATTCTATGTAGGGATGACGACCAACAAGCTGTCTGTCCGCACGAACGGCCACCGACAAACTGTGGCCAAAAGACGAGTGGACCACCCTGTTCCTGAAGTTGCTGCCAAACACGATATCCCTCATCTCGATGACTGCTTCACAGCTTGTGCCATACGGATCCTCCCCACTAACACCAGCTTTTGTGAATTGCGCAGGTACGAACTTTCCCTGCAATACATCCTACCCGTAACCCTTCTCGCCTCAACCTTTGTTAGTCGCTGCCCTCACCCATACAGCCCCCTCCCTGTTCCCATTCCAGCATTACACAGCCACCATTTCACCCCCACACGCCTTCTTTTTATTTCTCTCCTTTTCATTACTTACCCCCTCCCCACCTTCTCTCCTACCCACCGTCTAAACTGCAACACTTCACTGTCCGCCACTCCCACCATACTACCCCTCCCCCTCCCCGCCCCAGCCCCAGCCTCCTCCTTACCCCCAGCCAGTCACCACTCCCATCATGCACTGGTGCTGCTGTTCGCAGTGTAGTTTCAATTCTCTGAGAATGCAGACGTCTGCGCAAGTTGCGTTTGCGTGAGTGTGTGTGTCTATTTGTGTCTACTGCTGACAAAGGCCTTAATGCCTGAAAGCTATAATTGTGTGAATCTTTTTGTCGTGCCTACCGCGACTCGGCATCTCCGCTATATGGTGAATAGCAACTTTCCTTCTTTGGTATTGTGACTTGTTAAAGGTATTTATGGATACAAAATCTACTCACCTGTTGATGGCAGGAGAACACGCATATACAGGTATTGAAATTTGCAAGCTTTTGGAACCAATGGCTCCTTCTTTGGGCAGAAGGGTCGAAGCAGCAGGAAGAGGAGTGAAGGGAAAGGACTGTCGAGGTTTAGGAAAAGGGGTAGAGTTCGGAAAAGTCACCCAGAATCCCAGGTCAGGGGAGACTAATCGGGATGAGAAGGAAAGACTGATTGTTGGGGAATGCACCGGATGAGATTTGAAAAACCTCACATTGGTTTTTGATTATTCTAATCTCATCCAGTGCCGTCCCCAACAATCAGTTTTTTCTTCTCATCCCATTCGGCAAGTCTCCTTTGACCTACAGTTTTGGGTGACTTTTCTAAGCTATGCACCTTTTCCTAAATCTCATTAGTTCTTTTTCTTCACCCTTCTTCCTTTCCCTTCAGCCCTTCTGCGAGAAGGAGCTGCCGGCTCATGAGACTCGCATATATCAAAGGCTGTCTCAAAGTACAAAGACATCAGAAAGAAGATCCTAAACACAGGTAATTACCTTACCTTCTGATGAAGTCACCCTTAGAGGTGACGAAACCTGGTCAAAGTATATAGAAAACCTACGCAACCGGTTGCCACAGTTTTACATACTTTTCATATTTCAGTACCTTTGTGGACGTGTTCTCCTGTCGCCAACTGGCGAGCAGACTTTTTGTTTATACAGTTACATTATATTGTCCCAAAATTTATTACTTTTGTTGACGTAAAAATATTTAGTCTCTTTTCAATGTGAGAATTTATGACTAAAGACTTATGAAACAAAGGCTGATGCATTTTTGCTACTTCAATAATGAACACTATGCAGCCATTAATCTTTTGAATGGAAGTATATTTTTTGTGATTGAATAGCATATTTGAGAGACAAATTCAGCAATGTGGCTCCTTTGCAGGCTTGGCAGGAAAATTTGTGGATTTTTGTGCTTTAGTTATGGTCACTCAAACGACACGCTGTCTGGAAGTTAGCTCCACTCTTCACTTTCCAGTTGCGGGTAATGATTCAGTTTTTTCACTGGGGATTTTATGAGGTGACTTTCATTTATGAATGAAAATCTCCAACTGCTCAAGAAGCTCCATCGTCAAGCTTTTATCGGGAATGTGTGGGATAGAAATGTTACCATTTTTCAAACCAACAGCACAAATTGTGGAATCAGCACTAGAGATAATAATAATATTCACAAACATTTAAAGTTGCTTACTTTGCTCAAGACAGGGTGTTCATTATTCAGAAACGCAAATTTTCAATAATTTGCCAGCTGCCGTAAGAAGTTCAACTACTAATAAAGTTCAGTTTGAGAGGAGCCTATAGGATTTATTGATGGCCATCTCCAACTCTTTAATGAATTTCTTAGCAGAATCAACAAATGTGTACATGTTAGTAATATGAAATAATGTGAGTATTATGTACAATCTGTCTTCAGTACAGATTCAATGGAGTAATGAAATGAAAGTCGATGTTGTGAAATTGTAATTGTATTTGATGACGCTTGGTTACATCTACATATACATTTATACTCCGCAAGCCACCTAACGGTGTGTGGCGGAGGGCACTTTACGTGCCACTGTCATTACCTCCTTTTCCTGTTCCAGTCGCGTACGGTTCGCGGGAAGAACAACTGCCGGAAAGGCTCCGTGCGCGCTCGAATCTCTCTAATTTTACATTCGTGATCTCCTCGGGAGGTATAAGTAGGGGGAAGCAATATATTCGATACCTCATCCAGAAACGCACCCTCTAGAAACCTGGACAGCAAGCTACACCGCGATGCAGTCCGCCTCTCTTGCAGAGTCTCCCACTTCAGTTTGCTAAACGTCTCCGTAACGCTATCACACTTACCAAATAACCCTGTGACGAAACGTGCCGCTCTCCTTTGGATCTTCTCTACCTTCTCTGTCCACCTGACCTGGTACGGATCCCACACTGATGAGCAATACTCAAGTATAGGTCGAACGAGCGTTTTGTAAGCCACCTCCTTTGTTGATGGACTACATTTTATAAGGACTCTCCCAATCAAGCTCAACCTGGCACCCGCCTTACCAACAATTAATTTTATATGATCATTCCACTTCGAATCGTTCTGTACGCATACTCCCAGATATTTTACAGAAGTAACTGCTACCAGTGTTTGTTCCGCTATCATATAATCGTACAATAAAGGATCCTTCTTTCTCTGTATTTGCAATACATTACATTTGTCTATGTTAAGGGACAGTTGCCACTCCCTGCACCAAGTGCCTATCCTCTGCAGATCTTCCTGCATTTTGCTGCAATTTTCTAATGCTGCAACTTCTCTGTGTACTACAGCAACATACGCGAAAAGCCGCATGGAACTTCCGACACTATCTACTAGGTCATTTATATATATTGTGAAAAGCAATTGTCCCATAACACTCCCCTGTGGCATGCCAGAGGTTACTCTAACGTCTGTAGACGTCTCTCCATTGAGAACAACATGCTGTGTTCTGTTTGCTAAAAACTCTTCAATCCATCCACACAGCTGGCCAGATATTCCGTAGGCTCTTACTTTGTTTATCAGGCGACAGTGCAGAACTGTATCAAACGCCTTCCGGAAGTCAAGGAAAATGGCATCTACCTGGGAACCTGTATCTAATATTTTCTGGGTCTCACGAACAAATAAAGTGAGTTGGGTCTCACACGATCGCTACAATGCACCTCAGTGTACTGAACATTTAGATGGTTGGTGACGACCTGGTTATTGCCTTTTAAATGAAAACTTATTTAACATTTTTTGCTTCTACCACATGCATGAGCACCATTTCACTTCGGATCTGTGGACAGTAGATTACATATCTGTTTTTCTTTGTCAGCATTTTATGTGCATTCTTGTTTTCTGACTCGTTCTACAGTCTAGAGGATCCCTTCGCTATGGCTCTATTAGAACAAAAAGTACTTCTAATCTAATGTAAGTGTAAAACTGGCCTTTCCAAAATGTCCCACTCACAATGTGATCTTATGCAACAAGAAAGCCATGAAGATTTTATTGTGATATTCACTTACATGGTTGGTACCATCAGACCACTGTCCAAATGCTTCCATGATCTCGATGAACTCCTTGCAGAAGCGAGGCGTCAAAATTGGGAACCAGTAGACATCTGGACACGGCTGTAAAACCGAACAGAAGGAGCATACTGTAAGTTATGTAATGAGTACAACCTAGAAATGTAATCTTACTACAACTCACAGCTATGTTATTGGCAACCCATTTTTAGTAGAATTAAATTTATACAAACAATGGAAAATCTAGGATGGAATGTAACAATACCAGAGAAGGAAAGTTGCTACTCACCATATAGCGGAGATGCTGAGTCGCGATAGGCACAACAAAAAGATTCACACAATTATAGCTTTCGGCCATTAAGGCCTTTGTCAGCAGTAGACACACACACACACACACACACACACACACACACACACACGCACGCAAACGCAACTTGCACACACATCAACACTCTCAGAGAACTGAAAATTTATACAAAGTATGTTACAATACGGAATTTTTGTCTTTATATTCAATAATTAAATTTTGAAAATTAGGAAATGGGAAAGAGGTCGTAGCAATTACCCAGAACAAATAAACAACACTATGTAACCATGCAGGAATGCTAATAAGTTTTGACATCAAAGTAGCAGTCCATATAGCAATAATTTTTTTACTTTTTATTCTGTTTACCAATGTTGATCTTTCAGACCATTCTTGGGCAGAGGCTCTGAAATACGAGGTGTGTTCAGAAACTAAGTTTCATTTTGGGAAAAAAAGCTCATGAAACATTTTTCCAACAAAAATTTATTTTTACAAGAAAGAGCATTTCTTAAACTACTGTTCAACACAGTTGCAACCATTTTCAGACATTCGTCATACTGAGAAACCAACTTTTCTGTGTGCTCTTCACAGAAAGATGCCTCCAATGAAGGCAGGCACTGCTGAACACTACTTTTCCGTCATTGTTGCTGTCTAAATGCCTTTCTCCAAAATCATGCTTCAAGTTGAAGAACAAGTGGCAGGCAGAAGACGTGAGATCGGGACTGTACAGCGGGTGATCGAACTGTTCCCACCTAAATTGCTGACTTATGTTTTGAGTGACACGAGCAGAATAGGGATGAGTGATGTCAAGAAGCAACACAATGTCTCGATTGCGCATTCCACATTTTTTTTTTTTGACTTGTAACCAGAATGTCGTATCTCTCCCAGAACACAGTGCACGCGATTATTATTATTATTTTTTTTTTTTTTTGTGCTGACAACATTATTTTGAATTTTTGTTTTTTTGGGGGATCGAGAGTGCCTCCACTCCGTCAACTGTTGTTTTGCTTCTGGAGCGATACGACAAACCTAAGTTTCATCACCAGTCACAATTCTGTTTAAGAATTCATCTCCTTCATTACTGTATTGGATAAGAAATGTCAAAACACTGCTAAGTCACTTCATTTTGTGAACAACTGCAGGCAAGTTTGGAACCTGGCGGGAACACAATTTGCAAAAATTTAGGCAATATGTGACAATCTCTAGCAAAACAGTTTTTGAAGTTTGTTGATACTCATCACAAAGCATTCATGTTGTGAACTGTCTGTTTCCACATATTTTGTAATTCACTTTAACCAAACCACCACTGTCAACAGAAGGCTATCCTCTACGTGCTTTGTCAAGAACACCGATTCGTCCATCGCTGAATCGTCTCACCCGTTTCCTCACTATTAGATCAGTTATTACATTTCCACCACAAATCTCTACAAGCTGACGATGACTTTCAGCTGGCTTAACATTCTCTGCATTCAGAAACCATATTACAGGGCAAGCTTCAGAGTCAGCAGACTCAGGGAATATCTTATACATTTTGATCACTCACAAATGCAAACACAACACAAACCGGCTGTAATAGGGTCCATGGGAAGACAAATAAATAGAGAGATGAGTGTGAATTTGCAGAACTGTGACATTAGTGCTGCGGTAGCAGTAAAATGGAACGGTTCTTACTTTCCGGACACACTTCATTTATACACTGCTGGCCACCGTAAATGCAACACCAAGAAAGACAAGAGGTAGCACAACAAGATTTATTTTGTAGATAACATGTTGACCAAGTATCAAATGATTACGTTTACAGACGTCTGTGACATGTGGTTCCTGCCAGAATCAGTAGCCAGAGTAGCCGCCATTGTTGGAGATCACCGCTGCCACACGTCTCGGCATTGAGTCAAAGAGACGTTGGATGTGTTCCTGGGGTACAGCAGCCCAAGCAGCTTCCACACGTTGCCAAAGATCATCTGGTGTGGCAGCTGGGGATGTAATCTGGGTCACTCGTTGAGCAACCGTGGACCACACGTTTTCTATCGGCGAAAGATCCGGAGAGCGAGCAGGCCAGGGAAGCAATTCAATCTGGTTATTGACGAAGAACCTTTGGACAATGCGTGCCACGTGTGGTCGCGCATTATCCTGTTGAAATATGGCTGTGGCCGAGCCCTGAAGGTAAGGAAGGACAACTGGGTCCAGCACCTCGGATATGTAGCGCCGGCTATTTAAAGTACCGGCAATGCGTACTAGAGGCGTGCGAGAGTAATATCCAATACAGCCCCATACCGTAATACCCGGTGCAAGACCAGTGTGGTGGTGCATAATGCAGCTGTCCAGCATCCTCTCTCCACGGTGTCTCCACACTCGAATCCGACCATCGTGGTGCTGCAGACAGAAGCGTGCCTCGTCAGTAAAGACGACGTCATTCCATTCTGCCGTCCACATCCGTCTGTCATCACACCATTGGCGACGGATACATCTGTGGTTCTGCGTCAATGGTAGACGAAGCAATGGACGTCTTGCGGACAGACCACTCTGCTGTAAACGGCGTCGAATGGTACGCGCAGACACTGGATGATGCGTTACAGACGCAATGTGCTGTGTTATGGTTCGGAATGTCACTGAGCGATCCGTCACTGCCAGGCGCACAATTTGCCTATCAGCACGTGCAGTGGTGCACCGAGGTGAATGCGATCGACCACGTCGGTCCGTCGAACCCTCCTGCATCCGACGGTCACATATCCGCATTACATTTGTTTGGTTTCGTCCAACACGACTAGCGATTTCTCTGTATGATAATCCACAATCTCGGTAAGCCACTATCCTTCCTCTGTCGAACTCGGATACTTGATCAAAAGATGTTCGCTGTTGTCTACGAGGCATAACTGATCGTCTTGTGAAACAACCTCAAGGTAAACACACGTCCCGAACGTACACTCGTCGAAATCGCCAAGCGTTAAATGGTGCTATGAGGTGGCGCCACAGGCGCGCGTGATGTGCGTCTGCGCTGAAATCCTAATCAGTTGCATCTCATCGCTGCAAACCCACAGTGTAAATTTCACTCGATTCGGATGCTTCCTTCAGGGTGTTGCATTTACGGTGGCCAGCAGTGTAACAGTTACAAAACATTGTGTGTGACATACACTTGGCAACATTGAAATCTATCATAAAAGCAACATATAATATTACGAGGTGCGACAATAAAGTAATGAGACTGATTTTGTTTGCAAGATGTGGCAACCCTGCACACTTGTGTAGGCACAATATCTTTGACCTCGGTCAATAAGCTGGTTCTAGTCCAAGTGGCATATCGATGCAACTGCTCAGTCATGACTTGTGCTGTAATAATAATAAGTTAACACGTGTTTGTGTCTCTCATCACGGAAATGGAACCGCATAATATAGCACAACGGTATGCCATTTCTTTTTGCGTTAAATTGGGTGAAAATGCGCCGACAACTTACGGTAAGCTTCAGAAGGTTATGTAAAGAGCTCGAGATTTTTGTTGGCATAACATGTGTAGTGAAGGCAGAACGAATGTTGAAGATTAAGACCGCAGTGGATGACCATCAACCTCACGGACGGATGTCAACTTGGCCAGGGTGCGTGAACTCGTACGACCTGATCGAAGATTACTGCAGAAGAACTGAACATCAATTGAGAAACAGTTCATCTAATAATAACTGAAGATCTCGGTATGAGAAAGATTTCTGCAAAAATGGTCCCCAAAAATCTCATACCACAACAGTGAGAAACACGGAAAAATGTGGCAGCCGATCTGTTAGAGCAAACAGAAATCAATCCAGAATTGTTGACCTGTGTTATCACTGGCGATTAAAGTTGGTTTCTTCAGTATGATCCAGAGACAAGATGCCAAAGTTTGCAAAGATGCTCAAAGGGATCACCCAGACCAAAAAAAGCTCGCATGTCAAAGTCAAAAGTGAAATGAATGCTTGTGTGCTTCTTTGATTCCAAGGGAATTGTTCATAAAGAGTGGGTGCCTCCTGGACAAACAGTTAAGCAATATTACTACAAAGAAATTTTAGAAAGACTTCATAACAGAGTTTTTCGTGTCCATGCCAACATTGCTGATAATTGGATTCTGCATCACTATAATGCGATATCCCATACTGCTCTGTCACTACAGCAATTTTTAACCTCAAAACAAATATCAGTACTACCACAGTTATTCACCAGATATCGCTCCGTGTGACTTTTTTTCTATTCCCAAGAGTCAAAACGGCGGTCAGGGGACACCATTTTCAAACAACCCAAGATGTCCAAAAAGCTGTGACGAGGGTTTTGGAGGATATTACACAAGATGAGTTCCAGAGATGTTACCATCAATGGCAGAAACATTGGAAAAAGGGTCTGCAATCAGAAGGGAATTACATTGAAGGAGACAACACTAAACTTGACTAAAACGGTAAGCAACATTTTTTTTTTCACTTCAGTCTCATTACTTTACTGTCGCACCTCGTATGTATTTCCCAGCCCTGTGCACCAAGCTGCTGTGTACACCTGACTGGCACCTCTCAGAAACTGCTATCTAGCTAGTAAAAGCTATGGGCTATAGAAGTGAAGCTCCAACTTCTGTTCCTCATACTATCCGTAGTAAAAATAATTAAAATCCACAAGTAGCATGTGTATAAAAGAAAATCCTCATACTGTACGTGAACATGTAATACAATACTGTCTACAATCTGATAAAACATTTGCAAAAGTTTAAAAGGTCAACAGCCAGTATTATTATTATTATTATTATTATTTATTTTATGGCCTTCATTGGACCACTGTAGTCAAAAATACAAAGTTCTAAACAAGTTGTTACACATGGATACAATTTGGTTCAACAATAACTTAATATATTTAGGTAATATAATTATTAGAGGCTATTCTTATATGAAAGGTGTTTTGCTCTTCTGTCTGCCCAATATTTCTTCATTCTTTCAGATATTTCCTTTCTTTCTTCATCTGAGACAACTCTTCCTGTACTCCTTTTATTGATTTTCATTTGTAGTCTGGTTTGCGGGTCTTGCAGTATTCAGGTTTTCTCTGTCTTGTTTTTTAGGTCATCTACTGTAATTTGAAGTTCTTTTATATCTTCCTTAATTTCTGTGATCCATTTAATGTCGCTCTTGCTATTCCACAATTTTTGTATTATTTTTTTACTAATTCTGTTTTCTGGAGTTCTCATCAGATGTCCAAAGAATGAGATGCGTTTCTTCCTGATTGTGCTCATGACTGGTTCTATTTTCTTATATACTGTTTCATTTGATGCTATTCTCCAGTGTCCATTTATTTTATACTGTTTATTTATACATGTCCTAATTATTCTTCTTTCTATTTTTAGTATTCTGTCAATTTCTGCTGTATTAGTTGTTTTGAAGCCAGTATATTATAAATTGCCCTCTGTCCTGTACTTGACCGAGCTATTATATATGGTTCGGAAGCCAGATGCATTGCGCAAGCCGCCTCTTCAACTCACACTCCACTCACATCCCCCAGCATCACACGACACTTCTCCTATACATCCTATCGGCTGCCGCAGACACTGCTCTCAAAGTATGGCCTGCAAACAAACTTAAATGGAACTACCCACTTCTGGCTTAGAATACAGGCTTACTTTGGCCCCCAGGCCACAAAAAGTGTATTTTATTTGGGTTCATATCATATGACACACGTAATATAATATCTAAAAACACACATGATGTGACTTACCGAACGAAAGTGCTGGCAGGTCGATAGACACACAAACATACACATGAAATTCAAGCTTTCGCAACAAACTCTTGCCTCATCAGGAAAGAGGGAAGGAGAGGGGAAGACGAAAGGATGTGGGTTTTAAGGGAGAGGGTAACGAGTCATTCCAATCCCGGGAGTGGAAAGACTTACCTTAGGGGGAAAGAAGGACGGGTATACACTCGCACACACACACATATCCATCCGCACATACACAGACACAAGCCATTTTTCCCACGTGGAATGATTCCCTCTATTATATACGTAATATAATATAACGTATTAATCGATAGTTGCAGGGAATCTACTACCAATTAAGACCTGTAAAGGAGTTATTTGAATTAAATGTTGCTCCCAGCAAAGAGAATATAAATAAATAAAAACAGTTACAGAAACTGGGGACAGCAGCAATGCCTGCTCTCACCTGCTGGGCCGTGTTGTTGGGGTTGAAGTTCTCGGTGTAGTTGGCGTGGATGTAGCGCTGCTCCCAGTCCCACCTGTTCTCGAAGATCTGGTAGACCTCCGGGTTCGTCTTCGACGTGTCGAACGTGTCCGGGTCCACCAGGTGGCCGAAATCTAGCCGGTTTGACACGTGCATGAAAATGTCCTGCGAGGAAGAAGAATACATTATTCTAAATGCTCTGACCAGGATGAGCATTCACAAGAATGTGTCCAAGTATCCAAAATGGGTGGGGGCAAAGTGAAGTTCTGAAAAATTACATTAAAAAAATGTTGCAGCCTAAAGAACTGCATTTCGTATAGAATTGGAAGGAGAATCAGCATTGGTTGTATTTTTTGTTTTTTGTTTTATTCTCCACAAAATCGATTTTCAGTCACCTAGTGACCATCCTCAGTACTGTAATATACAATAAAATTGGTAGGCACTGGTATCAACAAGCTTAGCGATCACATATGTGATCACTAAGCTTGTTGATACCAGTGCCTACCAATTTTATTGTACAGGGTGATTCAAAAAGAATACCACAACTTTAGGAATTTAAGACTCTGCAACGACAAAAGGCAGAGCTAAGCACTATCTGTCGGCGAATTAAGGGAGCTATAAAGTTTCATTTAGTTGTACATTTGTTCGCTTGAGGCGCTGTTGACTAGGCGTCAGCGTCAGTTGATGCTGAGATGGCGACCGCTCAACAGAAAGCTTTTTGTGTTATCGAGTACGGCAGAAGTGAATCGACGACACTTGTTCAGCGTGCATTTCGAACGAAGTATGGTGTTAAACCTCCTGATAGGTGGTGTATTAAACGTTGGTATAAACAGTTTACAGAGAATGGGTGTTTGTGGAAAGGGAAAAGTTGTGGACGGCCGAGAACGAGTGATGAAAATGTAGCACGCATCCAGCAAGCATTTGTTCGCAGCCCAGGAAAATCGACTCGCAGAGCTAGCAGAGAGCTGCAAATTCCACAATCGACTGTATGGAGAGTCCTACGAAAAAGGTTAGTTATGAAACCTTATCGTCTGAAATTGGTTCGAGCACTGTCTGCAGCTGATAAGATTAAAAGAATCGATTTCTGTGATTTTATCCTTGCTCAAATGGAAACAGATGAATCTTTCGTTTCAAAGATTGTGTTTAGTGATGAAGCAACTTTCCACACTAACGGGAAAGTCAACCGTCACAATGTCTGTATATGGGGCACTGAGAATCCGCGGGAAACAACTCAGTATGAACGTGACTCGCCTAAGGTGAACGTTTTCTGTGCCATTTCAGCCAATAAAGTTTTTGGTCCCTTTTTCTTCGAAGGTGCTACTGTAACTGGACTACAGTATCTGGAGATGTTAGAGAATTGGCTGTTCCCTCAGCTCGAACAAGAAGCACAACAATTCATATTTCAGCAGGATGGAGCGCCACCACATTGGCACTTATCTGTCCGTAACTACCTGAAAGTCAACTACCCGAGGCGATGGATCGGCCGCCAGGCAGCCCGTGACAGAGCACTTCATCACTGGCCTCCAAGAAGCCCTGATCTTACCCCCTGCGATTTTTTCTTATGGGGGTATGTTAAGGATATGGTGTTTCGGCCACCTCTCCCAGCCACCATTGACGATTTGAAACGAGAAATAACAGCAGCTATCCAAACTGTTACGCCTGATATGCTACAGAGAGTGTGGAACGAGTTGGAGTATCGGGTTGATATTGCTCGTGTGTCTGGAGGGGGGGCATATTGAACATCTCTGAACTTGTTTTTGAGTGATAAAAAACCTTTTTAAATACTCTTTGTAATGATGTATAACAGAAGATTATATTATGTTTCTTTCATTAAATACACATTTTTAAAGTTGTGGTATTCTTTTTGAATCACCCTGTATATTACAGCACTGAGGATGGTCACTAGGTGACCGAAAATCTATTTTGCGGAGAATAAAACAATAAATAAATAAATAAATAAAATACAACCAATGCTGATTCTCCTTCAATTCTATCCAGTATTTGGTCGTGGTGCACAGAACACTCCATGGAGTCGCCAATCAACTGCATTTAGTGCCACCAGTGTATAATGTGTGTGTATTGGAGGATTGTAGTGTCAGTGATTTATTCGCCAGGGTCGTCAGCAATCAGATGGTGCTCCAGAGACTTGCCTGTATGCCCTCTATTTTGTCAACGCAGGCAGCAACTGCGGTGGGTTTATAGGTGTACAGTGTTTACAAAATTAATTCTTGGCTACAACCGAGCTGCACTGAGTGTTCTCCTGCTGAATAGCTTCAGCCATTTGAACAGTCACACTGTGGGCCTGCAGAAAGCTGGATGGGTGTACTGATGGATTACAGCATGTGTTGGGCGCAATGTGTCAGTCACTGGTTGGTTGGTTGGTTTGTGGATTAAAGGTACTAAACAGTTTGGTTATCAGTCCCTTTTCCTACAGTCGCGCAGTTCCTGGATGAAAATCATAAACCAAAAAAATCCTACTGCCTGAAATCTGGAGAAGGAACAATATATGTAAAACTAAACGTGTAGCTACACTGAAGGAGAACACGAAAGAAGCACGCCAAATGTGAAAACATGAACTAAAAGGAAGAAAGTGGTAAAAAGGTGTTAAAACAATATACACTACTGGCCATTAAAATTGCTACACCGTGAAGATGACGTGCTATAGACGCGAAATTTAACCGACAGGAAGAAGATGCTGTGATATGCAAATGATTAGCTTTTCAGAGCATTCACACGAGGCTGGCACTGGTGGCGACACCTACAACGTGCTAACATGAGGAAAGTTTCCAACCGATTTCTCATACACGAACAGCAGTTGACCAGAGTTGCCTGGTGAAATTTTGTTGGGATGCCTCGTGTAAGGAGGAGAAATGCATACCGTCACGTTTCCGACTTTGATAGAGGTCGGATTGTAGCCCATCGCGATTGCGGTTTATCGTATCGCGACATTGCTGCACGCATTGGTTGAGATCCAATGACTGTTAGCAGAATATGGAATCGGTGGGTTCAGTAGGGTAATACGGAATGCCGTGCTGGATCCCAACGGCTGTAACGGATCGTGCAGCCACGTCTGAATCCCCGAGTCAACAGATGGGGACGTTTGCAAGACAGCAACCGTCTGCACGAACAGTTCGACGACGTTTGCAGCTGCACGGACTATCAGCTCGGAGATCACGGCTGCGGTTACCCTTGACGCTGCATTACAGACAGGAGCGCCTGTGATGGTGTACTCGACGGCGAACCTGTGTGCACGAATGGCAAAACGTCATTTTTTTGGATGAATCCAGGTTCTGTTTACAGCATCATGATGGTCATATCTGTGCTCGGCGACATCGCAGTGAACGCACAACGGAAGCGTGTATTCGTCATCGCCATACTGGCGTATCACCCGGCGTGACGGTATGGGGTGCTATTGGTTACACGTCTCGGTCACCTCTTGTTCGCATTGACGGCACTTTGAACAGTGGACGTTACATTTCAGATGTGTTACGACCCTTGGCTCTACCCTTCATTCGATCCCTGCAAAACCCTACATTTCAGCAGGTTAATGCACGACCGCATGTTGCAGGTCCTGTACGGGCCTTTCTTGATACAGAAAATGTTCGACTGCTGCCCTGGCCAGCACATTCTCCAGATCTCACACAAACTGAAAACGCTGGTCAATGGCGGCCGAGCAACTGGGTCGTCACAATACGCCAGTCACTACTCTGGATGAACTGTGGTATCGTGTTGAAGCTGCACGGGCAGCTGTACCTGTACACGCCATCCGAGCTCTGTTTGACTCAATTCCCAGGCGGATCAAGGCCGTTATTTCGGCCAGAGGTGGTTGTTCTGGGTACTGATTTATCAGGATATATGCACCCAAATTTGAAAATGTAATGACTTCAGTTCCAGTATAATATATTTGTCCAATGAATACCCGTGTATCATCTGCATTTCTTCTTGGTCTAGCAATTTTAACGGCCAGTGGTGGAGCAGATGGCCTGGGCTGGCTGATTGCAAGAATAAAAAAGGGATGAGCCAGCCAGTCTGCCACACACTAAAAACTCCAGTCTAAAACCGGCAGGCAAGAGAAACACAGATGGTGAAAAGATGAACAACAAGTCGAACAGACGGCACCAGAGGAGGCAAGAAAGAGTTAAAATGCAGGTAGGGCCAAGGTCTGGGAATGATGGCCAATGTCCACCCTCATAATGAGTGATAAAACCCCCCATCTTGAACAAAACTTAAGAGGTGAGGCGCTGTCACCTAAGTCTGTCTGATGGTGGCTAAATTTGGACAGTCCAACAAGATGTAGCCCACAGTCCAGTGCGGAGCACAGTGACACAGTGGTGTCCTCGCGACATAGAATGTGACCGTAAGTCAGCCGAGTACGGCCGATACAGAGCCGGCAAGTGACAACGGAGTCCTCGCAAGAGGTTCGCGTGGAGAACTGCCGTACAGTCGTCATCTCCTTTACTGTATGTAACTTGTTCGGTGCAGTCAGGGAGCACCATTCCAGAGCCCAAAAACTTTGCGGCAAAATATCAATAGAAGATAAAGTTCCTATATGCCTGTCTCCAGA
Organism: Schistocerca nitens; assembly: GCF_023898315.1. Classification (NCBI taxonomy): domain Eukaryota; kingdom Metazoa; phylum Arthropoda; class Insecta; order Orthoptera; family Acrididae; genus Schistocerca; species Schistocerca nitens. The sequence continues at coordinate 139,633,140 of NC_064624.1, forward strand.
CTCGGTTCACGAGTAGCCTCTTTGGTGAGCCATTCAGCAAGTCCATTTCCCGGGATTGCGACACGTCCCAGGATCCGTACGAAGGACGCTGACCATATTGTTTGAGGACGAGGACTCTCGAATGGCCATCACAAAAGGATGGTGCGGACAGCACCGGTCAAGAACTTGTAAGGCGTACAAGGAGTCGCTACAAATGAGGAACAACTCTTCGGTGCAGGAGTGAAGTGCGAGAGATGGCTACCAGTTCTCCAGTGAAAACTCTGCAGCCGTCTGGCAAGAAGTGCTGTTCAGTACATCCTGCACGAGCATAAGCAAACTCAACATGACCATCAATCATCGAACGGTTCGTGTAAACTACGAGGGTCACTCCAAAAGAAGTGCACACTATTTTTGTAGCCGGCCGAAGTGGCCGTGCGGTTAAAGGCGCTGCAGTCTGGAACCGCAAGACCGCTACGGTCGCAGGTTCGAATCCTGCCTCGGGCATGGATGTTTGTGATGTCCTTAGGTTAGTTAGGTTTAACTAGTTCTAAGTTCTAGGGGACTAATGACCTCAACAGTTGAGTCCCATAGTGCTCAGAGCCATTTGAGCCAACTATTTTTGTAAAAATACAGATTTCATTCTGCAAGTTCTACAGTGTGTAGATATATCCTTCCCGGTTGTTTTCAAACTTAGTTCAACCTGTTCCCGTGAGTGGCGCCGTCACAGCACGTCTTCGAGATGGCTGCTACACTTGACGTTCGACAGAAGGGACGTGCTGTCATAGAATTCCTGTGCAACGAGACAGTGGGAAACATCCACAAGAGGTTGAAAAAGGTGTACGGAGATGCTGCTGTCGATCGCGGTACAGTTAGTCGTGGGTAAGCAGGTTACGTGATGAAAGCGGGCACGGAAATATTGAGGATTGTCCTCGCAGCGGCAGGCCTCGTACTGCACACACTCCAGACAATCTGCAGGGAGTTACCGAATTGGTGACTGCTGACAGACGCATCACAGTGAACGGATTGTCACGCTACGTTGGGATAGGGGAAGGAAGTGTTTGCAGAATACTGAAAGTGTTGGCGTTAAAAAAGGTTTGTGCCAGGTGGGTTCCCAGGATGTTGACAGTGGCTTACAAAGAAACAAGAAAAACGATATGCAGCGAACTTTTTGAACTGTACGAGAATGGTGGAGATGAATTTCTTGGAATAATTGTGACAGGTGATGAAACATGGCTCCATCATATTTCACCAGAGACGAAGAGGCAATCAATGGAGTGGCTTCGTGAAAATTCACCCAAGAAAAAAAAATTCAAAACCACACCTTCTGCTGGAAAAGTTATGGCTACGGTGTTTTTCGATTCCGAAGGACTCTTGCTTGTCGACATCGTGCCAAGTTGCCAAGTGGAACTACCACAAACTCTGATGCACATGTGACGACACTCAAGAAACTTCGAGCTCGACTGAGTCGTGTTCGACCACATCGGCAAAAGCGGGATGTTTTGCTGTTGCACGACAATGCACCGCCACATGTCAGTCAATAAAACCATGGACGCGATCACAAAACTCGGATGGACAACACTGAAACACCCGCCTTACAGTCCTGACCTGGCTCCATGTGGCTATCATCTCTTTGGGAAACTGAGAGACTCTCTTCGTGGAACAAGGTTTGAAGATGATGACTCCCTTGTGGACGCTGCCAAACAGTGGCTCCAACAGGTTGGTCCAGAATTTTACCGTGCGGGTATACAGGCGCTGGTTCCAAGATGGCGTAAGGCACTTGAGGGATGGAAATTATGTGGATGGTTCAAATGGCTCTGAGCACTATGGGACTCAACTGCTGTGGTCATCAGTCCCCTAGAACTTAGAACTACTTAAACCTAACTAACCTAAGGACATCACACACATCCATGCCCGAGGCAGGATTCGAACCTGCGACTGTAGCAGTCGCACGGTTCCGGACTGCGCGCCTAGAACCGCGAGACCACCGCGGCCGGCAAAATTATGCGGAGAAATGAACATATCGTTCCTAAAGGATGTGTCTACACACTGTAAAACTTTCACACATGTAGAATAAAAGATGGATTTTATAAAAATCAGTGTGCATTTCTTTTGGTGTGACCCTCGTACCTCTGAGCCCTGAGCTACGTGAAGAATAGTATTGGTGATGTGTCGCTGTTTTAAGCTGTGGTGTGTGGAACATTCTCATACCGTCACACGAGTTTGCAGACGTCCACTCGGTAAAGATGCACGTCGAGGTGGACACACTGTGGGAGTGGCGGAGGCAGACCCGGCATCGTCGAGGTTACGAAATCCGGGCACGTGTCGTACCTGCTGCGGCATCACGGACTATTGTAAGCTGTCTGCTTGCAGCAGCATTAAGACAACGTGCACGTGTGGCCAGGCTACCACCGACTCTGTGGTCTGGGGTCGTGGAAGAGTCGACACAAGAATGGAGTGGTGCTCTGTCATCTTCAGTGATGACAGTAGGTTCTGCTCCGGTGTGAGTGACGGATGTATATGTGTACGTCGGAGACCTGCTGGGCAGCCTAGTCCAGAATGCATTCTGCCACAACACACAGATCCCAACCTAGGCTTCAGGGTATGGAAGCCATCAGTTACAACTCGTGTTCACGTTTGGTGTTTATGCAGGGTAAAGCAACCAGTGCCTGCTACACTGCAAAGGCTGTTATCCCCGTGCTACTGACGTTTCTTTGACAAGGAGGTGAAGTGCTTTTTCAGCAGGACAATACGCATCCACATACGGCTGCCATTACGCAACATTCGCTTCACAGTGTACGACGACTATCCTGGCCTGAAAGACATTGGGATCTCTTGCCAACAGAACACGTATGGAACTCTCTCTCTCTCTCTCTATTCGTTTAGTCGGTTCCGACTCTTCGTGACCCCATGAACCAAATGACGCCACTTTTTCCTGTCTTGCACTTTCTCCCGTAGACCTTCCAGGTTGGAACACATTGCTTCTGTGATGCCATCGATCCATCTCATCCTCTGACGTCCTCTTCTTCTAGTTCCTTCAATCTTCCCCAGCATTAATGTTTTTTCCAGCGAGGCATACCTTCGCATTGTGTGTCCAAAGTAGGTCAGCTTTTGTTTTAACATTAGACCTTCCAGGGAGAAATCTGGTTTAATTTGCTCCAATATTGATCTGTTGGTTCTCTTTGCAGTCCATGGAACTCTAAGAAGTTTCCTCCAACACCACAATTCGAAGGAGTCAATTCTACGCCGTTCGGCCTTTCTAATGGTCCATGTCTCACATCCGTACATTACAACTGGAAAGACCATAGCCCTCACAATACGGATCTTTGTTGCTAGTGTTATATCTCTGGACCTTATAACCTTGTCAAGGTTTGACATCGCCTGTCTACCGAGCAACAGGCGTCTCCGGATTTCGTGGCTGCAGTCGCCGTCAGCAGAGATCTGGGAACCGAGATAACTGAATGTGGTCACTGTAGTGTCGGCAGACTTGCCAACACTACGCACACTAATTGAAAGAGGCGGCCAAGATGCACGCGCTAACTCACGAAGGATGGAGTGAGGTCTGAAACAGGAGACTTAATGAATGTGATAAAGAAAATACGTATCTTTGGAATATACTTAACTTTTAATACATCCTTGTATACATCGTTCTTGATGAGACATCTGGAGATTGTGGCGATACAAGTGACTCTTTATATACAAGCTATTTAAGGCTAATGGCGCCTTGCTAAGTCGTAGCCATTAGCTTAGCTGAAGGCTATTCTAACTGTCTCTCGGCAAATGAGAGCAAAGGCTTCGTCAGTATAGTCGCTAGCAACGTCGCCGTACAACTGGGGCGAGTTCTCGTACGTCTCTCGAGACCTACCGTGTGGTGGCGCTCGGTCTGCGATCACACAGTGGCGACACGCGGGTCCGACATGTACTAATGGACCGCGGCCGATTTAAGCTACCACCTAGCAAGTGTGGTGTCTGGCAGTGACACCACAGTCACTACCTCCATGGTTTCTCCTGCTATATCCCACGAATTGGTAGGTGTGGTTGCCATAATTTTCGTTTTGTTCACATTCAGCATAAGACCGGCCTTTTCACTTTCGTCTTTCACCTTCAGTAAGAGTGTTCTTAATTCTTTTTCACTTTCTGGCAACAGGATCGTATCATCCGCGTACCTGAGGTTGCTTACATTTATTCCAGCTATTTTAATTCCTGTTTCTCCTTCATCTAGCCTCGCTTTCCTCATGACATGTTCTGCATACAGATTGAATAAGTACGGTGACAGTATGCAGCCTTGCCGGACCCCTTTCTGAATCTCTATCCATTTCGTTGTTCCATACATAGTTCTCACCGTGGCTTCTTGGTCAAGGTATAAACTCCGTATCACATGAATGAGGTGATCTGGTACACCCATGTTTTCAGTAAGTTCCATAATTTGTTGTGATCGACGCAGTCAAAGGCTTTGGCGTAGTCAATAAAGCAGAGGTACACATCTTTCCGGAATTCTCTCGCGTATGGAACACAAAGTCGGAATTTACTTCTTCTCCAGGGAGTGCGAGAACTATTGCCGTATTGCAACCGAAGACAGTAGATGCTAAGGGCAGTCTGTCATAGTATGCCACTTGGCATCTTTACAATTGTTTACGTGTGAGAATTTATGTCTGCTTTGCTGTCAGAACTGGTGTACTGTGTATTGATGCTACTGTTTATGTGCCCCTTAAACCGTCGGCACAAGGACCGTGCTGTCGGACGTTTACATTGAGCGTGCCAAATTCAACGTGCTGCTGAACGCTCAGGGACGATGCGACTTGTGCATACGGTACGTGGGGCCCTAACGTGGTATATACCAACACCGACTCAAAGGAACACCTCGGCGCTTGTTGGTGACGTCACGCCAGCTAGGCACGGCGAACGCCAGGTCTGTTGCAGGCAGAAACGCCTGGGCGTGCTTATCACTATAAATCTATTATTTTTGGACAAACTGTTTGGTATTGTTTTGGATTCTGCAGTTTTATTTAGATGAAAGATTTTCTTACTATCGTAAAGCTACAAATGAAGATCATACTTCTGTATTACTGAATCCTGTCGAAACAAACGTAGATCAATACGAGAAAACGCTTTGCCCCATTGGAAGCTTCGGAAATTTTACATTCGAGTAACTATATTTACTTGATCCATTTTGTTATCGAAACTTACCCCAACCCCCTTACAATGAACTCGTTTCTTTTATTTATTTATTTATTCTCGTTTGACATCGTCAATGGAAATGTGAACTAATTTACATGTGTAAATGTCCAACTGTTGCCAATCATTAGATTACAGTTGTTTTCAACGAAAGGAATTCTAAACAGGAAACAAAATAGCTTCATACATCGAAAATACTGCTGATCTTAAACTTCTTTAAACATGCACATTAGAAAAGATAAATATTCCCCTCTTGCAACTGAAAGGAGAAACTTTATAAGATAAAAAAATTTCATTTGATAAAACAAGTATCTCTCTTTTGCCTCTTCTTCTGTCCCCCACCCCCTCCCCCAACGTGTACAATCGCAAGATATTTCATTAACATTCAGTGCTCCTCACCCCACAGTCAACCAAAATACCTAAAGAAGAGCACCAATATGTTCACAGTTTCTTGTAAAAGCAACCCAGTACAAACGTAACTTCCTCAGATTTACAAATAAGGTAAAGAAGCACGAATTCTGTTGCTGCTGGACCACGAAGTTGTTTTTGTATGTCAATCCTTAAAACAGGTGGAAATTTAAATTCAGGAGTACACTATTTGTTAAGAAGTGCAATGAATTGCAGAATTAATTGATTGCAGAAATCTCTCAGAACAATGTGTGCTGGTCAACTACCGCCAATAGTTTCACATTTTCCTGTGTCAAAGAGGGAGACACCACCATTATTAGTATGCCTGCAACAGACCTGGCGTTCGCCGTGCCTAGCTGACGTGACGTCACCAACAAGCGCCGAGGCCTTCCTTTGAGTCGGTGTTAGGTATACGCGATCGCAACGCACTCCAACGACAGTTGTGGGATGTTTCTAGTTCGTAAATCACACTGTTTACTCAACAGCCGCGCGTAATGTTCCGTTAGCTCTATTAAAACGAACATTTCCTGCATTGTTCATACCCTAGTCACGTTGTTCTATATGTAATATACACAAATAAAAAGTTCAATATCGATTTACATGTTTTAAGACAAAAAGGAAAGTACCATGTCCAATCAATAAGGACACAGCCTTACAAAAGTTCCATTACAAACAGTGCGACACAAATTTGCAACAGTTCTCCACATAAGATAAACACTGTTTTATTTTTCCCACGTTTTGGTAAAACCCTAAGGTCATTCTTACTTGATCACTGTTCCTACCCAGTAGCAGAACCTTTACAACATGTGAATTACGAACTCAAAAGAAAAAGGAACAAAACATATTTATTCCAGTAGCGCAACCTGTCCTGTAGATCAAGCCAATCGAACAAACTGACTCCCCCAAAAAAGGTGAACTTACATAACATCAAATGTTGTAGTATATACTTGCATTAAACTAATAATAATGCATCAGAACCTATTATATAAGCGAATGTTAGGAAAAAAATTTAGACTTCGGGAGATGCGAACCACGACCAGAACATGTATCTGATGACGAATCATCAACGCTACTCACTATCCTATAGTGACAACAAATCGTTGGTAGCAAATTCTAAGATGTTGCTACTTGCTAAATGCTTTAATCGTAGCTATGTTACTAACTGAAATTTAATTATAACAAATTGTACTGAGAACAATGTGTTTTTGGTGGATCCTCAGTGTGTCGCCATACGCGATTACAAAAAAATGGTTCAAATGGCTCTGAGCACTATGGGACTCAACTGCTGTGGTCATAAGTCCCCTAGAACTTAGAACTAGTTAAACCTAACTAACCTAAGGACAGCACACAACACCCAGCCATCACGAGGCAGAGAAAATCCCTGACCCCGCCGGGAATCGAACCCGGGAACCCGGGCGTGGGAAGCGAGAACGCTACCGCACGACCACGAGATGCGGGCACGCGATTACAATAATTCTTTTGCCACGAATATGATGTCTCTCATTATTTTATTGCAACAAATCACGCAATTAACAACGGGTTTTCGACTGATTCTCAATTTGCTGGTGCTCAGAAACGACATATATACGTATAGGCTTGAACTGAATACCAATATGGCGCCTCACAGCTCAATGCTAAAGGGAGATGGAGTGCGTGTGACGTAGGTGGCGTTGTGCCATCTCATTGGTCAACGCTCAGACGCACGCTCAGAATATCTGACAAGCTAGATATTGCTCTGCACGTTCGAAAAGACTCCCGAACGTGCTATTCCACGCTATGAAGTCAGAAACTCGGTGCGCTCACTGCTCAACGTTTGGATGCACGGCCCGTGTGCCGACGGGCTTTACTGTGATGTGTGTGTTTCATTTGGTCTGAACTGACAATGATGCACCGTCACCTCATCCGCCAATAAAATGACCTTGTCCTTGAGGATGTTGCATTTTTTTTCCCTGCAGTGTATACTGGGTGTTACAAAAAGGTACGGCCAAACTTTCAGGAAACATTTCTTACACGCAAAGAAAGAAAATATGTTATGTGGACATGTGTCCGGAAATGGTTACTTTCCATGTTAGAGCTCATTTTATTACTTCTCTTCAAATCACAGTAATCATGGAATGGAAACACACAGCAACAGAACGTACCAGCGTGACTTCAAACACTTCGTTACAGGAGATGTTCAAAATGTCCTCAGTTAGCGAGGATACATGCATCCACCCTCCGTCGCACGGAATCCCTGATGCGCTGATGCATCCCTGGAGAATGGCGTATTGTATCACAGCCGTCCACAATACGAGCACGAAGTCTCTACGTTTGGTACCGGGGTTGCGTAGACAAGAGCTTTCAAATGCCCCCATAAATGAAAGTCAAGAGGGTTGAGGTCAGGAGAGCGTGGAGGCCACGGAATTGGTCCGCCTCTACCAATCCGTCGGTCACCGAATCTGTTGTCGTGAAGCGTACGAACACTTCGACTGAAATGTGCAGGAGCTCCATCGTGCATGAACCACATGTTGTGTCGTACTTGTAAAGGCACATGTTCTAGCAACACAGGTAGAGTATCCCGTATGAAATTATGATAACGTGCTCCATTGAGCGTAGGTGGAAAAACTAAAATGAGCTCTAACATGGAAATTAATCGTTTCCGGACACATGTCCACACAACATCTTTTCTTTATTTGTGTGTGAGGAATGTTTCCTGAAAGTTTGGCCGTACCTTTTTGTAACACTCTGTATAAAACGCAAGTTGGTGAGGACCTGCCATACAGCACAACGTGCAGTGCACTACAGTCCGATCCACGAACGATGGCGATTCGCGCATGTCGAGGCTTAGTCGGGGACTTCATTGCTGACGATTCTAAGTGACAGTTGCCGTATGTGCATGCATGTGCTTTCTGCTTCGAGAAAGCATATATCCTGCAAATTACATCCATCCCTTTCTTGTGAAGAATAAATCAGTTACCACCATCACCAGCAACGACAACTCGCAACAAATGAAATAAAAATTCACTAAACAATTCGCTACAATCACGTCAATGCTCACATTAGCTGTCATTCAGAGCAGAACATTCAGAACACTACTAAACGCTCATTGGCTGTCAGAAAATGCGTGATGCAGGTGCGCAGAACAAGTCTAAACTCGACCACCATTGTTCGTGACTCCAACTATAGCCTGCAAAGACAGGCAGGTAAGCCAGGCCCAGATCAAATGGGCGTGGCCAATTAACGATCTCAAGCTGGTACACCTGCCAGAGGGGCTATGGTTTTTAGGCACAGTCCCACGACAGTTTAAGCGAATGGTGGGCTGGTCCCCCAAATTATGTCTCCAAGAATGGGGTACACAAGCAGTTAAAACATGATACCACAAAGAACATACACTACTGGCCATTAAAATTGCTACACCAAGAAGAAATGCAGATGATAAACGGGTATTTATTGGACAAATATATTATACTAGAACTGATATGTGATTACATTTTCACGCAATTTGGGTGCATAGATCCTGAGAAATCAGGACCCATAACAACCAGCTCTGGCCGTAATAACGGTCTTGATACAGCTGGGCATTGAGTCAAACAGAGCTCAGATAGCGTATACAGGTACAGCTGCCCATGCAGCTTCAACACGGTACCACAGTTCATCGAGAGTAGTGCCTGGCGTATTGTGACGAGCCAGTTGCTCGGCCACCATTGACCAGACGTTTTCAGTTGGTGGGAGATTTGGAGAATGTGCTGGCCAGGGCAGCAGTCGGAACATTTTCTGTATCCAGAAAGGCCCGTACAGGACCCGCAACATGCGGTCGTGCATTATCCTGCTGAAATGTAGGGTTTCGCGGGGATCGAATGAAGGGTAGAGCCACGGGTCGAAACACATCTGAAATGTAACGTCCACTGTTCAAAGTGCCGTCAATGCAAACAAGAGGTGACCGAGACATGTAACCAGTGGCACCCCATACCATCACGCTGGGTGATACGCCAGTATGGCGATGACGAATACACGCTTCCAATGTGCGTTCACCGCGATGTCGCCAAACACAGATACAACCATCGTGATGCTGTAAACAGAACCTGGATTCATCCGAAAAAAATGACGTTTTGCCATTCGTGCACCCAGGTTCATCATTGAGTACACCATCGCAGGCAGTCCTGTCTGTGATGCAGCGTCAAGGGTAACCACAGCCACGGACTCCGAGCTGATAGTCCATGCTGCAGCAAACGACGTCGAACTGTCCGTGCAGATGGTTGTTGTCTTGCAAACGTCCCCATCTGTTGACTTGGGGATCGAGACGTGGCTGCACGATCCGTTACAGCCGTGCGGATAAGATGCCTGTCATAGCAACTGCTAGTGATACGAGGCCGTTGGGATCCAGCACGGCATTCCGTATTACCCTCCTGAACCCACCGATTCCATATTCTGCTAACAATCAGTGGATCTCGGCCAACGCGAGCAGCAATGTCGCGATACGATGAACCGCAATCGCGATAGGCTACAATCCGACCTTTATCAAAGTCGGAAACGTGATGGCACGCATTTGTCCTCCTTACACGAGGCATCACAACAACGTTTCACCAGGCAACGCCGGTCAACTGCTGATTGTGTATGAGAAATCGGTTGGAAACTTTCCTCATGTCAACACATTGTAGGTGTCGCCACCGGCGCCAACCTTGTGTGAATGTTCTGAAAAGCTAATCATTTGCACATCACAGCATCTTCTTCCTGACGGTTAAATTTCGCGTCTGTAGCACGTCATCTTCGTGGTGTAGCAATTTTAATGGCCAGTAGTGTGGTTTACACGATTTACAGGCAGGTGGTACACAACACCTTGAAGGCAGCCAAGACACAAAATTGCACACTTGAAGAGCACGCATGCATAAGCGTCCTTCACAAATAAGCACAAACACGAGTGCTTGCACAACTGTGCACAAATTCCTTGCGTCTCCACACAGCCAGAGCACACTTGTATAAGAATCAGTTTGTTCACAGAAAATGTTAAGCCCAGGCAATGATGCACTGGTTTCGGCAGCATTTTTGCTTTTGTTAAAACAAGAACAAGAAGAAGAAGACTAATGAAACATAACTGGAGCAAAGAGTGGTTTAAGAAACAAAAATACACTGACTTGACAAAAGAAATGGGAGAGCATTATGTACATATACTGATGGTGGTAATATCACGCATACAAGGTATAAAAGGGCAGCACATTGATGGAGCTGTCATTTATACTCACGTGATTTATGTGAAACCGTTTCCGAAGTGATTGTGGCTCCACAATGAGAATTAACAGACTTTGAACAGGAAATAGTTGGCAGAGCTAGATTCATGGGATCATTTCAGAAATGATTAGAATTCAATATTACGAGATGTATGGGAATATTTTATTCTTTAACTTGCCCTAATAGCAGTAGAGCCTTTGTGAGGAATGTAATTTAACATATGGAGTGAGGTAGTGCAGTGGTTAGCACACCGGACTCGCATTTGGGAGGACGACGACGGTTCATACACACCTCCGGCCACCCTGATTTAGGTTTACTACGGTTTCCCTAAATCGCTTTAGGCAAATTCCACAATGGTTTCTTGAAAAGGGCATGCCCAACTTTCTTCCCCGTCCTTGACACAATCAGAGTTTGTGCTCAGCTTGATGTTGACAGAACATTAAACCCTATCTTCCTTATGAATTCAATTTAACAGGACCAAATAAGAATTACATCAAGTCCGGGGTGGCCGAGTGGTTCTAAGCGCTATAGTCTGGAACCGAGTGACCGCTACGGCCGCAGGTTCGAATCCTGCCTCGGGCATGGGTGTGTATGATGTCCTTAGGTTAGTTAGGTTTAAGTAGTTTTAAGTTGTAGCGGACTGATGACCTCAGAAGTTAAGTCCCATAGTGCTCAGAGCCATTTGAACCATTTTACATCAAGTCACTGACGAATGCTTGCACAAGCCTGCCTGTTCTTTGTATGCATGCTCAAGCATGCACACGCTCGAATGCTTGCACAAGTGTGCATAAAGCCTAGTTTACACGACGACACTAGGTTGCACGCAACTGCGCTACCGGCCACTGCGCGTTTGCGCAACTTGTTAGTGAAACTAAACATTTCCGGCGTGTTCCAACTTTGGCGACACTAGTTGCATGAGTTTTTACGTTATGTGTGTTCGTAGAGTGTAGACAAACTGAAATATGAAGTGGGGAACGGAGAATAATGTTCGCTTTTTGGATATCTATGCTTTGCATAGCTGTTTGTGGGATTTCAGTGATGCCGATTACAAAAATAAGCATCATATAGCTGCCGCTGAGACCGTCATGTGCGATCATAACACAGATGGTTTGGCAATATCTGGGGTGCAGGGCAAAATTTATTAAGTTAGGAGCACATATACAACTGAATAAGGAAAAATACAAGCAAGTGTAATTCTAGCTGTGGCAATACTCTCATCTACAAGACTAAAATCCCATCATTCGAGTTGGCCAACTCTTTGTTCAGGAATATTGTTGACAGGATGGAAGGCTACATAAATTCAAGAAGCTGCATTCTTTATTCAATATTCATCTGTTTAAAACGTCGCTGCAGTGCTCCCCATTCACACATGTTGGAATTTTGAAATTTTGCCACTGTACAGATCTATCTTCAAGAGAGTAGTTTGCGAAACAGTCTCTTCTTAATGAGGCCTGCTTCGAATAATTATTGTTGATAATGTTAATAATCATTACTGTTATTGTTAACAACAATGGGTGTTGAGGAAATAGCGTCATCACCAACTATAACCGTTATCTTATAGCATGCCAAGTGTTCTCGATTGTCATACATGCTATATGATACGTAATTACAGTTCTGGCGACAGTGCTTCATGCATTACAGTATCTGTAATCCTTATCGCATAATTAACTCTATTTAGAAGAACCGTGAACAGTTCTGGTAACATTCTAAGATAATAAAAAGAACTTCTTGGATCTTCCGTTATAAATTATTTCAGCAAGGTTGCTGAGCAACCGAGCTGACGTCTTTTCTTCATCCAGTCACGAATCGAAACACGTTTCTTATTTTTTTCTTATGCAGAGATTCCACGCAACAAGCTTTAACTTCACCACAACTCGTGTGACGTGCAGCTGCCAAAACTTTCATTTCAGACACGACTGAGGGACCCACAAAACGACGAAACTGAAGTATATACTGGTGTCGCCGTATGTACAGTCATATATGAAACCACTTGCGTGCAACTCATTCCACGCAACGAGTGGCGCAACCCAATGTCGTCGTGTAAACTAGGCTTAACCAAAATTTGGTCCAGCATCAAGCTATTTGTACAATCCTGATGTTTGCACAAATTCATGCATGCGTTCTTGTCAAGCATGCAGTTACATGTGTGGTCACCTTTAGGTTACCTTGTCAACTGTAGCATCAGGAAGAGCACCTGCCTACATACTTAAATAATTAAATAAGTAATGGAAATAAAATAAATACAGCTATGAACAATGGTAACTTTTATCCTTAACTTTCCTTTGCAAAATAACATTGGAAAACAGAACTCTTCATTTGTCTTCCGTTTTGGTAGAAGATACATCGTCTTTGTGCTAAGCAGTCCTTACCCCTGGACTTCTAAGAGCCCGTATCAAAGTTTTTGTTCTGCAAGATTTACACAAGGCAGGAGAATCAGCTAAAGCTATAAACCCATTCCATGTCATTAAGATGCATAAAATTGGCATTTTTTTTATTTTAAAGATGCTGTTGAAACACTGTCGTCAATGGAAGTGTGCAAGAATGCCGAATGCAGTATTATCGAAGTCACTCGTACTTGTCCGTCTCAAACAGCTACCAAAAACTCTTACCCTGAAAATGTTGAAGTATTCAAAAGAGGAAAGACTGTGTAAATGTTTGCTGCGCATGACACTAGCCATGTTTATCAGTTGCAAAACAGAAAGAACTGTTGAGGAAGTTTTACAGCACACTTTGCAACGATGCAATATCTTATCCTTAGAATGGAAATCAGAAATCAACACAGAGAGATTTTTTCATGAGTTTATTTTGTTATTCTCTCATTAGAAATGTAAACCAAATGAGAAATGGTCTTTGTTGACCACAGTTCTACTAGTTAAAATATTACTGTTGTACGAGGGTATTCCCAAAAGTAAGGTCTCCTATTTTTTTATAAGTACATAGACCTGTTTATTTCTACAATGGTTTACATCAGTTTACAGCTTGAACATTTAGCTATTTTTCGACATAATCACCATTTCTGTCGATGCATTTATGTAGACACTGTGGCAGTTTTTGTATGCCCATGTCATACTGTGGTGTCACCGCCAGACACCACACTTGCTAGGTGGTAGCTTTAAATCGGCCGCGGTCCATTAGTACATGTCGGACCCGCGTGTCGCAACTGTGTGATCGCAGACCGAGCGCCACCACACGGCAAGTCTCGAGAAACTTACTAGCACTCGCCGAGTTGTACGGACGACTTAGCTAGCGATGCACACTGACGAAGCCTCGCTCATTTGCAGAGCAGATAGAATAGCCTTCAGCGAAGTCAATGGCTACGACCTAGCAAGGCGCCATAGCAATTGATAGTTATCGTATGAAGCATTTCTCATCAAGAACGATGTATACAAATGATGGATTAAAGTTAAGTATTCCAGAAGTTACGTACTTTTCTTTATAGCATTCATTACGTATCCTGTTTCAGACCTCACGCCATCCTTCGTGTGTTTATAGCGTGCATTGCGGTCCCCTCAAATCACACTGTGTCGGCACTTCTGTCGACACATCACATACCAGCTCGCTGCCATGCTGTTCAGAAAGTTATGAACCTCTTCTTTCACCTTGTCGCTGGGACCACAATTAACGCTGACAGGTACTATGAGACGCTCAAAAAACTGAAACGGGCAATTCAGAACCGGTCAAGAGGAATGTTGAGCAAGGGCGTACACATTCTCCGTGACGACGCTCGCCCACACATCGCTCGGCAAACCGTTGCTCTCCTGCAACAGTTTCAGTGGAACATAATCACCCACCCACCCTACAGTACTGACTTGGTGCCCAGTGACTATCACCTGTTCCCTAGGTTAAAACAACATTTGGCCGGAAAGCGATTCAGCTCCGACGACGAGGTGAAAGAAGAGGTTCATAACTTTCTGAACAGCATGGCGGCGAGCTGATATGACGTGGGCATACAAAAACTGCCACAGTGTCTACATAAATGCATCGACAGAAATGGTGATTATGTCGAAAAATAGCTAAATGTTCAAGCTGTAAAATGATGTAAACCCTTGTAGAAATAAAAAGGTCTATGTACTTATAAAAAAATAGGAGACCTTACTTTTGGGATTACCCTCGTATTTCTGTATTTGTATTATCGCAAATGTAACACAGTATTAATGACATTCTCTGGTATGACACTTGCAGAATGTTCTTATATAAATCATTTATATTCCAAACTGTCTAATTACTTTTTGCAGTGATGATGTGCACAGCATAATTCTGTGGTATCAGACTACCTTCTCAATTTTTCAGATACAAATAAGTTATGTCAAAAAGGATGGATATTACTTTTTGAGTCTCCTGAGAAATGTGAGATATGCCAAAGTGAGATCCACTCGTCATATGTTTTTCTTTTCCCTCTCGTTGTTCCCTGTTACCCAAGTTTCTCTCTTAGACTGTGGAGAGGTGAACCGTCGAATGTCTCTCCTGGTAAGATACGCAATGTCGCACATGTATTGCTCGTACCGACATTTTTGGGATGAGCATTTTAGATTCTAAGCACATTTTCATGCAGTTCTCAGCATTTGAGGTCATGCACTTCCCTTGTTACAAAATTTACTATAATTCTAAAACTTACTTGTTCCATATCGTAGGGAGAAGTCAGAATCGTGATCCAAAGAAAATGTAAATAACTAACGTAGTATAACTTTTGTACCTACTGTGTGGTAGGAAAATGAGTGAATGGGCATCATGGGAATGAGAATATTTCTTCTTCATCTACATGGATACTCTGCAAATCACATTTAAGTGCCTGGCAGAGGGTTCATTGAACCACCGTCACTATTCTCTATTATTCCAATCTCGTATAGCGCACGGAAAGAATGAACGCCTGCATATTTCCGTACGAGCTCTGATTTCCCTTATTTAATCTTGGTGATTGTTTGTCTCTATGTAGGTCGCTGTCAACAAAATATTTTCTCATTCGGAGGAGAAAGTTGGTGATTGTAATTTCGTAAGACGATTCCGTCGCAACGAAAAACGCCTTTCTTTTAATGATGTCCAGCCCAAATCCTGCATCATTTCTGTGACACTCTCTCCCCTGTTTCGCGATAATACAAAACGTGCTGCCCTTCTTTGAACTTACTCGATGTACTCCGTCAGTCCTATCTGGTAAGGATCCCACACCACGCAGCAGTATTCTAAAAGAGGACGGACAAGCGTAATGTAGGCAGTCTCCTTAGTAGGTCTGTTACATTTTCTAAGCGTCCTGCCAATAAAACGCAGTCTTTGGTTAGCCTTCCCCGCAACATTTTCAATGTGTTCCTTCCAATTTAAGTTGTTCGTAATTGTAATACCTAGGTATTTAGTTGAATTTACGGCTTTTGGATTAGACTGATTTATCGTGTAACCGAAGTTTAACGAATTCCTTTTAGCACTCATGTGGATGAACTCACACTTTTCGTTATTTAGGGTCAACTGACACTTTTCGCACCATTCCGATATTTCGTCTAAATCGTTTTGCAGTTTGTTTTGATCTTCTGATGACTTTATTAGTCGATAAACGATAGCCTCATCTGCAAACAAGCGAAGACAGCTGCTCAGATTGTCTCCAAAATCGTTTATAGAGATAAGAAACAGCAAAGGGCCTATAACACTACCTCAGGGAACGCCAGAAATCACCTATGTTTTACTCGATGGCTTTCCATCAATTACTCCGAACTGTGACCTCTCTGACAGGAAATCACAAACCCAGTCACATAACTGAGACGATATTCCATAAGCACGCAATTTCACTACAAGCCGCTTGTGTGGTACAGTGTCAAAAGCCTTCCGGAAATCCAGAAATGCGGAATCGATCTGAAATCTCTTGTCAATAGCACTCAATACTGCACGTGAATAAAGAGATAGTTGTGTTTCACAGGAAAGTTGTTTTCTAAACCCATGTTGACTGTGTGTCAACAGACCGTTTTCTTCGAGGTAATTCATAATGTTCGAACGCAATATATGTTCTAAAATCCTGCTGCATATCGACGTTAACGATATGGGCCTGTAATTTAGTAGATTACTCCTACTACCTTTCTTGAATATTTGTGTGACCTCTGCAACTTTCCAGTCTTTGGGTACGGATCTTTCGTCGAGCGAACGGTTGTATGTGATTGTTAAATATGGAGCTAATGCAACAGCATACTCCTAAAGGAACGTAATTGGTATAAAGTCTGGACCAGAGGACTTGCTTTCATTAAGTGATTTAAGTTGCTTCACTACTTCGAGTATATTTACTTCAACACTTATGAAAGTGTGAGTTGAAAGTGAAAATCTGTCAACAAAGCCATGATGTCATACCTTTTCCCTGAGGCTGCTGCAAAAGGCCATGTCAGGATCCATGGTGCCCCTGTCATATGTGGGCCGCAGACTGGGGTCCCTGATGACACTTCCGTTGACCAGGTAGCAGCCACTCACATACGGGACATTCCACAGGCCCCTGCCAAAGAAAAAACACAATCAAATGTCACACACACTACAAAATACGCCACATTCACTACAAGCTAAAAAAAAGTTAGTAAATGGACCAATACACAATCTGATCAAAACTACCCTGACAGCCATCTTTTTGATTTGCAGCTCCTTGTATTGGCCGTGTTTGCAGTTAAAAGTTTTGGCTGGCTCAAATGGTTCAAATGGCTCTGAGCACTATGGGACTCAACTGCTGTGGTCATAAGTCCCCTAGAACTTAGAACTACTTAAACCTAACTAACCTAAGGACAGCACACAACACCCAGCCATCATAAAAGTTTTGGATGTGAGGTCCGCCAGTTAACCAAAGAACTAGAAAGTTATAAACTGGTAACGTTATGTCGATGACATAACATGCCTGATTGATTAACCACATACACAGATAGAACAGCTACACAATGAAATAAACAACTTACACCCAAAAATTAACTTCACATTAGAAACAGAATCTAACAACACACCAAACTTTCTAGATCTCACCATATAAAAAACAAAGAACACACACAACTTCACAATATTCAGGAAACCGACAACCACAAGCACCACTATTCACAACCTATCAAACAACCCCTTCACACATAAGAATGCAAACTTCGCATTCATGCTCCACAAATTAAACAGAACACCCACGACCAAACAGAACTACACACGAGAACTAAACACAATAAAACAAATAACAGTAGAAAATGGTTATACTAACCATATGGTAGACAAGTTAAATCAAAAACTATGCAAACAGAACAAAAATGAACATACCACACACACACAAATCCTCACACAACACGAACACAAACAATGACCACACACAAGACACAACAGAGCAACAACACACACACAAAACGAAATGGCACATACTCACCTACAATAACAAGATTGTTAACAGAATAGGCTACATATCAAAGAAACAGGGACTCCAAACAGGATACAGGATGGAGCACAAAACACAGGAAAAGATCAGAACACAAAGAAACACCCATGGACTTGCCAGTCAGTGTACACAGGACAAACATGCAGAAACTTCAAATCAAGATATTCGGAACATCTCAGAGCTTTAAAAAGCAACAGCTCCCATAGCACATTTGCTTACCATATTGTAGCCAACAAACACCACCCAACCACAGTGAAAACAGACTTAAGAATACTAAAACCCAGCCCCACAGCCTATACAGCAAACTGATCATTGGGGAAAACTTCCATGTACAGAAGGCAACAGCAGAGGGAAAACAGGTTAAAATGGTTAAAATGGCTCTGAGCACTACGGGACTCAACTGCTGAGGTCATCAGTCCCCTAGAACTTAGAACGACTTAAACCTAACTAACCTAAGGACATCACACACATCCATGCCCGAGGCAGGATTCGAACCTGCGACCGTAGCGGTCACGCGGTTCCAGACTGTAGCGCCCAGAACTGCTCGGCCACTGTGGCTGGCGCTTTTGGAGAGCAACGGTGTGAAGAAATAACACATTAGTTGCGTCAAATATTGTTTTTTAACGCAACTGCTGTGCTATTTTTTCACAACAGAAATCTTGTTATTCTATTCAGCCCCTGTCCTGGCATAAGGTGTCGTCAGCACACTGGTCGCCGAAGATGAAGCGTGAAGATAACAGAACGCAGCATATCATTCTCAATGGAGAGAAGTCTTCCAAAGTAAGAGTGATTTCAGGTGTGCCGCAGGGGAGTGTCATTGGGCCGTTGCTATTCACAATATACATAAATGACCTTGTGGATGACATCGGAAGTTCACTGAGGCTTTTTGCGGATGATGCTGTGGTGTATCGAGAGGTTGTAACAATGGAACATTGTACTAAAATGCAGGAGGATCTGCAGCGAATTGACGCATGGTGCAGGGAATGGCAATTGAATCTCAATGTAGATAAGTGTAATGTGCTGTGAATACATAGAAAGATAGATCCCTTATCATTCAGCTACAAAACAGCAGGTCTGCAACTGGAAGCATTTAATTCCATAAGTTATCTGGGAGTACGCATTAGGGGTGATTTAAAATGGAGTGATCATATAAAGTTGATCGTCGGTAAAGCAGATGCCAGACTGAGATTCATTGGAAGAATCCTAAGGAAATGCAGTCCGAAAACAAAGGAAGTAGGTTACAGTACGCTTGTTCGCCCACTGCTCGAATACTGCTCAGCGGTGTGGGATCCGTACCAGATAGGGTTGATAGAAGAGATAGAGAATATCCAACGGAGAGCAGCGCGCTTCGTTACAGGATCATTTAGTAATCGCGAAAGTGTTACGGAGATGATAGATAAACTCCAGTGGAAGGCTCTGCAGGAGAGACACTCAGTAGCTCGGTACGGGCTTTTGTTGAAGTTTCGAGAACATACCTTCACCGAAGAGTCAAGCGGTATATTGCTCCCTCCTACGTATATCTCGCGAAGAGACCGGGAGGATAAAATCAGAGAGATTAGAGCCCACTCAGAAGCATACCGACAATCCTTATTTCCATGAACAATACGAGACTGGAATAGAACTGAGAACCGATAGAGGTACTCAGGGTACCCTCCGCCACACACCGTCAGGTGGCTTGCCGAGTGTAGATGTAGATGTAGAAGATCGACAAGTAGGCACAGGATCAAGTGCGCCTGTCACGAGAGGCCAGAGACACACCAGCAAGCGACTCGCCGCCAACCCTTCCCGACAGCAAGTATTTAGGCCGCTGCCGCTCCCCAGAGGGCCTCAGTCGCTGACTCACTCACACATTCTGCTTGGCATCTGTCAGTTTCTCACAGAGGGGGGTCAGTTGATGTCACAGGCTACGACAGTACATGGCGACCAAATTAGTGACTATAGTGGGACTTGTACGTAACCAGCAGTGATACTAAAGTTTGTAATAGCAAGATTACCGATACTGTCTGCAACGGGACTATTACTGATGAGCTTGTACCACAAAACATGGACTCTATTCCAGTTAAGTAAAAGTTCATGTAAATAAAGAACCGTATTCATTCACGTGTGCATTTGTGTTGTAGAAAACTCTGCAGTGGCGAAGAGGATACTACACCCCCCGCCCCCTCGAGTGCAATCGGGCTGCTTCTTTGTTCCACCTGTACTTGCTCTACACAGTGAAAGAAAAAGACTGGACGTTATGAAAGCTCAAAAAGAAGTAAGATTCCTTCGCACGGTTGAAGTAAAATTATGTTGTACTACAATTTCAAAAGAAATGTTTCAAATATGTAACGAAAAGTGCGAAAAAAATATAATAGTAAAAAAAATCTCTTGGGATTCCAAGATAAGGCACTAAAATGCTGCTGTAAAAACATAGTGCCTATATGCCAGCGAATGCCTCTCAATGAATTAGAAGTTGGAAAAGCTGGAGATACTAGACAGAAGAATATTACCGAAAATCATGGATCCGACCCAGGTTGAAATTAGCTGGAAACTTCGGAGCAACAATGAAATCTACAAAAAAGTGGAGAAAATCTCGGAGACAATGAAAAAGAGGGGGTTATCATTTCTAGGATACCTGTACAGAACGGACATATCCAGACTAACCAAAAGGATATTCGACTACCTGTGGAAAAAGAAGACAACAACGATATAGATTAAGGAAGCTCGTAAAGATCTGGAAAGGTTCAACATTCAGGAAGTTCAGATGGTAAACAGGGACAGAGTTCGTACTGTAGAGGACAATGGGTTATTTTCAGGAAATATGGTGTGAAATTGTGATCTAGTGTGTTCCAGTGCGCGATGCGCCAGCCTCACGGCAGACGGCGGACGAAGGCTGGCCGGTGCGTTATGCAGGTGAAACAGTTTTGCAACGAGCATCGGCACGTGTGTACGTGCGCGGCAGCCATCAGAACGCAGCATTAGCAGAATTGCGTGTGGCGCGGTTAGCCAACTCATCGAGAACCTTCTAATAAACACGGCGCCGCGTAACCGGCGGATTCAGCAGCGGTCTGCACTATTTAAGGGCATCAGAGGTGGGCGTCGGCATTCAGTTCGACCGATTGGGCGTTCGGTCGCTGTCACGTCATCGTCATCAGTGACGTCATCCCCGAGGACCGGCCGGCAGGGGGCGTTGCCCGCTGCTGCACCGGCGACTCCCGGCGTCGTCACGAGTCGCAGCGTCTGCAGGAGGCGAGCTGGGCCGGGCCTCGTGCCGCTAACCTCCTACCTTGTAAAAAATAACTAGACTCACTGATGGCGCTGCAGTCGCGGGATAATTTGAACCTTCGGCTGGACGCCATTATAGTGGTTGTAGTCTGATGTGTTGTCTAGTATTGTTGTTCATGAAGACCACGATTCAACGTTGTATATTTGTTGGGGCGTACATACAGTATTTGTTACTCGTAATTCTACTGTCTGTACGTTCCAATCAAAAGAAGTACAATGGTGGAGAGTTGTGCAGCGATTAATTGTACAAATAAATTCGAGAAAGGAACGAATATTACATTTCACAGATATGTGAATATTTTAAGTTGTTTTGATGTCAGTGCACTTGCTTAATAAATGATTTTGTAACACGGTATTAGTATAATGTCTGTGCATCTATTTGCAGGTTTCCTTTCTCAAAACCACAGCTGTTACAAAAATGGTTGCACGCTGTCAGAAGGCAAGATTTCCGACCGCCAGAATACCATTTTACATGTTCTGATCATTTTGAAGAAATGTTTTCATGGTCTAGATTAGGTTGAAACTTGATAATTTGGTCGTGAGTTGCCAAAGCACTATGCCATATATAACGCACTTCTCGTCATAAAATCGAAAGCAAGGTAGAGTCAGAAAATATCTATTAATATACTGGGCAAATCTTAGAGTATTTTGATGCATTTTGCGTACATCTATCGTAAATGAACTACGAAAAATGCTAGGGGTCCAGTACATAACTTTTAGCTACGGCAGATTCCATGTAGTACGTAAGATAAATTCATAAACAGTGACTAGTTGCTGTTTGTTCATAAATTAAGAAGTATATTGTAATAACGTATTTAAATGAGGCATTATGTTTGTGACCTAACTCAAGGGAAGGCATTTTATAACCAAAAGCGATGTATAAACATTCGAACTCCGCGCGTCAGTTTACCACTCTAATGGCCGCCGCCCAGCTATTCTATTTGTCCGCTCTTCACAGTCGACCACTCGTGCGGTTGTGGGGGCCTGTACCGCCCACGCAGCCACTGACCGAGCCCGGCGTCGCGTTCCCCGGGCTGCGTGCATCAGCTCGTCTCCACCACGACACGAGCGGTGGGGCTGAGCTACCGGAAAATGTGTTGGGAGAACCAACAATACTGAGGAAGATTGCTAAAAACAGCCACCTTCTTCTACCCAGCCACGCCTTACAACCCTGACCACGTCACCCGCTCCGGTCATCCTGATACAGTACCGTGATTCAAAATTTGGAAGGCTTTCAAGTCGAAAGATCTAAGAAGACTGGGAGAGCCAGGACGAGGGAACAGGAGCAACAGCACAGCGTCCATATGAAGGAGTAGTGGAGGAAGAGGAAATTTCGGAGAAAGAAGAAATGAAATTGTAGCGAGATCCTGAGCCGTCAATCTGAAAATTTAAAAACAGCTCTCGACATTGCTATTTCGATATCGATACATCGGGAAAAAGAATCGTCGGTATACGTCGACGTTTTTGGTACAAAATATCAATATTTCATAGCCGTGCAATTCAACCCCACGACTGCTCTGCCCGCATCTCGCTGCACCTGGCACCCGTCAGACCGGGGCTGCAGTACGCGGCCGTGGTGTGGGGAAACGCGGCAGAAATACATCTGATGACAGTGCAGAACAAATCCCTCCGGCTGGCGCTCCATCTGCCCCGAGATTTAAGCACGCGGCAGCTACACGATGTCGCGGGAAACAGGATACTTAAGTGACGCATCCGCCATCTCGCCACGAGAAAGAACGACGCATTTACACACAACAGCAACAACAACAACAACAACAACAACAACACACACACACAACAGAAACAAAAGACGGTTGATAAAACACACAGCGACAATTGGCAGCACTACACACCGAAAACACACACACGTTGAACACAAAATGTAAACTGCAATTCATGTATGCGGTGTGTTGAATCAAAAGTGGGTGAACGAAAGCCGGAAATCTCCCAACTGGAGCATGGAGACTAATCAACACCTCTCCAGGACCACACACATGGGCTGAGAGCATTGGATATCGTAAGTAACACCAAACGATAATTTCACATCGCGGAATTTGTGCTACAAAAGTTGATCTTAACGTAAAAAAAACAAGAGGCAATCACAACAAAATGTAACAGAGTAACATATTGTAACTACCACGTGGTACGTTTATTACACATATAAAAAGAAACACGTATTAAAAGCCACTGAAGATGCTTCACAAATAAAATAAGCCAAACGCGTATGGCAATAAACAATGAGCCTTCAATTAGTTGCGTAGACGGAACATACCTCTACGAATTTTGAAGCAGCTAAGGAACGACGGAAAACAGAAAAAGTGACGTTTTATTCAACATGTATCGCCATTAGTAATGGCCTCTGGCGCCCAAATGGACTTGTATACAGTGGGTATCGCAATTAGGAGCGAAAACGGATGAGAATGTATGAAGGAAAAGGCGGGGAGGGTGGGGGTAGAACCAAATGATATGTCGCTTGTGTCAAAAAATGTTCTCGAACCACCTGGCGCCAGGTAGCATTTAAGGAAGATATCGAAGTGCGTCAGATAGCAGACTGCTGTATTTGTTACCCGCAGGTTCAAGCAGCACTGGGGTATTACGGTGATGCTTCTTGAACTCTGATAACAGTAAACTCAACGTTCGGCGATAGACTACAGAGAAGAATCTTGAAATCCGGCAGCTGCGGCTGACTGCAGAAATAGTTTACTGCCGACAACGTGCACCATATGGTAGGTCGCCGAGTATGTATGTAGATGTAGACCTAGACCTACACCATGTGATCAAAAGTATCTGGACGTCTGGCTGAAAATGGCTTACAAGCTAGTGGCGCCCTCCATCGGTAATGCTGGAATTCAATATGGTGTTAGCCCATCCTTAGCCTTGATGACAGCTTCCAGGCATACGGTCAGTCACGAGCTGGAAGGTTTTCTTATGGAATGGCAGTCCACGATTCGCGCAGTGCTGCACTGGGGAGAGGTATCGATGTCGGTCGGTGAGACCTGGCACGAAGTCGGCGTTCCAAAACATCACAAAGCTGTTCTATAGGATTGAGGTCAGGACTCTGTGCTGGCCAGTCCATTACATGGATGCTATTCTCGTCTAACCACTCCTCCACAGGCCTTGCATTATCAATACGTGCTCGATCGTGTTGGCAGATGCAATCGCCATCCCCGAATTACTCTTCAACAGTGGGAAGCAAGAAGGTGCTTAAATCATCAATGTAGGCTTGCGCTGTGATAGTGTCACACAAAACAAGGGGTGCAAGACCCCTCCATGAAAAACACGACCACACCATAACACCACCGCCTCCAAATTTTACTGTTGGCACTACACACGCTGGAAGATGACAATCGCCGAGCATTCGCCGTACCCACACCCTGCCATCGGATCGCCACATTGTGTACCGTGATTCGTCACTCCACACGACGTTTATCCACTGTTCAATCGTTCAATGTAACGCTCCTTACACCAAGCGAGGCGTCGTTTGGCATTTGCAGGCGTGATGTGTGGCTTATGAACAGCTGCTCGACTATGAAATACAAGCTTTCTCACCTCCCGCCTTACTGTCATAGTACGTGCAGTGGATCCTGATGCAGTCTGGAATTCCTGTGTGATGGTCTGGGTAGATGTCTGCCTATTATACATTACGACCCTCTCCAACTGTTGGCTGTTCCTGTCAGTCAACAGACGAGGTCTGTCTGTACGCTTTTGTCCTGTAGGTGTCCCTTCACGTTTCCACATTACTATCACATCGGAAATAGTGGAGATAGGGATGTATAGGACTGTGGAAATCTCGGGGACGGACGTATGAAACAAGTGACACCCATTCACCTGACCATGTTCGAAGTCCGTGAGTTCCGTGGAGCGCCCCATTCTGCTCTCTTACGATGTCTGATGACTACTGAGGTGCTGATATGGAGTACCTGGCAGTAGGTGGCAGCACAATGCACCTAATATGAAAAAGTATGGTTCTTGGGATTTTGATCACATAGTGTATGTAGATGCAGACGTAGACCTATAAATGTTAAGGCATCGGTCATACGAAGCCTAATTCTCGCTTTTCTCACATGACATCCTCTAAGGCATGTAGCAACGCAATCAGGGGCTAGTGCCATAACCCGCATCCCCAGAAACTTCGCTCAGTGGTAGAGTCAAAGCAAACGAAAACATGTCTCGGCCTGCCCGTAGGTACTCGATCGTTTCTGAGGAAATGACGATCAAAATTTTCGAGGTATTTTCAGGTATCATTCCATGTAGGCTTTCACGGCCGGCGTCTTTATCAGTAAACTCTTCCGGGCTAAGTTGCCGTGGTCGATCTGTAGAACTTCTTCTCCCTGACGTTTCGTTCTTAACTGCGGAGAACATCTTCCGAGGTGAGTCGACGACTGGCTGCTAAGAGTTTTTTTTTCTTTATTTCTTTATTGAATTTCAATTCCCCCCGGAGGGGGCGGGCTGGCAGCAGCTTAGTATGCCGCTCTTCAGCCGACAGATTTTGTGACAAAGATCAAGAGAACAAATAACAACAAAACAGGCGATAAAATCGGAGACTTAGAGAGTAACAAGGCGAAAAGAAATCGTGGAACTTAAAACAACAACAGAGGGATGATGATGCTAATAAAAATACATACGAAGCAGACAGGGAAAACAATAGACAATTAAAAAACACGGCGACAGTCTGGATTCTGTTCGCAAAAGACATAAAATTCACACCTAGCGACAGCATGGTTTCTGTTCGCAACACGAGAAAGACAAACAACACTGAATAGTCACTGGAACACTGCACTAAAAAGTTGGCAAATGTGACAGACCACAGTCGAGAGCAGGTGGGGGGAAACTGGACAGAAGATGGGAAAACAAAAGAAAGGGGGGAAAGGAGAGTAAAAGCGAAGGGGGGAACCGGGAAAGCTGCTAGGAGCTGGGGCCGCCGCTTATATATAGATCGTAGGGGGCGCCACCACACGTCACGTGGCGTCGATGTGCAGCTATCTCTGGCTATCGTCTGTTCTCTCGATTGCAGGCAATCGATTGCCACGTGATTGATGCAACGTCGACCGCCATATCTTATCCAATTTTAGTCCTTCTTCTTTACGATTAAAATTGTATTGATGTTTGTGGATTTCAATTGCCTCTCTATACATAAGTGTATAATAATTTTCTGGTATTTTATGTGTCTTTTAGCGAGCAAAAGTTGAACCGAAGCGGTGGCGCAGTGGCTAGCGTCACGACTTCGCAGTTTTGCGCCCCGTCTTCGCAACCTGATTATTATTTTATTTTTGTTTTTGATATTCTTACTCATCTCCGTAAATGATTAGTATACGAATGTTTTCCATTGTACACTGAAATAACCTTGTCCTTATTCGCCTGTTAATTGCATGTCTGGTAAACGAATTAAAAAAATAAAAGAATGGATAAATTACTTGAAATTGTATTTAGTCTAATTCCTGTAGTGTATCTTCATTCATAATCAACTGCAAGCGCCATTCGAATGTTTCTACGTTCGGTACCATCGACGGGAATGCACCAAATCATCCTCTAGAATAAACATAAGAATAAAATGTGCAAATTACGAACTGATATAAGGAAGAAATGTAAGAATATGGGAATCTAAAATGATCGTAATTGCTAAAACTACCATACACATATATACAATATAATAAATGTGTGATACTTACTGTAAAATCCGCCTGTAACTCTACAATTAAGATAAAGAATAAAGCTGAAGTAAACAAGAACGCGATGATTGGTCAGAAGCCGTAGCACACGTACACTGGTGTTGTTACGCTCTTGGAAGTAGGTCCTACTTATGTATTAGTTACCTTATTACTATGTTACGTTAAATGAAACATTAAGATATTCAAATGTATTAACAGCCATCAACGTCTTTGTTAATCACGCTTTAACTGTGTAGTTTTTATTTCAAAAATCTTGTAGTCACAGTCTCTGTACTGTTGTGATCTGATTGTCGCGCTTTTGATACGCACTGTGAAAATGGCTGACGATGCGTCCTGGGTAGCAGTCACACACGCGTTTGAAACACGGTTAAAAAGTGCCGAGAAATAGGCTATTCTCAATATTTTTCACTAATTTACAGAACAAAACTTGCTTTTAAGTTTACCGAGGCATTGTATTAGATCCAGCTGACATAGAAATACCCCCCCCCCCAAATACATATAGCGAAATCAATAGCGTAATAGGTTCAAATGGCTCTGAGCACTATGGGACTTAACTTCTAAGATCATCAGTTACCTAGAACTTAGAACTACTTAAACCTAACTAACCTAAGGACATCACACACATCCATGCCCGAGGCAGGATTCGAACCTGCGACCGTAGCGGCCACGCGGTTCCAGACTGTAAATAGCGTAATAGGATGATATCTTGTGCAGTTCATGCATGAATGACTTGTCCAAGTCTCGCATTGGTCACCCCCCCCTCTCCCACATTTTTTGTTAAGTTTGAAATACTTACATCTTGTAGCTATAAAATTAATCATTTTTAATTAACAATGCAGGTGTTCTTTTTTCTAATTACATATTGCACGCGAAATTCTTGATTTCATTTCAAATATAAATTCTTAATTATCGATCTTTTACGAAAGATTGTTAATAAAAGTTGCCTCAATTAAGGAAAGTCCGCAGCTCGTGGTCGTGCGGTAGCGTTCTCGCTTCCCGCGCCCGGGTTCCATTCCCGGCGGGGTCAGGGATTTTCTCTGCCTCGTGATGACTTGGTGTTGTGTGATGTCCTTAGGTTAGTTAGGTTTAAGTAGTTCTAAGTTCTAGGGGGACTGATGACCACAGATGTTAAGTCCCATAGTGCTCAGAGCCATTTGAAACCAATTAAGAAAACATATCACTTATTTACACCACAGATGTAGTCTCACGCGAACGAGAGCTATAACTGTCGTAGGAAATGCCGTAGAAACATGAAAACCCATTATTTTCACAGCATCGAGCGCACCCTACAAATACTGCATTTTTACATTTGCCACTGCACCCTTACAATATGAACCCAACACAACGGATCTGGAGCCAAGTTAGGGGATTTGGCCCGAGAAGTAACAAGACTGTGCCGGCCGTGTTGGCCGAGCGGTCACGGAGCTTCAGTCTGATGACCTCAGATGTTAAGTCCCATAGTATTCAGAGCCATTTGAACCATTTTTTTAACAAGACTGTTAAGCTGCTGGACGTACTTGGGTTGTTGTTGTTGTGGTCTTCAGTCCTGAGACTGGTTTGATGCAGCTCTCCATGCTACTCTATCCTGTGCTAGCTTCTTCATCTCCCAGTACTTGCTGCAGCCTACATCCTTCTGAATCCGCTAAGTGTATTCATCTCTGTTGTCTCCCTCTACGATTTTTACCCTCCACGCTGCCCTCCAATACTAAATTTGTGATCCCTTGATGCCTCAGAACATGTCCTACCAACCGATCCCTTCTTCTGGTCAAGTTGTGCCACAAACTTCTCTTCTCGCCAATCCTATTCAATACTTCCTCATTAGTTAGGTGATCTACCCACCTAATCATCAGCATTCTTCTGTAGCACCACATTTCGAAAGCTTCTATTCTCTTCTTGTCCAAACTAGTTATCGTCCATGTTTCACTTCCATACATGGCTACAGTCCATATTTGCTCCCCAAATAGCAAAACTCCTTTACTACTTTAAGTGTCTCATTTCCTAATCTAATTCCCTCAGTATCACCCAACTTACTTCGACTACATTCCATTATCCTCGTTTAGCTTTTGTTGATGTTCATCTTATATCCTCCTTTCATGACACTGTCTATTCCGTTCAACTGCTCTTGCAAGTCCTTTGCAATCTCTGACAGAATTACAATGTCATCGGCGAACCTGAAAGTTTTTATTTCTTCTCCGTGGATTTTAATACCTACTCCGGATTTTTCTTTTGTTTCCTTTACTTCTTGCTCAATATACAGATTGAATAACATCGGGGAGAGGCTAAAACCATGTCTCACTCCCTTCCCAACCACTGCTTCCCTTTCATATCCCTCGACTCTTATAACTGCCATCTAGTTTCTGTACAAATTGTAAATAGCCTTTCGCTCCCTGTATTTTACCCCTGCGACCTTCAGAATTTGAAAGAGAGTATTCCAGTCAACATTGTCAAAAGCTGTATCTAAGTCTACAAATGCTAGAAACGTATGTTTGCCTTTCCTTAATCTAGCTTCTAAGATCAGTCGTAGGGTCAGTATTGCCTCACGTGTTCCTATATTCCTACGGAATCCAAACTGATCTTCCCCGAGGTCGGCTTCTACCAGTTTTCCATTCGTCTGTAAAGAATTCGCGTTAGTGTTTTGCAGCCGTGACTTATTAAACTGATTGTTCGGTAATTTTCACATCTGTCAATACCTGCTTTCTTTGGGATTGGAATTATTATATTCTTCTTGAAGTCTGAGGGTGTTTCGCCTGTCTCATACATCTTGCTAACCAGGTGGTAGAGTTTTGTCAGGGCTGGCTCTCCCAAGGCCGTCAGTAGTTCTAATGGAATGTTGTCTACTCCAGGGGCCTTGTTTCGACTCAGGTCTTTCAGTGGTCTCTCAAACTCTTCACGCAATATCATATCTCCCATTTCCATAATACTGTCCTCAAGTACATCGCCGTTGTGTAGACCCTCTGTATACTCCTTCCACCTTCCTGCTTTCCCTTCTTTGCTCAGAACTGGGTTTCCATCTGAGCTCTTGATATTCATACAAGTGGTTGTCTTTTCTCCAAAGGTCTCTTTCAATTTTCCTGTAGGCAGTATCTATCTTACCCCTCTTGAGATAAGCCTCTACATCCTTACATTTGTCCTCTAGCCATCAATGCTTAACCATTTTTCACTTCCTGTCGATCTCATTTTTGAGACGTTTGTATTCCTTTTTGCCTGCTTCATTTACTGCATTTTTATACTTTCTCCTTTGTCCGCAGCTCGTGGTCTTGCGGTAGCGTTCTCGCTTCCCGCGCACGGGGTCCCGGGTTCGATTCCCGGCGGGGTCAGGGATTTTCTCTGCCTCGTGATGACTGGGTGTTGTGTGTTCTTCATCATCATTTTACCCACATCGACGCGCAAGTCGCCGAAGTGGCGTTAAATCGAAAGACCTGCACCCGGCGGAAAGGTCTACCCGATGGGAGGCCCTAGTCACACGAAATTTACATTTTATTTTACATCAATTAAATTCAATATTTATTCTGCTAGCCAAGAATTTCTACTAGCCCTCGTCTTTTTACCTATTTTATCCTCTGCTGCCTTCACCACTTCATCTCCCAAAGCTCCCCATTCTTCTTCTACTGTATTTCTTTCCCCCGTTCCTGTCAACTTTCCTGGAACTAACGCATGCATTTTCACACGTCACAGCCGAACGCTGGCAGGATATAGAACGGCTCGTCATAAAAGAAGAAGAGAAAATGGGGTGCCTGGTTGGCTTCGTGGATTCTGTTGTTGATGACTCGTTATCAACGTAGCAGATGATAGTTCCAGAACTGAAATGTATTTCTCGGATTCGGATAAGGAAGGAGCTAAGAGATTACCAGACTGACTGTGATTAGTACCATCAGTGGCTTCAGTATTCAGCGGTACGGTGAAATCCTTGCAGTTTGGTTTTGCACTACACAGCTCGCTCAAAATAATTACCCTGTGTTTAAGTTAGAAACTTTCATCAGTGCTGTTTTACAATTAGAATACTATGTTAGGTGAGAACGAGGGATATTTATGCTTTCCGTCTGGTCACCTAAGAAGCGTGCGACAGTGCTGGACTTTTGCCGAATATTATTTGATTCCTTTTAAAAATTAAATGGCATTCGAAGCTTTATTGTTGCTTTCCTCCTCTCTTTTTAGGTCCGAACTGCAACTGCTCACACCATTTCAGGTTAGTTCTACCACCTGGTTGGCCAGTGCTGTCCAAGTTTAATGCGCCGGTAAAGCTGTTGTCCCCGATCATCCGCTCAGACTATGAGCGTGTAACACTGCGTAAAACGCATCCTTGTGATTGTACTTAACTGTACTGGACACAGCTTGGCTTCCCCTCCACGTGAAACGAAATCCAATAACATTCAAGCAAACGTGCAAGAATACATTGTGTAATGTTTGCATCAGGTTTATAATAGGTTAGAGTCATAACTCACATGCTCCAGAATAATGAAAATTGAGATACCGACATATTCTCATATAACTTTATACATAGAACATAATTCACGAAACAGTTATTCACATTTGGCATAAGATCCTTGAGAAAACCGGTGTTAAACTTCACGGTTAGTTTCAAAAGTCTCATGATCCGCGGCATCTTGTGGGTTTTGTCCCGTACCTCATCTTGACCAATCAGCGATTAGCTCACTCGGCACCATTTTCTTGTGTAGTAGTAAATATTGATGCCAGTGGAGTGCGTTTTATGTTCTGTTTAGTTATTTTCGGGAATATAATTCAATATAGTGGTTGGAATAAAACTTGAGAGACATGTCATGGAAGAAAACGTTTCACTCGTTGGAGAAAGAGGAAGGCCAAGGAAACGTTCACAGGATCCAGAAATATGGAAAAGTCGGGAAGCCAAACGAATGAGGTTAGAATATCCTGTTTTCTTCATTGTTTGCTTGTTATTGGCTTGACTTGTTCCTCCGCGTAAGAATGTATAGGACTCTTTCTTTGGGACTTAACAGTGAGGTATAGCAAATTCAATATTTAAGTCCATTTTTGAAGAATAAACAGAACCTCACAGTGTAGTTTGTTCTATCATTATAGGTACAAATATAGGTGTTGCATATCGAGTAGCAACACGATAGTTGCCGCGAAACCAACATCGTCCAAACAGCTCAGTGCCAAAACTCACAAGATCCAAAATGAGGATTGTCAAAACTTACATGTTCCATAGCTCATAAACAAAACTCACATGATCCAAAATGTAACCTTAAATAATTCTAATTTCTCAATATGCAAACATAATCTGAAATATACATAATGATTTATAGCCATTGTTCTTGCACATACTGATGTCAATGTATGGGACATGTGCACGACACATGTAAAACACGTTTTTAGTCATTTGTGAAAGTTTATGTTTTTGGAGCATGTGAGTTATGCTTCTAACTTTCTATGATGAACACAGTATAGCTATTGTGCCACCACAGTTGTGGTGTGCTTAACGCGGGCTAAATGGCATCTAAATGACGTCGAAAACAATGACAGTCGTTTTCTCAGAAACAGTGGTGCATCTACGCGTAAGACGAGACACACGTTCACCCGTTTTGGTTCCTCTTCCACTGAGCGAAGTTTCTGGGAAATCGGGTTATGGCACTTGTCGTGTTCCCCTCGTCAGCGCTACTAACTTGTGCTAACTAACGAAAGTACGATCGTATAAAGGTATCAAACCTAGTTTATGACAGGAGTGAGTAGAGCAGGGCCGGCCAAACGCTGCACAGTGTGCAGACGTGCGGAAGTGCTGCATATGTGTCCTAAATGAATGGCGGCGGCTCCTCTTCCCTGTTCATGTGGTACAAGCAAGAGCGCAACATACTCAGTCTCGTTTACCCCTGGTGACCGTAACCTTAAGAGAGAAGTACTGAGAAATTGCAGGTACTGTGAAAAAGCAAAGGACGGCAGATCTATGTTCTCGGTCGTTTAGATCAAGCATCAGTGATGAAAATCTCCCGCAATTGTTTGCGTTTGTCAATGAGCCGTGCTTTTGTGCCCGGTATCAACTATATCATTTCGCATGACCAGTGATAAACGTGTTTGGATTTATTCCTTTCATAATTAAAAATTAGTGTTTACTAACTGTGCATTATTGCCTCGTTCTGCTCCATGTTACATTATTATCAGGAAAATTGGTCATTACACCGATTGTTGTATACTTACATTTCGGTTTTTTTTTTTTTTAAATGTGTGAAGGGCTGCGCTCAGTTGAAGTCGATAAAACGTAACATATCAAAAACATTACTCGTATTTACGTGCCGCCAGTCAAGCTGCCTTAATAAAAACCCACGGTTGTTAACTGTATTACTTGTCTTACTGGGTTAAACTGTTAACATAAAAGTAGACGTCTCAATGAGTAGACTGTGACAGTATTTTAAATGTTTAATACGCGAAATACCTTCCCACGGTTGGCTTGCAAGCTGTGGAAAGAGCACTAGAATGCGCTGGTACAGAGTACCCCAGCGAGTGGGTAAAGCGACATCTGTGCGTAGAAACATGCACTACATGAACGCTGACGGCTGCGGCGTGCACACTGTGACCCGGAAGTTGCACGCACCGCACGCGTGCAGAATTTCTGGCCTGCCCTGGAGTAGAGGAAAGGGTGCCTATTATGCGATAGTTCCCTAATATGAGACTCCACAACTGTGCTCATGTCAGGGGCTGCACTCTGGTGGAGAGTTTCTTAAACACGTCTATTGCGTGCCGGACGACGACACAGCGAGTAGGATGCCTTAGTTGAGCCGGACACAGTACGTAGAGGTTGATACAAAAATTTCTTATGTTTGGAGTTTTTGCGACATCGGTGTTAAGACAATATTTCAGCTTCAACGTGAGTGGATATTACTATACTCTTTTATTGTTGTTACTTGTGACGGTATTACCTATAATTATTGACAATTAGGTTCATTTTCCAACGAACGTTGTTAGCAAGTGCGTGATTCTTTGTGTAAGATGGCTAAATTCCTAATATGCGATAGTATGGGGATCCAAACACACGACAGTGTCGCATATTACGATACCTATCGCATATTGGGGCAACTCGTTCTCTCACGATTTGTTATACGTAATTTACGCAATACTATCATGAGATAGTAATTTACGCAATACTATCATGAGATAACAATATTTCATCATTTATTGTAGTAAAATTTTGGCAACTGCGTTTATTTTAATTCGATTAAATTATCATAAACAGGGATTACTTTGACTAGTCTTATGGTCAGAAATTGGAATGTTTTCTGGAACTTTCTTTCAAAGCAGTATTTTGCTCAGAAGTTGGTCAATATTACTCCCAATTCAAAGTACTCCTTTCACAGTACTTATAAGAGATAATCTAAGAAATAAAATCATAGAAGTTGAAGTCATTTAAGAAGTATGTCTGATTATTGTATTTATTCTTTGTAGATGGCATTGGCGCCTAAAAGGAAAAAGTGGGATAAAGACGCCTTGGTTCGTGCCATTACATGTTTGAGAAATGGCGAGATGGTGGTACTTAAAAGCCTCAAAAGTTTTTGCTGTACCAAAACGTAGTTTGGAAAGGTATGTGAAGGATAAAACTCGTACACCCGAGAAGCTGGTTGGTGTTAATCTTGGCAGAAGGCCTGCTCTCTCATCTAAACTGGAAGATGAACTAGTCAAGTACTGCCTTGCAATGGAAGAGCGATTTTATGCTCTTAAATGTAAGGACATACGAAGCATGGCCACGTGAAAACAATGTTCATATTGCATGTTTGCCACCTCATTCAACGCATAAAATGCAGTCACTTGACGTCGGATTCATGGGGCCATTGAAAACCTACGATGCCCAAGAGATAGAAACGTGGTTGGCAAGTGACCCATTATTAATTATTAATAGCTAGGTGATTTGGGGCAGCTTACAACCGAGCAGCAACAATGAAAGCATCTGCGAATGCCTTCAGAAAAACAGGTCTCATCGTATGCAACAGAAACATCTTTAGGGAACATGAATTTTC
Source organism: Schistocerca nitens (assembly GCF_023898315.1). Lineage (NCBI taxonomy): Eukaryota > Metazoa > Arthropoda > Insecta > Orthoptera > Acrididae > Schistocerca > Schistocerca nitens. The sequence goes on from NC_064624.1 coordinate 139,668,176, forward strand.
AATTCATCGCCATGCTGACGCTCTTCAAGAAAGATATACCAAAAACGAAAATGAAACTACTAATGGTCAAGCTGTCAGCCCGGCAGACATCAGACCTCTCCCACACATCGCAAAACCAACTGGAGACAGTCAAATAGGTCAAACATCGCGGTCGTGCTCTGCTGCGTTAGTAACTTCAACTCCTTATGTGAAGCAACTGCAAGAATCTAAACAGAAGAAATCAGAGGCTGAAGGTAAGAAAGCAGCCAGAAAGTTGTTTGGCGAGAAGAGTGGAAAACCTTCAAATCGTAGACCTAAAGCAGAAGAATCGTCTAGTGACTTGGCATCCGATGTCCATCTTGATGACAGTGGGGATTCAGACAGCAGTGATGACGATGACGCAGAGTGTCTGTTCTGTACTGGCTGCTTTTCTGAAGACAAAAACGGGGAGAAATGGTCACAGTGCACGAAATGTTATCGCTGGACTCATGAAGATTGTCACAGAAGACAATTTTGTTTGCCCCGGATGTCGTGAATATAAACCTTAGTATTGTGAAATGACTGATGGATAACAGAAATGAATGAACATGTAAAAATTGTATATTCATATGCCATTATTCTGTAATGAAATAATTAAAGCAAAATATTATATCTCATATTAGGAAACCTTGATCTCATTTCTACGAAATGCCTTGTTTGTGAACATTTAATAACTACTCTGAAAGATTGTTTATTATTGCACATTTGATAATTGTATGATAAAATTAAATAATGGAAGATATTATTACCATCATAAAAAATACAATTGCACTTAATTTTAGGTCTTTCAAATGGGTTTCCAAAAGTGTGTCTCATATTAGGCACCTTTCCTCTACTTCTTGCCAGAGAAAAAAGGAAGATTAGGTTTTAACGTCCCGTGAACATTGAGATCATTAGTGACGGAGCACACGCTCGGATTGCGCCAAGGTTGGGGAAGGAAATCAGCCGTGCCCTTTGAAAGGAATCATCGCGGGATTTGCCTGGATCAATTTAGGAAAATCACGGAAAGCCTATGTCTGGATTGCCGGACGCGGGTTTAAACCGTCGTCCTACCAAATGCCCGGCTCTTGTCAGAAACGCGCAGCTTTTAGGTCTCGGCTGGGCTAGCATAGACGCATATGCAGACTAGACTTGGCCACTGTTTCTACGTTTCGATACAGTGTATCGATGCGTGGAACTGTTTCAGTGTTTCGGAACGGCTGTGGTTCACTGTTTCGAAACAGTGGTGTTTCATTCCGCCCCTGTCTCGGACAACCGGACCAGATTCGATCTCGAGCCAGACACAGAAACTGTATCAGTGCACCTACGCTTGGAACGGACTAATTGTATAGAAATAGTGATGTTTCATCCCGCTCTGTGTCGGACGAGATTCGGGCTCGGCACAGGTACTGAAACACAACATACCACTTCATGAAACACTTTCAAGTGTGTCGAAATCTTTTTGACAAGCAATAGAATGAAGCTTAAGATATCCGAAAATAAAGCGTCGCTTCTAGCTGACTGATTACGAGATGGCGTAACATCTGCTTTATAAACGCTAACCAAACAATAAAACAACGCATACTATTCACATTCAAAATAATAAATATGTGAAAATCATTCGATTAAATTATTTTTTTATAACATACGCTTCTCTTTTCATGTACAGTAATCGTATTAAGAAACGCAAGTAAGCCTACAACATTTTGAATAAAAAAAGACGTAGAGTGACAGTTATTAGACATATACATAAATTTGATCTAGGTATAATTGCAAGCAATCTTTTTTTGAGGTTCAAATGTGTGTGAAATCTTATGGGACTTAACTGCTATGGTCATGAGTCCCTAAGCTTACACACTACTTAACCTAAATTATCCTAAGGACAAACACGCACACCCATGCCCGAGGGAGGACTCGAACCTCCGCCGGGACCAGCCGCACAGTCCATGACTGCAGCGCCTGAGACCGCTCGGCTAATCCCGCGCGGCTGCAAGCAATCTGTTTGACATATCACTAATAGTGTAATGGTGAACGGGAAGGGCTGGGAAGCATGGTGACTTTATAGTAACGGTTCGAAACACCTTGAAAGACGAAATTTTTTTTCTGTTATATTTTGTTATTTATTCGAATTATTTGGCGTTATTTGTGAGTCTATAGTCTCTGTGCCTTAATCCACAATGATTTCCTTTGTGTGCATGGAAATTAGCAGGATGGTATATTACCCATACTAACGGAATGTGGGAATCCTAGTAGCATATCCGTAGTTTCTGCAGAGTTCCGTTCGTGGTGGTTCTTCTGTCTTCAGCTATGGCTGTCCTCAGCCAATTGAAAAGTATGAAAGTCACACGACACGAAAGCAGCGCAGGAAATACGAAACTGCCAAGACGCCCAAGTGATAGTTTCATACTTTCTGCGAAATGATTAGCGCTCCCGCACCTCATTTGTGTTTATATGGACATACTTATACAGTAGACATTCAAGATGATAAAATGTGTAGGTTTATTAGATTACAAAACACAAACTGTTTCACTGTTTCGAAACAGCGTATCGAAACATTACATTGTACTGTTTCATTTGTTTCGAAACAGTTAAGTGTTTCAGTTTGCCCATCTCTAATGCAGACAGAGCAGAACGTGGACGCTAGCGGGGCTCCCAATTCCACTCCCGCAATGGGCCAATCGGCGACTTCCCGTGAGCAAAGCAGTCACGTGACCTGCGGCACTGCGCCGCGGGTTGGCCCTCTCCTCGCAGTTTTATAGTCTAATCCTGAGCCAAAGCACCTGCCTGCCACGCACCGCATCGTATTGGACAGCCGTCCCACCCCCACTCCAGCGACGCAGTAAGTACTGCAGTGTCCAATGTATGACGCCGCACTGCCCACGCGCCTATGCCGCTCCACAAAATTAGTTCCCAATCTCTGGAAGCAACTTATCTTTCTACCACAATCTTCTCAATTCTGTTTTGTAATACCAGTATCACCGTCAATACACAAAATTTTACGCTGAATGTACTGCATTACTAAATTTTCTGACATGCTGTTGGTCCTAAGGGTCTATTCAGATCGCGTTAATACATCGTTATTTTTTCCTCTCTACTTTTTACGAAATACAGACTATAAAACAATTTCAGTTCTTTCTTTTCCTCCAGCACTCTTTTCCACTTTTCCTTCTTCAGGCAATTACACATTTCACCTACTGCTTATGCCTTGAAAGTCCTCTAAATTTAACACTTCTGCAAATACCTCTCACTAATGCTTCCTTTGCTTTTGTCGTGTATTTTTAAATCTTGAAAGTCCTCTAAATTTAACACTTTTTCTGTAAATGCCTCTCTCTGCTGCTTCCTTCGCTTTTGTCGTGTATTTTTAAATCTTTCAATACCTCGGATCCAGCAAGGTGTTAATTTCTTTTCTGGAGATACCTGATTACTTGATTTGTTTGTTTAGCGTGCTGTAATTCAACCTGTATAAATTCCCCGAAATATATCACAGTCTCATTTTTTCTTATCATTATTATTATTTTATTATTATTATTATGTTATTCGAATTTCGGCAACCCAGGACCATGTGAAACAGCTGATAAATAACATATTCTTTCTCTCACCTTCTTCTTCTTCGCAATACTTCTCCATTCTTGCTCTCTGTTGTTCTCTTCTTTCTTCTGTCCTTGCACTTCCACTTTCCCTGTGTTTTCTTCTGAGAACCTTTGACTTTTGGTAAGTTCTCCCTGGATTCATGTCTTTTCTATGTCTTTGTCTATATTCCTAACTTCTACAGGACGATTCACGAAGATATGCAAATATTTTAATATGTTACTCTACAAGTGAAACTAAAGAAAAACGTTCGTACAAACATAGGTCCGCAAATGTTTAGTTACAGAGTTACGGCTAATAAAAGGTTTTGCCTGAAATTTAGCAACTTCGCTAATATGAAACCATCGCAAAACTGTACGGGGTTAAAGCACGATTTCCATTTATTTTGTTATTACTAATTTGGTGAATCTAATAAATTATGTCGCAGACGTGTATCTGCAGTAGTTTTCCAGAACATCCAGACAAGCAAAGAAGTAATTTCGTAAAATTTTTGATTTATTAACCGCTTGGCCCAATTTGTTTTTTAAATTCCAGACAATTGCAGAAAGTTTTCAACAGAAGTTGTTGAGAATTTAATTTTGGAACAATTATGGTAATAATGTTAACTGAAACTGTATGAATGTGTCAGATAATCTGCTTTTATTAATACCGTAGCACGTGAATTCATGTTAAACCGGAAAAAACGAAGCTCATTGTTAACGAAGTTGTACAGTGTAGATACAATTTCACAATAAATTCACAATAAATGTTCAGAAATGCATCCAACGAGTTAAATGGATTTAGCTGCACGTGCACGAACGGATTTTGTTGCTCGTTTCAGTTTCACTGGGTTGTTCTTTATTTCGTCTATTGCATTTACAATGCGAACAAGTAACGACTCACGTCTATTGACTTTGTTCTGATAAACTATGTCTTTCATCCATCCCCATACACAAAAATCCATTGGTGTTAAATCGGGCGATCTGGGTGTTATAGAAGTTGCTAAATTTCACGCAAAAGATTAGCCGTAACTCTACAACTGAACATTTGCAGACCTATGTTTCTATGAACTTTTTTCTTTAGTTTTACTTGTAGAATGAAAGATTAAAATATTTGCATATCTTCGTGAATCACCCGGTATATATCTTTCTTAAGTTCCATAAACCGTCAAATTTGGGTTTTTGGAATTCTGTCACCGAAGTTGAACTTCTTTTTCAGCTACCTGTTATATGTTCTTTCTAAGCCATCATAAAATGTACATAGTTCGTCTTCTCGTTGCATCTATTATATACTTAGTTTTTTATGCACCTTCTTGTTCTTTGTGAGTTTCCAAATCCCGTTTTCATACTTCGTACCGAAAATATTTCGAATTATTCGTCTTCCTTTCTTCTCCAAATTATTTAACTGTTTGATTGTAGTTATGGCATAAAGTCAATCGGTTTTAATCACCACATTTTAATACCTCAATTTTGTAATGATACACAAAGATTTTTTTTGTGCATGTGCAAAGCCATTTCTATTTTTCTTATTGCATCTGTTATTTCTGATATATTTCAGCACAGCTTTTTAATGTCGAAGCTTACGTGGTTCTTATTAGATCTAGAATTTTCCACATTTTCTTCTCTGTAATTTATTCCCAGGTTGTCTCATTTGTGATTCCAGGCTAGGCATTCACTTCTGTATAGGACTTTTGGTTTCACTTGAGTGTTTTAATCCATTATTTCTGCATTTCTTGATATGCACATTTTATTGCTAATAGTTTTTGTTATTCCATGTGCTCCTTCCACTTTGTGTGTCCGTTCATTTATGGATTGACTTTTCTAAGGAATTGTCCTGAATTATCTCTCCTAGATATTTGAACATTTTGACCTCTTCTGCTTGATCAATGCCCTCCTGTACAAATTTTGTTGCACTTGTTTTATGCCAGTGACAAATTTTGTTCTCTGCACAGACATTCTAGCTAATTTACGACCTAATATCTTCCACATATGTTTCTACAGCCTGGATGGAATAATTTAAATGGAGGCATCTTCCGTTCCGGGCTTTAATTTTTTTTTCATTTATATATGTACTTACAGATAGGAGCGGAAACTGTCCTACGTATGCTGGATGATTGCTTTTTGTTCATGGTATATCTGGAGCATTTATTTGCGGATGGCCAAAAGACAACTTTTTTCCTTATATTATTTAGTTTAGGTCTAAAAGTTATTTACTATCACGAAATTTGTATAACAATATTTTAGTTTGATCATTTTACATAGTAAACGTACTGGGTAAATTTTACAAATATCAAACTGTGAAATTCACTAATTGTTAGTAAACCTCCGTCGCCTAACGCGTTTATAAATAACGGATTTCTATTTTTTTACCTGATGGCCCCAGTAATTTTTGAGTTGCAGACTAACATTAGCACTAATTCCTATAGTAAAATCAAATTTGGATATAAACTTGAAACATGCTATCGAAACGTTTCGGAATGGCCCGGCCGAAATTTGAGCTGAGTACTTGTTGCCAGGTCAAGTAATAATTGTATAAGAGACAACAAAATATTGTTATCTTGCTTCCCTTGTTTATAACTAAGCACTTGTTACTGCTGGCACTTCTTGCTGTTAGACACGTGAAATGGCTGCAGAAACCTTGAACTTCGTTTATAATTATAACGAATGGTTGTGTGACAGCAAGAAATGACAACAGCAAAAGAAATAAGTGCTTTAACACATCACAAATAAGAAAAGCAAGACCACAACATAAAAAAATTGAAAGTAACGCGCTAAATAACGTGATATATAGCAAATCTCAATCTGAAGTGACCGAAAAGCAGAAAAATGAAAATCACCTTCTGTTCTTTACACATAACAAGATACAGATTGTATGGCAGATAAAAAGCTAACAGCATACACAACTAATAGCGTCATACACTCCTGGAAATTGAAATAAGAACACCGTGAATTCATTGTCCCAGGACGGGGAAACTTTATTGACACATTCCTGGGGTCAGATACATCACATGATCACACTGACAGAACCACAGGCACATAGACACAGGCAACAGAGCATGCACAATGTCGGCACTAGTACAGTGTATATCCACCTTTCGCAGCAATGCAGGCTGCTATTCTCCCATGGAGACGATCGTAGAGATGCTGGATGTAGTCCTGTGGAACGGCTTGCCATGCCATTTCCACCTGGCGCCTCAGTTGGACCAGCGTTCGTGCCGGACGTGCAGACCGCGTGAGACGACGCTTCATCCAGTCCCAAACATGCTCAATGGGGGACAGATCCGGAGATCTTGCTGGCCAGGGTAGTTGACTTACACCTTCTAGAGCACGTTGGGTGGCACGGGATACATGCGGACGTGCATTGTCCTGTTGGAACAGCAAGTTCCCTTGCCGGTCTAGGAATGGTAGAACGATGGGTTCGATGACGGTTTGGATGTACCGTGCACTATTCAGTGTCCCCTCGACGATCAGAGATCGCTCCCCACACCATGATGCCGGGTGTTGGCCCTGTGTGCCTCGGTCGTATGCAGTCCCGATTGTGGCGCTCACCTGCACGGCGCCAAACACGCATACGACCATCATTGGCACCAAGGCAGAAGCGACTCTCATCGCTGAAGACGACACGTCTCCATTCGTCCCTCCATTCACGCCTGTCGCGACACCACTGGAGGCGGGCTGCACGATGTTGGGGCGTGAGCGGAAGACGGCCTAACGGTGTGCGGGACCGTAGCCCAGCTTCATGGAGACGGTTGCGAATGGTCCTCGCCGATACCCCAGGAGCAACAGTGTCCCTAATTTGCTGGGAAGTGGCGGTGCGGTCCCCTACGGCACTGCGTAGGATCCTACGGTCTCGGCGTGCATCCGTGCGTCGCTGCGGTCCGGTCCCAGGTCGACGGGCACGTGCACCTCCCGCCGACCACTGGCGACAACATCGATGTACTGTGGAGACCTCACGCCCCACGTGTTGAGCAATTCGGCGGTACGTCCACCCGGCCTCCCGCATGCCCACTATACGCCCTCGCTCAAAGTCCGTCAACTGCACATACGGTTCACGTCCACGCTGTCGCGGCATGCTACCAGTGTTAAAGACTGCGATGGAGCTCCGTATGCCACGGCAAACTGGCTGACACTGACGGCGGCGGTGCACAAATGCTGCGCAGCTAGCGCCATTCGACGGCCAACACCGCGGTTCCTGGTGTGTCCGCTGTGCCGTGCGTGTGATCATTGCTTGTACAGCCCTCTCGCAGTGTCCGGAGCAAGTATGGTGGGTCTGACACACCGGTGTCAATGTGTTCTTTTTTGCATTTCCAGGGGTGTATGAGAGATGTGAACAAATATGTAACCGTATTATTTCCACATTTAGTACCCAGAGCTCAATATTTAAGCATACTGTATGTTGAACAACATACAGCGCCTCAGTTCAGTGATGTAACATACTTGCCACCTAATAATCGCTCCTTTGGAAGTAAAATACTTTTGAACCTCTCGGTCACATCGACCGGCTCAGAACTAAAATAAACAAAAATCCCACCGATGATGACACATAAAATACTGAAACATCATTGGGTGATAACAAAACTATAATACGGTATCTTGCACATGGCGGAATTTGTCGCCAGTTTCACTTCCGAGAAAATGATGGCTTCTTTTTTTTTGGTAGACTGCTCGTGCCGGCAGGGGTGGTCGAGTGATTCTTGGCGCCTCAGTCTGGAACCGCGCGACCGCTACGGTCGCAAGTTCGAATCCTGCCTCGGGCATGGATGTGTTTGATGTCCTTAGGTTAAGTTAGGTTTAAGTAGTTCTAAGTTCTAGGGGACTGATGATCTCAGAAGTTAAGTCCCATAGTGCACAGAGTCGTTTGAACCATTTTTACACTGCTCATGTCGCGAACGTCGCTTTAAAGCAGGGGCGGGCAAACGTTGCACGCGGCTCGTGAGCGCACAGCGCTGCACGTGTGCTGCTCGCGTGCAGGCGTCGAATGGGGCAGTGACGACAGCCGGCAGGTTGCGGCAGTGTAGTGCCAGGCTAAGCCGCGGACGTTGAAGCGAAGGGACCACTACGTAGTGAGCGTTGTATTTCAAGAACCGGAAAATGCAGAGTGAATCAAGGAAACGGAGAAGTGGAGATTTGCTATCTTTTAAAAAGGAATGGGAGATTCATTTTTTCTTTGTGCAAAAACGTGAAAATTCGAAATGTACAATATGTGACAGTATTCTCGCTGGTCAGTGGAAGTTTAATATTGAACACCATTATAATAAATTTCAATATGTTCCCGTACGTAGTGCAATAAAAGAGGAAATTCTCAAGCGATTTGGGGATATATCATACATATCCCAAGGTTTTGAATAGTTCTCGAGACAATTTGCTGTTTCTGTAGATGATATTCATCCCAGTTTGTAAATGGAATTAATAGATCTACCCTGTAGACTCTACAGCGTAATTCTCGTATGAGAGACAAGTTCCTTTTGGCAAGATGTGTAACAGATTTTTATCACAACTTCCCACAGCAAGAGTTTCCTCGTCTCCATCGTGAAGCCGCGAAGATCATATGTTTGGCTCGACATACGTTTGAGAGAGATTTTTTTCTGTTATGAAAATTAATAAGTCTCGGTTAAGAGCAAACATCAGTAATGAAAATTTACGTAACCGTTTGCGTTTCTCTGTATGTAGAAATTTTGTTCAAGACATTAGACGTATTGTAAACTCCACCTGTGATAAATAAAACGTATCGTAGGTAATAGGTACTCTTTCAAACCACGATTTCTTTCAAGCACTCCTACTAACCTTATTCCTTCATTCAATAAAGCAGGCCAGGAAACAAAACGCATTACAGAGGAAGAAGCGGAGAGACGGTATGGTGAGGAGGGGAGAGAAGCGGATGGCCAACTTGCCCCTGTGTGCACGCAGAACACCTGTTGACTGCACACGTGCAAGTGCACCTCACACGTGCAGGATTCCTGCCCGCCCCTGCTTTAAAGGATCTAGGGTCAGTTAATGCTCAATGGTATATAACAATTTGTTTCAGAAAAGTCATCGACGAAATGACGAAAAGACAACGGAAAGCGTTCCACCATTCTCATGTCAATGCCAGCTGATACCACGTCAAGTCAAACAGTTAACAACTTCAAGGAGTAAAACATGGAATTGATGTTTCACTGCCCATATTCGCCAAACGACTTCGTGCTGGTCAAATGACAGTGGAGCAAAGACCAGAAAAAAAAGTTGTGGTAAGTTCCTAAGGGAACAAACTGCTTAGTCATGGGGGAGGACTCGAACCTTCGACGGGGGGAGCCGCGCGAACCATGGCAAGGTCTCCCGGACTGCGCGGCTACAACGAGCGGCAGCATAGCCTAGACTCTCTAGAAATTACACAATGGATTTTGGCCCTAATTGTAGTCAAACGATGAGCGGGAAATGGAAAAGTTGCCTATTGAAGGAAGGAAGACTAGGTTTAACGTCCCATCGACATCGAGGGTCATTAATGGGCTATCAAATCGACCAGCATGATGTCTAGATTTGCAAAAAATCTTAGTGATTTGAGGGAAACTGAAATGCAATATAAGAGAAAGAAAGATAAAAAAATATGATGCATCCACATGAATGCTAAAAGGAATCCGTTAAACGTCGGTTACGGGATAAATCAACCAAATGTAAAGGCCGTAAATTCAACTAAATACCTAGGAATTACTACTGTTGTTGTGGTCTTCAGTCCTGAGACTGGTTTGATGCAGCTCTCCATGCTACTCTATCCTGTGCAAGCTTCTTCATCTCCCAGTACCTACTGCAACCTACATCCTTCTGAATCTGCTTAGTGTATTCATCTCTTGGTCTCCCTCTACGATTTTTACCCTCCACGCTGCCCTCCAATGCTAAATTTGTGATCCCTTGATGCCTCAAAACATGTCCTACCAACCGATCCCTTCTTCTAGTCAAGTTGTGCCACAAACTTCTCTTCTACCCAATCCTATTCAATACCTCCTCATTAGTTTCGTGATCTACCCACCTTATCTTCAGCATTCTTCTGTAGCACCACATTTCGAAAGCTTCTATACTCTTCTTGTCCAAACTGGTTATCGTCCATGTTTCACTTCCATACATGGCTACACTCCATACAAATACTTTCAGAAACGACTTCCTGACACTTAAATCTATACTCGATGTTAACAAATTTCTCTTCTTCAGAAACGATTTCCTTGCCATTGCCAGTCTACATTTTATATCCTCTCTACTTCGACCATCATCAGTTATTTTACTCCCTAAATAGCAAAACTCCTTTACTACTTTAAGTGTCTCATTTCCTAATCTAATCCCCTCAGCATCACCCGATTTAATTTGACTACATTCCATTATCCTCGTTTTGCTTTCGTTGATGTTCATCTTATATCCTCCTTTCAAGACACTGTCCATTCCGTTCAACTGCTCTTCCAAGTCCTTTGCTGTCTCTGACAGAATTACAATGTCATCGGCGAACCTCAAAGTTTTTACTTCTTCTCCATGAATTTTAATACCTACTCCGAATTTATCTTTTGTTTCCTTTACTGCTTGCTCAATATACAGATTGAATAACATCGGGGAGAGGCTACAACCCTGTCTCACCCCTTTCCCAACCACTGCTTCCCTTTCATGCCCCTCGACTCTTATAACTGCCATCTGGTTTCTGTACAAATTGTAAATAGCCCTTCGCTCCCTGTATTTTACCCCTGCCACCTTCAGAATTTGAAAGAGAGTATGCCAGTTAACGTTGTCAAAAGCTTTCTCTAAGTCTACAAATGCTAGAAACGTAGGTTTGCCTTTCCTTAATCTATTTTCTAAGATAAGTCGTAGGGTCAGTATTGCCTCACATGTTCCAACATTTCTACGGAATCCAAAGTGATCTTCCCCGAGGTCCGCTTCTACCAGTTTTTCCATTCGTCTGTAAAGAATTCGCGTTAGTATTTTGCAGCTGTGACTTATTAAACTGATAGTTCGGTAATTTTCACATCTGTCAACACCTGCTTTCTTTGGGATTGGAATTATTATATTCTTCTTGAAGTCTGTAGGAATTTCGCCTGTCTCATACATCTTGCTCACCACTACGAACAACTTAAATTAGAAGGAACACACAGAGAATGTTGTGGGAAAGGCTAACCAAAGACTGCGTTTTATTGGAAGACGCTTAGAAAATGTAACAGACCTACTAAGGAGACCGCCTGTTTTGGTTGGCAGGAAGGCACGCGTTTTAGCTCACGTAGGATGGCGTAAGGTCTGGAACAGGACAAGGAAATTAGAATTTAGAAAAAAGGACGTAGCTGGTGGAATACTTAACTTTAATCCATTAACGATGAACGTCGGTGTTGACAGTGCATGATTCAATATCAATAGTAACTGATAATGGCGCGTTGCTAGGTCGTAGCAAATGACGTAATTGAAGGCTATGCTAAACTATCGTATCGGCAAATGAGAGCGTATTTTGTCAGTGAACCATCGCTAGCAAAGTCGGCTGTACAACTGGGGCGAGTGCTAGGAAGTGTCTCTAGACCTGCCGTGTGGCGGCGCTCGGTCTGCAATCACTGACAGTGGCGACACGGGGGTCCGACGTATACTAACGGACCGCGGCCGATTTAAAGGCTACCACCTAGCAAGTGTGGTGTCTGGCGGTGACACCACACCGCCTACACTATGCTTGTCCGTCCTCTTATAGGATACTGCTGTGGGATCCTTACCACATAGGATTGACGGAGTACATCGAAACAGTTCAAAGAAGGGCAGCACATTTTGTATTATCGCGAAATAGGGGAGAGAGTGTCACTGAAATGATACAGGATTTGGGATGGATATCATTTAAACACAGGCGTTTTTCTTCGCGGAGGAATCTTCTCACGAAATTCCGATCACCAACTTTCTCTCCCGAATGAGAAAATATTTTGTTGACGCCGACCTACATAGCGAGAAACGACCACCCTGATACAATAAGGGAAATCAGAGGTCGTACGGAAAGATTAGGTGTTCGTTCTTTGCTCGCGCTATACGAGTTTGGAATAATAGAGAATTGTGAAGGTGGTTCGATGAACCAACTGCCAGGCACTTAAATGTGATTTGCAGAGTATCCGAATGGCACGGAAATCGGCAGAAGTGGAATACATGTACGGACAAACAACTTACTACAATTTGAGAAACATTGGATGATTTACTCAAGACAAAGAGCTTCACAATCTGAGCAAGTCAGAAATGCGTTGGTAAACATTTTTGTCCAACTTGCGCTTTAGATTGACAAAATCAGATTCCAGTTGGAGGGCTCTGCGCATTATATTCCAAACATTCTAAATTGGGGACAGATCCGGTGACCTTGCTGGCCGACCTAGGGTCTGGGAAGCAAGAAGACAGGAAGTCTCACGGTGTGCGGGCGGGCATTATCTTGCTGAAATGTAAGCCTAGGATGGCTTGCCATTAAGGGGCGAAATACGCGGTATAAAATATCGTAGATGTTCTGCTGCGCTTTATGGGTGGCACAGGTGGCAACCAAAGGGGCCTCCTATGAAATGAAAAGGCACCCCAGAGCAATCACACCTGGTCTGGTATGCCACGGCTGTCGAGGGCATCTCCAGACACATCTTGGCCCGGGAATCTCATTGACTGGAGCAGAACTGCCTTGAGTGATGAGTCCCGTTTCGACTGATTAATTGAGAGGGGTTATGGGACCAAACGACGAGGTCATTACTCTCGCGATTCCCCAAGTTAGTCACAGAAGAAAGAGGGTCCACTAAAAGTGGACGGATTCAGTCAGAGGAATCAATTTATAAAATAATGGACATTAAACACACACAGTAAAAGGCATAAAAGGGGGCAGTCATGGGGTCACAGACCGAGCAGACTGGAAAATAAGTCCCAACCACAACCAACCTGCCCCTGCTCCAAGACTAAAGTGGAACCTTATATCTGGAAATAAAAACCATTTTCACAGAGGAAACTGAGGACCAGTTCAACCATTTGTGGATCGTCTACTAATATTAAATTTAAGGAATCGGCAAGACTAAACACGAAGGGCCGAAAGAAGGGGGCATTCCACCAATCTGTGCGGTATCGTCAGTTTGTCTCCACAACCACATTGTGGGGGTGGTTTTTTACGTTAAGAGGGAAAATTAGGTGAGCCGGGTATGACCAATGTGTAAACGGCATAAAACACTGGACTCCTTCTGAGAGGGGCGGAAGGAAGAGCGCCAAACTGCAGTAGACTCCTTGATTGTGCGGAGTTCATTAATGTGAGCAGTAGCGCTCCAGATGGCATTCCACTTTTGGGCGAAGAGAGATTTGACGTAGATCTGCATATCTGCAGCTGTAATCATGAAAGGAAACGGGGCGGGAAGGGGGGGGGGGGAGAGAATCTGCTTCTCTAGCCAGCCAGTTCATTCCCTGGGATGCTCACATGAGCTGGGACGCAGAGACAGACAACTGAACAGGCGGCATGCTTAAGGGGAGGGAGAAGATCATGGATAGCAGAGACCAAAAGGATGTAGAGAGTAGCATCGGTTGATTGCCTGCAGGCTGCTCATGAGTCTGAAAAAATTGAAACACTGCGGAGGGAGGCCCGAGAAAGATAGAAGCTCTGCCGTGAACACACTACACGATTCCAGCAATAAATTCTGTTCGAAGCCATTAGGAGACGTGAAAGTGTATCCCACCTTATCGATTGTAAAAGATGGTGCTACCCTGAAACTCTACAAGGATGGCACGTACAAGATGCCAGAAAACCATAGGAGTGACAGAGATCTTAGGAGCCTGGAATAGATCGGTCCTAATCCATGGTCTAGGCCCCATAAGGGGGGGGGGCGGTATGTGATGAAAGACATGGGTGCAGACCAGTGAGTCGAGATGGAGATCCCGACAGAGGGAAGTGAGACACATGCCAACCTGCAATCCTACCCGTGGACGGGTGTTAGATGGGAGACATCCCTCATTGGCGAAGAGCACAGAATACACAGGATGGTCAGGGAATTGGTGAATGGCGATTGCGTAAGAAACGAGGAGTCGGCTCCGTCCGATGTGTAGAGGGGGAACCCTGCTTTTGTGAGGAGACTGTCAACGGGACTAGTGAAAAAGGCACCAATAGCCAGACGCAGCCCACAGTGATGGACGGGGTCAAGGAGTTTCAAAGTGGAACGAGCTGTTGAACCACAAACCTATCATAATCTAGTCTGGACGAGACCAGAGCACAGTACAGATGGAGAAGAGTGGAACGGTGTGCACCCCAAGATGTGCGGGCCAGGAGACAGAGAACATTAAGCTTCCACATACTTGTAATCTTTAGGTGGCGAATGTGGGGCAGCCACGTCAGTTTGTTATAAAAATAAGGTGCAAGAAACGGGACTGCTCTACAACATCGATGAGGTGATCGCCTATGTCCCATTTCGAACTGAGTCTCAATGACGTGCGAAGACGTGTCATTCCAGAACCGGGCGTCCATCGTCACTATCTTCTGTGGTTTCGGCTCTTGAGGAAGAATGGGCTGCTACTTCTCGATAGACATTCAGACACCTCGCAGAGTTCAAGTGGGCCACACCCCATATTAGCGCACACTAATAGGTGACCGGATACTTCTTGTTCACATAATGTATATGTTGTGACTAGCGGCCCATCTAAATCTACAAAACAACTCCGCAATTCACACTTAAGTACCTGGCAGAGGGTTCTTCGAACCACCTTCAAACTATTACCCTATGGTTTCACTCTCTATCGCGGCATGGGGAAAGTGAACGCTTAAATCGTTCTGTACGAGCTGTGACCTCTGTTTCTCCCTATGCACGTTGATGAAAATAAAATATTTTCAGATTCGTGGGAGAAAGTTGGTGACTGAAATTTCGCGATAAGATCTCGTCGCAACGAAAAACGCCTTAATTTTAATGACTGCCACAATTCGGAAGTCACATCTGTGGTACTCTAGCCTCTTTTTGGCGATAATACAAAAGGATCTGCCCTTCTTTCAACTTTTTCTACGTCCTCCGTCAATCCCATACGGTAAGGATACCATACGGTACAGTAGTACTCTGACACAGAACGAACAAGTGTTCCGCCGATAAAATGCAGCCTTTGGTTTCTCTTCCTCACAAAATTATCAAAGTGATCGTTCCTATTAAAGTTGCTCGTAATTGTAATTGCTAGGTATTTACCGAGCGAGGTGGCGCAGTGTTCAGCACACCGGACTCGCGTTAAGCCGTCGGCACACGGACCGTGCTGCCGAACGTTAACGTTGAGCGTGCCCAGTTCAACGTACTGCTGAACGCTCAGGAATGATGCGACTTGTGCATACGGTACGTGGACCCCAACGTGGTATACGCGATAGCAACGCACTCAAGCGACAGTTGAGGGATGTTTCTAGTTCGTTAATCACACTGTTTACTCAACGGGCGCGTAAAATTCCCACGTTAGCTCTATTAAAATGCACATTTCTTCCATTGTCCACGAAAAGGAAAGTATGATGTCCAATCAATAAGGAGACAGGCTTATAAAAGTTCCATTACAAGCAGTGCGTTACAAAATTGGAATACTTTCCGCATAAGATAAACATTATTTCATCATTCCCACATTTTAGTAAAACCCCAAGGTCAGTCTTACTTGATCACTGTTCGTACCCAGTAGCAGAATCTTTGCAACATGTCAATTACGAAGCGTAAAAGAAAAAGGAGAAAAAATACCTTTATACAAGTAGCGTTTGGATTAAGCCAATCGAACAAAGTCACCTCTCAAAAAAAGGTGAACTTGTATTTACATAAAATCAAACATTACAGTCCATACTTATATTAAACTAATAATAAAGTATCAGAACCTAATAAAAACGCGAATGTTAGGAAAAAAAAATTTTTGTCGTATCAGGACGCGAACCACCGCCCCACCAAATAAACCTCAGTAGTATACAATGATGCTATTCATTACACTATACAAACATCACATCTGCTGTGGCTAATGATTGTACCTTACCTCTTGCTAAAAACTTTAATCGTAGATATTTTACTAACTGAAATTTAATTATAACACATTGTACCAAGAACAATGCGTTTTGGGTGGATCTTCAGTGTGTCACTGCCTTCAAATAGCCTACTCTCATTATACGCAAGTTACAATAATTATTTTGCCGCGAATATGATGTTTCTCATTATTTTATTGGAACGAATCACACAGTTAACAATGAGTTTTGCAGTGATTCTCAATTTGCTGGTGCTCGGAACGGCATATATACGTATAGGCTTGAAATGAATGCCAATATGGCGCCTCACAACTCTGTACTGAAGGGAGACGGCGTGCTTGTGACGTAGGTGGCGTTGTGCCATCTCATTGGTCAACGCTCAGACGCACGCTCAGAATATCTGACATGCCAGATATTGCTCTGCACGTTCGGAAAGACTCCCGAGCGTGCTGTTCCATGCTGCGACGTCAGAAACTCGGCACGCTCAACGCTCAACGTTCGGATGCACGGTCCGGGTGCCGACGGCTTTAGGGAGAACTACGGTTCAAACGCCCGTCGGGCCATCCTGGTTTAGGTTTTCCATGATTTCCCTATATCACTTCAGATAAATGCCGGGACGGTTCCTGTGATACGGCACGGCCTTCCTTCCCCATCTTTCCCTAATCCGATGGAACCGATGACCTCACTCTTAGCGCCCCCCCCCCCTGAATCAACCAGCCAACCTAGATATTTAATCGAGCTGACAGGATTTAAATTTGTTTGATTTATTGTGTATCCGAAATTCAAAGGATTTCTTTTTGTTGAAATTCGGATGCCCTGACTCTTTTCCTTATTCGGTGACAATTGCCACTCTTTGCACTATACAAATCGTGTCTAACAAGCAACCCTGTAGGTGTGAGGTTGCAAAAGGGCAATGATGTTGTATTATGTACCATGTTAACACAACAGGGGGCGGGACTGCAGGTATTAAATGCCGTGGACAGCACGAGGCTACGGAGCGTAGCTGAACTGCTTAGTCGATGAGTAACTCACGACTACAGTGCTGGTGGTGTTGAGACAAAGCAGAGCAATAGCAACGATAAAGAAAGCAAACATTGCGTTATATCTTCTGTAACAGTAGCCGAAGTTGAGATTTAGGGAGAAAGGAATCCAAGGAATTTCGCAGCGAGAAAGAAGTAGCAGCTGAAATATTAGGGTTCTGCGAGATGAGTCAGTGGAATGTGCGGGGTCGTATACTGTCGAGTGTGCGGACGATGTACATGAGGAGTATAATGACGACGATACATGCTTAACAAGTGAAAGTGACACTGAAACAGGTATCGAGCCATGTAGTTCACCATCCCTATCGGACAAAGAGTCACAAATCCCGTCTCCAGTGAAATGTAGTAAAGGACAATCCTTGTCCAAGGCGTGGGTACTAAACGAACTTGCGAACACGGAAGATCATCAGCAGCGTAGTAAAAACACAGTTACGAACGTATTTCCAATAAGTCTGTAGCGGAATGACCGTATAGTGCACAAGAAAAAGTGTGGACGTTCAAGAAGGATACAAAAATTGATGTTTGGGCGTTTCAAGGATGCTCGACACAGTTCACTGAATGTGTACGAGGTGCGGCTAGAAAAAAACCGGACTGATGCTGGAAAAAACATTTATTTACAATTATTTACAAGTTCATGTTATCTCCTTCAATGTACTCTCCTCCTCGGTCTCTACACCGCTCCATACGAATTTTCCACTGTTCATAGCAATGCTGCAGATCATTTTCGTAAGTCCATACATTACTTCCGTCGCTTTTTCTTTTACTGCTTCAACAGTCTCAAATCTAGTTCCTTTCAAAGCTGACTTGACTTTAGGGAAAAGAAAAAAGTCACAGGGGGCCAAATCAGGTGAGTAGGGTGGATGATCTAAGATGGGAATGTTGTGTTTTGCCAAAAACGTCTTCACTGACAACGCACTGTGAGCTGGGGCATTGTCTCGGTGAAGGATCCGTGACTTTTTTCTCCACAAATCGTTCCGTTTTCTCCGTACTCGCTCACGTAGGGTAGCCAGGACGCTAATGTAGTAATGCTGATTCACTGTTTGTCCCTCTGGTACCCAATCAATGTGCACAATCCCTTTGATGTCAAAAAAAAAAACAATCATCATTGCCTTGAATTTCGATTTTGACATTCGTGCTTTTTTTTGTCGTGGAGAACCAGGAGTTTTCCAATGCATCGATTGGCGTTTAGTTTCGGGATCGTAAGTAAAAAACCACGATTCATCGCAAGTAATAACATTTTGTAAGAAGGTGGGATCACTTTCAATGTTTTCCAGGATGTCAGAACAAATCATTCTTCGGCGTTCCTTCTGTTCAATTGTGAGACACTTTGGAACCATTTTTGAACACACTTTGTTCATGTTGAAACTTTCATGAAGAATCTGCCTAACACTTTCCTTGTCAACTCCTGTTAACTCAGACACTGCTCTGATTGTTAAACGGCGATCTTGTCGAACAAGTTTACCGATTTTTTCAATGTTTGCATCAGTTTTTGCTGACAATGGTCTGCCAGTGCGAGTGTCATCACTGGTGTCTTCGCGGCCATCTTTAAATCGTTTAAACCACTCAAACACTTGTGTTCGCGATAAACAATCATCGCCGTACACTTGTTGTAACATTACAAACGTTTCACTTGCAGATTTTCCTAGTTTGAAACAAAATTTGATGTTAACACGCTGTTCTTTCTGTACACTCAACATTTTCCGACGCACAGACAAAACGTCAACTACTTAAAACAGACGCCACGGGCAGACTGAGTGCAGGAGGCAGATGAAACTCGAGCAGTAGGCGGAGCGAGAGTCACGTGACAGGCCACGCGACTTTCAGCCTTATTGCATTCGTTTTATTGTTTCACCAGTACTAGTCCGGTTTTTTTCTAGCCACACCTCGTATGATAGTGATCTACTAGGTTGTACAAATCAAATTGTGCGCAACATAGATTACAGTGCTTTCAACGGATGCAGAGGATGATTCCATAACTTCAAACAGTGCTATCGAATTGTAAGATAACGGAATTTCAAACTGTCCACTTGATAGACAGCAAACTGCAAAACCGGCGGCAAAATTTGTAGATGAGATAAACAAACTTATCCCATCATTCAGTAAAGAATCTGGTTTCAAGTCTGACTAACCAGCATTTGAAGCGAAAATGCATATAAAAGGAACCCTTGAAATTAGAGGTACTGAGAGAGTTGTATGAAATAACATTAATGCCTCAACGCATTCGTAACAATTATGCCGACTGTTAATTTGGACGGTAAATTGAGTGGAAAGTTATTTACTTCCCTGCCAGAAATTGTAGGTGCTCTGCATCCTACGATTCTTTCCCACGTACTTGACCTACATCTACATACATACTCCGCAATCCACCATACGGTGCGTGGCGGAGGGTACCTCGTACCACAACTAGCATCTTCTCTCCTGTTCCACTCCCAAACAGAACGAGGGAAAAATGACTGCCTATATGCCTATGTACGAGCCCTAATCTCTCTTATCTTTGTGGTCTTTCCGTGAAATGTAAGTTGTCGGCAGTAAAATTGTACTGCAATCAGCCTCAAATGCTGGTCCTCTAAATTTCCTCCGAAGCGATTCACGAAAAGAACGCCTCCTTTCCTCTAGAGACTCCCACCCGAGTTCCTGAAGCATTTCCGTAACACTCGCGTGATGATCAAACCTACCAGTAACAAATCTAGCAGCCCGCCTCTGAATTGCTTCTATGTCCGATGTGATAGGGATCCCAAACGCTCGAGCAGTACTCAAGAATAGGTCGTATTAGTGTTTCATGAGCGGTCTCCTTTACAGATGAACCACATTTTACCCAAATTCTACCAATGAACCGAAGACGACTATCCCCCTTCCCCACAACTGCCATTACATGCTTGTCCCACTTCGTATCGCTCTGCAATGTTACGTCCAAATATTTAATCGACGTAACTGTGTCAAGCGCTACACTACTAATGGAGTATTCAAACATTACGGGATTCTTTTTCTTATTCATCTGCATTAATTTACATTTATCTATAGTTAGAGTTAGCTGCCATTCTTTACACCAATCACAAATCCTGTCCAAGTCATCTTGTATCCTCCTACAGTCACTGAACGACGACACCTTCTCGTACACCACAGCATCATCTGCAAACATTGCTATCCACCCTATCCAAAAGATCATTTATGTATATAGAAAACAACAGCGGACCTACCACACTTCCCTGCGGCACTCCAGATGATACCCTCACCTCCGATGGACACTCACCGTCGAGGACGAATAACGGGTTCAATTACTTAAGAAGACTTCGAGCCACTCACATATGTGGGAAACAATCCCATATGCTCGTACCTTAGTTAGGAGTCTGCAGTGGGGCACCTAGTCAAACGCTTTCCGGAATCAAGGAATATGGCATCCGTCTGATATCCTTCATCCATGGTTCGCAAGATATCATGTGAAAAAAGGGCGAGTTGCGTTTCGCAGGAGCGATGCTTTCTAAAGCCGAGCTGATGCATGGACAGCAGCTTCTGCCCTAGCAAGGGCAGTATGAAATATATACGTCACTGCAAGCAAGAGTGGGAAACTTGGCTAAGAGAACTGCAACTATGGTATGAACACTGCTCATGGCCAATAATATGTGGACAAACAACTGGATTTTGTTTGATTCCTGGTCCGCGTATAAAAATCAAACTCCTTTAGAGCAAACTGGCCCTCCTGAAAAGTTTGTGACATTGCAATACATACCACGTGGAACCACTGGAAAAATTCATATTCTGGATGTTTGTTTCCTTCGTGCCTACACAAAAATGGTTCAAATGGCTCTGAGCACTATGGGACTCAACTGCTCAGGTCATAAGTCCCCTAGAACTTAGAACTAATTCAACCTAACTAACCTAAGGACATCACACACATACATGCCCGAGGCAGGATTCGAACCTGCGACCGCTCGGCCACTCCGGCCGGCGGTGCCTACACAACAATTTATCACACTGTCTGCAGCTACGCCTTAAAGGATAGCCAATTTCACGATAAGCTCCACGACCGACAGTTTCGCATTCGGTTTCATGTTACCGCATTCCATCACTTCTCGTCATTCCTTGACACCAATGTGATTCTACATACATCAAAAAAAGTTTTGGATCACCACTGTTCCCAGAACTCGTGAAGATAGACGTTGACTGTGGATATTGTATCACAGACACAGTGCCTTTGCCTGTTCAGAGATGTCACTAAACCCGCCCAAAGATGCAAAGAACCGTGCATGAGCAGCGCCTATTAGACGGAGGGGTCCGACAGCCGATCACTTCCGGTCATTTCACCAGGAAGGAGGTACACGGCTCGTGTTGTCTGCATTTCAACCGTGCCTAGACGGTCAATACCGCAGTTCGATCGCGTCCGCATTGTTACTTTGTGCTAGGAAGGGCTCTCAACAAGGGAAATGTCCAGGCGTCTCGGAGTGAACCAAAGCGGTGTTGTTCCGGGCATGGAGGGGGTACAGAGAGACAGGAACTGTCGATGACATGCCTCGCTCAGGCCGCCCAAGGGCTACTACAGCAGCGGATGACCGCTACCTACGGATTATGGCTCAGAGGAACCCTGACAGCAACGCCACCATGTTGAATAATGCTTTTAGTGAAGCCACAGGACGTCGTGTTAACGACTCAAACTGTGCGCAATAGGGTGCAAGATTCGTAACTTCATTCCTGACGTCCATGGCAAGGTCCATCTTTGCAGCCACGACACCATGCAGCGCGGTACAGATGGGCCCAACAACATTCCGAATGGACCGCTCAGGATTGGCATCACGTTTTCACCGATGAGTGTCGCATACGCCTCAACCAGACAAACATTGGAGACGTGTTTGGAGGCAACCCAGTCAGGCTGAACGCCTTAGAGACACTGTCCAACGAGTGCAGTAAGGTGGAGGTTCCCTGCTGTTTTGGGGTGACATTCCTGACGTCCATGGCAAGGTCCATCTTTGCAACCACGACACCATGCAGCGCGGTACAGATGGTCCCAACAACATGCCGAATGGACCGCTAAGGATTGGCATCACGTTCTCTTCACCGATGAGTGTCGCATACGCCTCAACCAGACAATCATCGGAGACGTGTTTGGAGGCAACCCGGTCAGGCTGAACGCCTTAGAGACACTGTCCAGCGAGTGCAGTAAGGTGGAGGTTCCCTGCTGTTTTGGGGTGACATTATGTGGGGCCGACGTACGCCGCTGGTAGTCACGGAAGGCGCCGTAACGGCTGTACGATACGTGAATGCCATCCTCTGACCGACAGTGCAACCATATCGGCAGCATACTAGGGAGGCATTCGGCTTCATGGACGACAATTCGCGACCCTATCGTGCGTCCTGGGATAGACTGAAAAGGGGCTATTTATGGACGACTTGACCCACCAACCACTCCGAGGGATCTATGGCGATTCGCCTTTGAGTAGTGGGAAAATCTGGACCAACAGTGCCTTGATGAACTTGTGGATAGTATGCCACGACGAATACAGGCATGATCAATGCAAGAGGAGGTGCTCCTGGGTGTTAGAGGTACCTGTGTGTACAGCAATCTGGACCACCACCTCGCTGTATGGTATTACAACATGCAATGTGTGGTTTTCATGAGCAATAAAAAGGGCGTAAATGATGGTGATCTCCAATCCAATTTTCTGTACAGGTTCCGGAACCCTCGGAACCGAGGTGATGCCTTTTTTTAATGTGTTTGCATGGATTCTTTTAAGAGTGGATACCTGGCTGAACGTCCTGCACGGTTTGTAACTCCCAAAGAGGTCGCCTTCGACCTGGCTGGTGCGAACCTTTGTGATCACTGTGGTGCGCAATTTTTCACTCAGTGTTCATCGGCAAGTTAACGGATTGTGTGAACGTTCTTTGAATGTCGACGTTGTCCGTTTTGTAAAGTGTAATATACTTAAGCGCCGAATGAAATGGTATAGGCGTGCGTCTTCAAATACAGAGATATGTAAACAGGCAGAATACGACGCTGCGGTCGGCAACCCCTATATAACACGACAAGTGTCTGGCGCAGTTGTTAGACCTGTTACTGGTGCTACAATGGCAGGTTATCAAGATTTAAGTGAGTTTCAACGCAGTGTTATAGTCGGCGCACTAGCAATGGGACGCAGCGTCTAGGACGTAGCGATGAAGTGGAGATTTCCCGTACGACCATTTCACGAGTGTACCGTGAATATCTAGAATCCGATAAAACATCAAATCTCCGACCGCTGCGGACGCAAAAAGATCCTGCAAGGACGGGACGAACGAGGACTGCAGGTAATCCTTAAACGTGACAGATGTGCAACCCTTCCGCAAATAGCTGCAGGTTTCAGTATTGGGCCATCAACAAATGTCAGCGTGCGAACCATTCAACGAAACATCATCGATACGGGCTTTCGGAGCCGAAGGCCTACTCGTGTGCCCTTGGTGACAACACCACACAAGCTTTACGCCTCGCCTGGGCCCGTCAACACCGACATTCAACTGTTGACTCGAAACATGTTGCGTGGTCGGAAGAGTCTCGTTTCAAATTGTATTGCGTGGATGGTCGTGTACGG